>NW_022639480.1:1296244-1309413 GCF_010583005.1 Odontomachus brunneus
ACACGCTTCCGAAATGTTGAAGAAGTGCGAGAATGGGTGGACGAATGGATTGCTTCGAAACAAACATCGTTTTATCGAGATGGTATCGCCCAGTTGCCAGAAAGATGGCAAAAAGTTGTAGAAAGTGATGGAAAATACTTTCATTGAAATAATTTAAATAAATTTTTTACAATAAATGCTTTTTCTCAGTATTTTTTGGGCGGAAACTAAGTTAAGGTCCTAATACATATGCGCGCGCGCAATATTTTCCGTTTTGCACGAAAATAATAAAATATTTTTTTACACGCAAAATAATGAGAAATAAAATTAAAGAATTACCTTTGGGCAGCAACACATACGCACACAAACGCGCACGAATTTGATTCGAGAGGCGAGTGCGAAAATAAATATGTCTATTTATACGTACCGCGGCTGGGAATATCTCATTTGATTGCAAAATTGAAGCTGCGAGTAATATAGAAAGAGCGCGCTGTGCTTACATACTGTTTATATTTTACGCTGCGCGCGCGCGGATCTGCTATGTTATTTCCACATGCTGTGGAAACACCTGGGAGTCTCGCGAGCCGGGCGTAGGCGCGATATTTTTTCGTCGTTTTGCACGAGTACACACACACACATACACACATACACATCCTATTTATATTTTTCTCGCATATACGGATTTAACAGGTAAAATTTCCTAACTGAAGAATTATTACGAAAGGCATTTGCACACGCGTAACAGTAGGTCGACTTGCGAAATGAAAGACGTGAGCGCAAGACGAGATTTTCTCGTTTTTGCCGCATATATTTCTGTGTGCTGAGTTAAATGCGGAAATTTCGGCCGCGTGTCCTTTTTCATCGCGCGTCAGATCGTCAACGGGATACGTTAAGTGCGAGAAAATTGTCGGATTTCACGGTATCGTCACGCGGAGCGCGCCGAAGGAAATGCGATCAAAGGTCCCTGTGCGAATTGGCGCAAGCGCGAACTGCCATGACGGCGAAAATCGCGGAAAAAAATATCGCGGAAGCACGACGGCGTCCGATAGGTGCGCGCGAAGCGCCGTAAAAGTTCACGGTAGGAAAGATAAAAGGCGAAACTGCGTCGTAACAGTGCGCAAACTAGCAACGCGAACGAACTTTCGAAGATAAACTACCTGATCCGCTGACGACTCTCAAAAACTTGCCTCTTGCAGCGTATCTTGCCCTTCTGTAACGTAAACGCGCGCCGTCAAACGGCCGATTTAACTCGGCGCGACGTGCACGGGCGTTTCCTGGCGAATTCTCTCCCCGTGATTGCGCCACGCACACCGAGATCTGTTTAATACGGTCCTCCGTCTTGACGAGATTGTTTCAAACGTGCTTTCGCGCGGCCTCTCTGAACCTTCCCCTCTATGCCTATGACTCAAACAGTCAAGAATTTTTAATTGATTTCGATTACCTTGATATTTTGCCCGCATCTAATTTTCATTTCTAATCACGATAAGGATTGATATCGATTGAGAGAAATTATCCGATAAAAAATTAACAAGATATTTCCGATCAAACTCTTTTTTTCTGCGTGTCTGTTGGTGCAATTTTCACCGCGGCGCTCACGAGCACGCATCGAGCCCACCCTTTCCTTAAAGCTTTTTAATCCGCAGTTAAGCGCAGAGTAATAAACTCCACGGCCGCTCATTAAGGCGGACTTTATGCTCTCTTTTTATTTACCGCCGCGCGATGTACATTAGCGCTTTTGAACGCGCGTAAATATCGCTCTTATCGGGTGCGTTTCGCCACCTTGTTAACGCGCATTGATTTTTCTTGCCGCGAACGGGGGGGACGCGCGGGGGCGAACGGCGATGGTGACGCGAGGTGTCGGGACGCGCGGATTTTGATAAATAGCGTCATTCCGGACCAAAAACGCTCTCCGCGTGTCCCGTTAAACCCAAATAATTCAGGCACTCCGGCCCGTCGTCCATCCGTGCCCTCCCGCCTCCGCCCTCGCCATTATACGATGTTTGCCGGACTATACCGGTCGGTTCCGTCGACCCCTTATTCCGGCTATTAATCTCTCCCGGGCAGCCTCGTGGAAATCTAACGCGGCGAAATACGTCACGTCGAAAAAGTACAATCGCGAGTCGCGCGAGTAACGCCTCGTGTCCCCATCGGGACGTTCAGCAGCGTGGAACGGCTAAACTGTTGATTCTCGCGTCGGTGAATCGCCAAGATTCGCTGTGCCTCATTGTATCTTGGATATTATGTTGTATGTCGGATGAAGAGCGCGACACATGCTGCTGGGGTGACGCTAATTGTGCGTGCGACGCGCGGTGACTCTCGCTTCCTTGCCTCATCGCTTACGATATCCCCGAGATTCGATTCGCGCGAGTGGATCGTCTTACATTTAAAACGGTTAGTAAATCTGAAAGTCGTAATGGCTCGTACTAAAGATGTCCGTTGAAAAGAAACAGAAGAATTAAAACTTGAACGTGTTCTACAAGCCCGCGTCTGTCCGCCCGGTTCGAATAAAAAAGTGAAGCGAGCGAGAGTTGCGCCGGGGTTATATCGGACGGAATTAATTGAAGTACTTTAGAAGACTCTATCGTGTAGCCAGTTTACATAAGAATGCCGCGCAACGAATGGTTCTGCCGCTCTTCAACGTAATAACATAACCGGACTCGGAACTAAACCGGGAGAAGCTTTATACGTGGAAAGACTTAAAAGACGTGGCGCGCATCACTCCTTCGGCAGTCGCGTTGCAATTTGCCATAAAGATCTGGTGTCGCGTTTTTCAGTCCAGACGCCCTGCAGGGAACGACGTGACGTATAAATATCGAGAATATATTCGATACACGGCAACAACATTAACTCGCTGACGGGAAGGTGAGTGGCTCTGAAAGACTCCACGCATTCCACCTAGTTTTTCTTAATTTTTGTATTATCTTCCGAATTTTTTTCTGTTAGCTGTTATTGTAATATCAGTTTTATTGTAATATCAATATTCACATACAGAATCATAAGATATTGTTGTAGGTTTGAGAAATTATAAAAGTATAACTAAAAAAAAAGAAAGAAGTTCATCAAATTCCACTTTTGACGGGCTAATCCTCTTGCAACACCAGAGTGAAGCCACTGTTATAGCGGCGTAGCGGGAGTATTATATTCTTTACCAATCTATCCTCTCTTTGGCATGTACAAAAAAGTTCTAGTTCAAAAACTGTAGAAATCGCCTAAAAGCTCGCGGTAAGGATTAATCTCGTCACTGTTACAACAGACGAGTCGAATCTCAACGATTCTCTATCGTGGATGAGAGAGGCCGCGTGTTCGCGTTTCAATTGAAGCTCGACTCATTCAAATCGACAATGAAAGAGCTACATAGGCGCGTGTGTCATACTGTTTTCATTTCACATCGCTACGTGGACTTACTAACGAGTTACACCTGTTTAAAGCTATGATATCAGATGCGATCCACTAGACGCTGCAAACACTTTGAAGCGCGCTTAAATAAAAGCTATGATTGTTCTGTACAGCGCTTTAAAGCATTTGTAGCGTAATGGATTGTATCCATCGTCAGTTGTCGGCGCACCTGCGCATTTGCCTTTATGCTATCTTCCTTTAAAGCGAGATGAACGGCCACGTAGTCGGCGCGAGCGACAGTGCCGGTCAATCAGGAACGCGGATCGATGCAAACGTCAATAACTCTACTTGTAGACGTCGTATCGACTCGAGACAAAAAGCATCGGAAAGGGAAAATCACTGCACCTCTGATGAGCGCGAAATTGTTCCGCTGTGAAGTCAGTATTAATTTGCATGATTATGTAAACGCGAAAGACATCGATTTTTTTGCGTTTGCATTGGAGCGGGAATTAATCGACGTTAAAAGTCAATGGGGAAACTTTGAAGCCTCAGCTATCCGCGACAGCTAGCCGGTATGGCGGCGGGAGTGGAAAAAAAAATTGTCGATCTCTATCTCGCGCGTATGCATGCATCGAGAAGTTGGAGAACGAAATATATTCTACTCCGGCCTTAATATCCCGCGCGCGTTTGTATCTAAATCTACATTCGTGCCGGTAAAAAGCGTACGCCACCATCCATCGCAGTCGATCGATTTTCCTATCTGCGGGGGTTTAAGCACGAGGAAATGTCCTGCCAGTCACGTGTTCCGCCGATCGATATTTAATAGCGGCTGTCACGGTTAGGAATTCGATCGTAAAACTTTCATCTCAATGGCGCCGAACTCGCAAACTACGTCGAGAAGATCTTATCGGTGACTGCTGCACAGGAACGGTTATACAGCAGCGGGGGCGCGACGCAAAAACAGTCCGTCGATTCTCGTCGACGTGGCCAATCTCGCGACTGTCTCTCTCGGGAGCGGATTAATAAGCGCGAAATCTCCGTGCAGTGTTTCACTCGTTCGCTTTCATACGTGGATGGTTTGACGCGCGCTCGCTTGTAAATGCACGTGTATGTCCGTGCAGCGAGAGGAAAGACAGAACGCGCCCGGTTCAGCGCGTATTCTCGCCGATAGCTGTTATCGATAGCGCGTCGCAAACGCTTCAATAGCTGTAGTCATCGGAGCTAAGGTCTAAAGCAAACACGATCAACGCCTCTCGGAGTGATACAGTGCACGGATTGTTCCCTGTGTACAGGCAACTGTTATCGTACGAAAGCGTACGGGACGCTAAACGCGCGTCGTCGGGTTAATCTGAATCTGCATCAATTAAAACTGATTAGAAGTTGCTCGCAATTTATAACGCGAGACAGCGAGCCGCGAATATCGACTTTGTCGTTTCTCCCCCACAATGGGCTGAAACATGAAATTTCATGTTTCAGAAAAGGCTGCGAACCGATTTCAATGCTTTTTTTTAAGTAAAAACTAGTGAAATTTGGAACAACTTTGTCAAACTTTTTCCTCTTATTTTTCTTCTGAATCAGATTCAGAAATTTTTTTACTTTACTGACAGTCTAAAGTCGAGAAGAATTTATGTGAAAATTGAAAAGAATTTATATGAAAAAAGAAAGAAGAATATTCTCTCCATGTGCACATATCTGATCGAGCAATGACGATGAAACTTTCGGTAAATCTACGCGAAGATTTTATCATCGTGCACTTATTGTCAATTTGAGAAGTTTTCAGCAATTTACATTACCACTTTCTTAGTTGCATTACATTATGACGGTAGTGATTTTTCCCCTTCCGTGAACTTGAATCTTGTGCGACGAAGTTTTATTCAGTTTTATTAACTCGTTATGTTAACTTCATAAATTTCTCAAAAGGGTTTTTCTTAAGGCGCTTGTTAAATGTGGTTTCTTTGTGCTTTCGCTAATTTACTTACTTTTTCCTTTTAACAAGAAGAAAAGGCCTTTTAATAAAATATTACCGATCCTTAGCGTTTGAGACGGGTCTCCCCCGATTAATACGCACTCGCGTGAAAAATTAACGATCCGTTTTAACGCGATATGTAACGGAGGCGTTTACATCGTCGCCCAGGCGTTCCAAAACGCGCGCGATCTTGCGAAATTGGCCGTTTCGCGTGCAACGACGCGCAATAAAAGCGGCTCACGTGGCGGCAAAGTATTCCAGCGAGAGGACGCATCTCGGTACTAATTCGAAGCCGGTTGAGGGAGTCGCGAGGGCAAATCCGCAGCAGATGCTGTCGCGAGCGCTCGCAGACAGATGCACGTCGGTCTCGCGCACCAGCTAGAGCGGTATGCGGTGATAAAGAGCGCATAGGAGGTACGGAGTCGGTGCGGAAACACTTGCGTTTCACGATGCCTAGTCGCGTTAAATCTATTCGAAATTTAAACCCAGTTACGACGCACGGAAACGCGGAGAGAGAAAGGCGAGGAGAAAGAGAGAGAGAGAGAGAGAGAGAGAGAGAGAGAGAGGGACACTGAACATGAGACATGAGCTAAGACGACGAGCCGGGTCGTTGGTGAAGAGACGAAGGGGAGAGAGTTACGCGAAAACAGGCTTGTCCGTTCGCGCGACGCAGCTCCGCGTTCGCGGGCCAATACTTGTGCCACCGGTAGCTAAGGGGGATGCAAACGTCGTGCCCGAGACTGAAATACTAAAGTGAGCTTAAGTGCGTTGCCATAGGGACCAGGGGTTGGGAATCGGCGGGGTAGCTTGGTGGAACAAGGATGGAAGACGGGTCGTGCACGGGTATGCCGTGTGCATGATGACGATGACGACGAAGACGACGACGACGACGACGACGACGACGCTTTCTGCGCGACCCGTTGTGCGCGCCCCAACCCTCCTTCTTTTCCCATCCATTGCGCTGCTATTTCACTCGATCCGTTTCCTCCTCTCCCCGCGACACCCAGCGCACCACTTAACTGTCCGGAAGTAAGTGCGATCGAGATTTTCATGGATTCGCGCGAAATTGAAATTCTCCCAGCGAGAGATCAGCCGCGCGTATGCGGCGGCGAGTTCGTGGAGAGCGCGCCGGCCCGGGATGTCTCTTTACTTTTTACGAAGTACGAAAGAGAAGAAACGGCGAGAACGGCCGGATGGTCTTAGGAAAGTTCACCCCCTGTGGAAGTGGATTCGCGCGCGTGGCCGCGGCGGCGGTCGCGAAAAACGACCGCGCTCCGTCGTACGTCGTTATTTGGCCGCGGGTGGGGTTATCTGAATTTAAATTTGCTCGAAGTGCCGCGTACGTGAATAAATTACTGCGAGAAGGAGGCGTATATTATAGTTTCTCCCAGCTGCGGAATAAACGGCGCGAGCTCTCGCGAGGTCGCGCGACTACCGACTTACCTTGAGAAATTTCTCCGCGCAAGACTACGTAGCCGATTCGGAGAGAATATTTTATCAGAAAGAGGATGGGGGAGGAGGAGGAGAGAGCGAGCGGGGAAGAGAGGCGCAAGAAAGGTGGAGACGATATTGATAGGAACGATCCACACGGCTGCGAAAAGCCTCTCGCGCAGAGAAGTTCATAGGAAAGAGAGAAGAGAGAGAAGGGAGGGAGGAGAAAGAGGAGGAGGAGAGAGAGAGAGAGAGAGAGAGAGAGAGAGAGAGAGAGAGAAAAGGAGCTTCGTTGAGTTTTGATACGCTCTAAATACGTCAAATGCGTAACGCGTGACTCGCTTTCGTACGTTATATGCAGGCATTACGTAAGCCCTCATACATCTCGTAGATGCATTTCCGCAACGGATGCACATCGGCGCGGAAGAACTCCCCTCGGGGGAATCTTTAGTAAACCAGCTGATACGAGATATCGACGCAAGAGAACTGTCGCGACTTTCAGCCGCGATAGGTTTCTCATGCTCCCGCGCGATATCGTGAGAGAGACGTGTCGTTCGCGCGTGCTCGTCAATTACTTTTGCGCGGCCGTTTCACGCCCTCTTCTGCGCGAGAGGGATGCAACGAACCGTGTCTCATGTGTTCTAGTAGTAGCGCCATGGAGACTTGGAAATTGAAGCCTCGCAAGTCCCGAGTGGAACGTTCCCGAGTCGAAATTTTGATTCTGCTTACGATGTTCCATTTAACGCGTATTTTGACACTCTGCGACCTACATTAAACTTTTTTGATTTCATTTAACCTATCAGCTTTGCCGGCAAGTTATCTTTAGAATTTACAAATGAAATTTTGTACGTTTTCTGCCGATTAAAGATGCTAAATAGGATCCCGTGTTTGTTACTTATGTATATCCTTCAGAATATATAGATGTTGGGATGTTCAGATCCAAAATAGGTCTGAAATTTCGATTCGGACTTGTCGAGTAAAGTTGAAATGTAGATAAATTTTACTGAATATTTTCTGAGAACGTTTATAATATATATAAGATCTGAGGAGCCATCAGTTGGAAGTATCAAATGTATGTAGAGGCAAGATTTAAATTCGGGGATGGAGGGAAATTGCGTTGTCTCCTTCTTTCCTCTAAAGAGCGACGTCAGAGGCGTCGATCATAGCAAATTCTCGGTGAATGTGCTAGTTGAAATTTTAGGAGTAAAGTTTAAATTATTCGAATAAATAATAAATATTAAAAATATCTATTTTCTAAAAACGCTTCTAGCACACAAGATCTGAAGCTACTGCTCCAGTCGCGAAGTTTTAGCCCACCTGAACTTCCTAACATCCGTGTGTTCTGAAGGATCAGTGTATGTTTAATACACATACTGAACTGAAATCCTACTTAACGCCTCTAAATGGCATAAGACGCACAAAGTGCCACCTGTAGGTCCTAAAGAGGACTTCTCGGCGAACTTAGTAGGTTAAATAGAATCGAAAGAGATTGACGTAGGCTTTGTAGTATCAAAACAGGCATTAAGTGAAACGTTGAGGCCGCAAGTAGAATCACAAAATTCCAACTCTCTTCTCCGAATTTCCTCGTTGGACGTCGCTCCTTGGCCGAACTTTTTCGTCGATTTCTTTTGCCGCTTTAATCATTCCCTTTCTCGCTTTTCTAAAACACCCACATCGCGAAGAAAATCACGTCGATTCGAGAAATACGCGACGCGACGTAACGACGCCGCGGGCGCGCAAAGTGATAAGCAGAGACGAGTACGGCAATTCTTGCTGCATATTCCGTTGCTTCCTCAATCTCCGCAAAACGTAATAGGGGTAACGACGAATATTTATTCCCGTCTCGAACGATGGCGCTGCGGCCGGCATCGCGGCCGTTTATTATTTGCAACGTAAGTCGTCGCACGTCCGTAACAATACTTGGTAAGTCTGCAATTTGCATTTCGCGGCAGATGTATTCCGTGTCGTCCACTAACGTATCAGCTCCGCGAGAGGCACCGTCGTTAAACGAATTTCTTTGGCGTGGGCCTTCCTTCTTCCCCTTCCCGTTCGCGCGACGCCTTTCCGCCCGTCCGACTTTCCAACGTCGCGGACGTTTTTCCTCGTCGTGTTTATCCGGGCTGGCACTGTCGCGTGCGCGCGGCCCCCGTTGCAGGGATAAAAATTCCCGTATTCTCAACACGATCGCAAGCCGGCCGAAATGACGAAGGACACGCCGCCGCAAATGTAACATCGCGCGCGGCAGTAAAGCTCGCGCCAAGGAATACTTTATTAAATCCGCGGCTGTCCGTTGCGAGAGAATGGGAAAGAGTAACACGACGCGCGCGCGCGCGCGCGAAAGAGCAAACGCGAGAGGTCGACGAGGCAAATCGTCCTTCTCGTTACTTAGAGTGCGCGGGTTGATGACCGCGGAATGGAGGAGCGAGCGAAGGTGAGAAGCGTTCCCGGCATCATGGTTACTTCGTTAACCCTTTGCGCATAGTCGAGCGCCCCCCAGCTTCGCTGCAATTCAGCCGCGCTGTAACAAAATTTCGCGCGTCGTCGTCGGCCTCGTCGTCGACGAGGGTGGACGCGGATATAAACGCAGACGCGTGGAACGTGGACGTAACCGCTCGCCAGACAGACGCCTGTTCCGAGCAAATCCGCTTGCCTGTTTCCACCAGCGCGGACGCTCCCGAAATTATAATTTCTCTCGCCGTTCCGCGCGATGATCAACGCGTCGCCGGGGGAAACGCGAAAGTAAACCCGCGTGTGCGTACCATGCGTCAACTACCGCCAACCACCGCATACCGATCGCTCGTACTATATTAGCAGTTGCGTAATTCCTCCGTGATTTACGCGGAACAAAGGGTCGACTCGGGACGGCCAGACAAAAGGCGCAACATTTTCAACGCGCCCGTTTTCAAGCATCCTCGGCTGCGCCCCGAGGAAAGAGCGCCGTTGTCGAGGGCACGAGAGAAGGCTGCTGCCGCGAAGGGCGACCGGTGAGATGGCTGAAGGGAGAGGAGGAGAGAAAGAGAGAGAAAAAGAGGGAGAGAGATGGTCGGAGAACGAAGCGGTGCGACCTTTTATCGCACCGTCCGGCCGGCGGTGACTGTCGACCGCTTTCTTATTTTCTCTTTCTCTCTCTTTTTCTTTCGAGTACTCGCACTTGAGCGCATATTTTCATGTTTTCAACGCCGTTACGCGTAACTTCTGCCTTCCTTCCGCCTTCTCCCTCGGCACTAGCCTGCTCTTCTCCCCCGTAGCGTGCACCCCTCCGCTTTCAAGCCCGTCGACAGCACTGTGCGCGAACAAGCTTCAACCGGAGGGGCTTTCCGAGCGAGGGACAGAGGGTGCGCGATCGCGAGAACGCCGTAGGGAAACCGGGGGAACCAGACCAGCTGCAATACCGCGATACACAAACTTATTGGCGAAACTCGCGAAACTTGCGCGAGGCTTTCGGAATTCCAAGATGGCGTGTATCCGCATAGCGGATTAACCCGAGAATACCTTTGGCAGATCGAAAGGTAGGGGTGTGAGTAGAGGGAGAGAGGGAGGAAGAGACGGGGTATGTGTGAGAGCGAGAGAAAAGAAGAATCCTCGAAGACGCTGCGGATGAAAAATAAAACGCTCAGGAAAATTCGTGGCACGCGTTATAGCCGTGCTATTGTGTCGCGCCGACAATATCAGCAAACGCGATTACGGAATAAACGCGGTAAAAGTTCTCTTTCCCTTATCCCATTTCGGATTCTCGGTTCTACCGTCTCACGCGCTGCACCGTATAATTGTCCCCAATTTCGCCGCTACAAGTAATTATCGTAAATGGATAAGCCCCGACTCAAATCAACCTGTCTCTTTATTAATCAACCGACTGCGGAAAAAGCAATCGTGTCGGCGATAACTCCGATTCGCTCGCAGATATTCATTCAGTAAGTCGCTGAGCTTGCAAATGGTATTTCTTAATCAGGCCGATCGCATGACGATTCGCCGTGAATCAGACTTCCGGTTCGACACTGCTATGATAGATCGTACTAATCATGAGCACCGCATTGCGTTATTAAATATTCACGAGGCGTTTGTGTATTTTTCGCCCTGGCCACACTTGGCACAAAGCAGCGCTAATCAAAATCGACTTCATTGCTGTTGTTAGCTTCTCGACATCGAACGATAATCGTCGGGAAATGACGAATCGAAGTCATTTTGCCGCGTTAATCGCGCGCGAGCGATGACTCGCTCCGTCGAGTCGTTTTTGGCCAATCTCGTGACTCTTTACCGCCGAGCGAACGATGGATCGATTTTTCTCAATCACAAATTTGAAAGATTCACGGCGCCGTTCATCTCGACGCGCTCCTTCGTCCAAGGTCTCCGCGGAAAAACGGCGATAAAGAAGCCGCTCTGTTCGCAACTTATCGTCCGTAGCTGCGAGCTACTTGTTACGAACACTCGTTTATGAGAGACGACGAGGAGGGATGCAGAGAGAGGAGAAAGAGAGAAGAAGAAGAAGAGAGTCAGTGAGAGAGAGAGAGAGAGAGAGAAAGACGATGAAGGAGGATGGGCGTTGCAGGAAGTGCGGGAACGAGAGATGGAGGGAAAAATCTCGAGGGGGAGGGACGAATAACGCGCGCCGCGCTCGTAAATTCGTCGCGGATCGAGAATGACCGATCGAGGGGGGAAAAGTGGACGATGTTGCTGGCTGGGTTTGGCCACCATCGATGTCCGCGTTTTCTTCTAACCGATTCTAACCGATCGTTATTACCGCGACGGTGCTAGGGAGAAAGCGAATCGACACGCAAATCGATGCCTGTACTCGTAAAGCCGTCTTAAGAGAACTCTGTAACTGACGGGTTCTCTAATACAGTAGGAGAGACCGGGATAAGTTGGAATAATCGATTATTTCTGCTATGCTTTAACAGATTTCAGAATCAAGCAGGCAGAGGTTTCAAAGTCACCTTTGACATGCTTAAAAACCTCGCTTGTTTGATTCGGTAACTTGTTGGAAAATGGCGAGTTGGTTTTATAACCAATCAACTAGCTCCAATCTCCCCTAAATGAAAAGATTGATTGACAGAGAAGATTGCGAGAATCATTACCTGTTGTCTTTCAATAAGATAGATCAAGAGGTGACCAGAATTTCAAATTTATTCGCAATTATATTTTCTTTACATTTCTTTAGTCACTTTAATTTTGAATTACGACACATTTCGTGGTGATTTCACGGTGTTATATGGAGGTCCGCGCATTATTAGGGACAAAGAAAATTCGTAGGGCAGGTTTAACCCTCCTTTAGGGAGAGAGAGAGTTGACGTATTAAGACAGCTAATGTTGCGAAAGCTTCAATTTCATCGGACAACGTGGCAGCGATCGTAATGCCGACCCCTTGTCGTCAAGTTGATTGCTCCGATTCTCGGCCATAACGACCGTATCCCGCCTGAGTATCGTGGAAAGCTCCTTGGCTGCTTGATGGCCGTATACGTCACTCTGCCCGACCTGTGTTCTGAGATACATCAAGCGAGAGGACGACCTAACCGCCAGAAAATACGAAGTCGTTTCCTTTCTCGCGGCCGAGCTTCTCGCTCCCCGTTTGTTGATCTTGTCTTTAGCCCTAGCGCACACGTCCACGTATCTCCCAGCTATAGACGCCGGCAATCCCTTCGGAGCTACGGGTTGCGATTATGGAGTCGACGGGAATGGATTTGCTAGGCCCAGATGAAAAGCTGCCGGCAAAGTGATCGAGCTTTCTCGTGATCTCGCGGGTCGAGTTCCCATCCACAGGGGAAGATCTCGCGCGGCCTGACGGATTTCGAAAAATGACTTCCGTCGCTTCTTTCGGACGCCGTATTCCGTGCCGCCGTTATAATATCGCTTGTGACTTGGCGGAACAGCGCGCAATTTTACGGACGTAATTGCATTAACCCCGCGGTCTCTCTTGAGCGGCGTGCGGTTTTCAGCCGAAAAGCTGTGTGATAGCCTTCAGCAGGGAACTTGGAAAAATTAAGCAGTCGCCGTCGGGGTAAGCGATTAATAACGGTTTTTACTACGGGATACGAATTACATTTTCACCGCGTTTACCTCGGGGTGCTGTTTGCAATACCTTTCATTCTCTCTCTTTCTGTCTCTCTATTATTTTCTCTCTCACCCTCCGGCCTTCTTTCTCGTTGCCTGTAAAATATATAAAGGTATTCGATGAACATTCAGCTTTGTGCAGTTTTTCTACGAGGCGAGGACTCCTCCGCTTTGGTAGAAAAAACGAATAAAATTCCCCGACATGTTAATGAGTTTGCTCGCCGTTGGCGTTTTAATTTAATATTAGTTGTTTTCCCTCGATTTTTGCATCAGCGTAGGCTCTTTACGCCGCGACTCAATTTCATTTCCTCAAATACGACGCGGAAAATCTCAAGATATTTAGAAATTAGTCGCGTTCGCACACGTGTGCGGCACAGGACTCTCCTATAGACATTCGATAATTGCTGCGCTC
>NW_022639480.1:1309423-1310293 GCF_010583005.1 Odontomachus brunneus
CCCCACACATATTAACTTAAAGTACCCGCCTGGATTATCATGAAGGGTCAAGAGAATAAAATCAGGGGGAGGGGATAGGGTGTCTAGGTATTTTTCATGGTGCCTTATATTTCTGCAAAGTCCTAGAGAGTAACTATGCAAAATTGGGTCAAAGGGTTTAGAGATTAATAGGGAATATATAAGGACTGCTATTCTATTGTATATACATACGTATACACACACACATACACACACGCACGCACGTGTGTGTGTACAAAATGATCATATACAACAGTCTTTGTAACATCGTGCGCAAAACTTCAACAATTCGCAAAAATTTCAGCTGCACATAATGCTAAACGTGTGTGTGCGTCTGATTGTGAATTTTGTGTATTTAAAACAATGTTATCTCAGGTTAAGAAACAAACAGTCATATCTCTTTCTCTCTCTCTCTCTCTCTCTCTCTCTCTCTCTATCTATCTTTCGTTACATTTATTATAGAAATAACACATAACGAAATAATACTTTCGTTTATTCTGAATATACCGCACAAAAAATGGCGCATGAATTAATTAACTCGAAAAGTACCATTCGGTGGAAGAAGCAATGATATTTAATTATAATTTGAATATTTCATCAAGATCTCTCTATTGAAATATTCAAGCACGTCAACGTTGAGTATTAATTATAATCCGCAATGATTATCAATTAAATATAAGATTATCATATTTACCGCGACAATGAAAATGTCTCATTAATGTTCGATGATCCGCCTCGTCTGCGTGCTTATACGCCGAAATATCGTCAATGTAAGAGTTTCTTTTTAAATATCACAGATCCTGATATTTAAAAAATAATACTGCCATACGACGAAATAACAAATAGATTCGA
>NW_022639480.1:1310303-1317287 GCF_010583005.1 Odontomachus brunneus
TTCGTTGAGTTTTGATACGCTCTAAATACGTCAAATGCGTAACGCGTGACTCGCTTTCGTACGTTATATGCAGGCATTACGTAAGCCCTCATACATCTCGTAGATGCATTTCCGCAACGGATGCACATCGGCGCGGAAGAACTCCCCTCGGGGGAATCTTTAGTAAACCAGCTGATACGAGATATCGACGCAAGAGAACTGTCGCGACTTTCAGCCGCGATAGGTTTCTCATGCTCCCGCGCGATATCGTGAGAGAGACGTGTCGTTCGCGCGTGCTCGTCAATTACTTTTGCGCGGCCGTTTCACGCCCTCTTCTGCGCGAGAGGGATGCAACGAACCGTGTCTCATGTGTTCTAGTAGTAGCGCCATGGAGACTTGGAAATTGAAGCCTCGCAAGTCCCGAGTGGAACGTTCCCGAGTCGAAATTTTGATTCTGCTTACGATGTTCCATTTAACGCGTATTTTGACACTCTGCGACCTACATTAAACTTTTTTGATTTCATTTAACCTATCAGCTTTGCCGGCAAGTTATCTTTAGAATTTACAAATGAAATTTTGTACGTTTTCTGCCGATTAAAGATGCTAAATAGGATCCCGTGTTTGTTACTTATGTATATCCTTCAGAATATATAGATGTTGGGATGTTCAGATCCAAAATAGGTCTGAAATTTCGATTCGGACTTGTCGAGTAAAGTTGAAATGTAGATAAATTTTACTGAATATTTTCTGAGAACGTTTATAATATATATAAGATCTGAGGAGCCATCAGTTGGAAGTATCAAATGTATGTAGAGGCAAGATTTAAATTCGGGGATGGAGGGAAATTGCGTTGTCTCCTTCTTTCCTCTAAAGAGCGACGTCAGAGGCGTCGATCATAGCAAATTCTCGGTGAATGTGCTAGTTGAAATTTTAGGAGTAAAGTTTAAATTATTCGAATAAATAATAAATATTAAAAATATCTATTTTCTAAAAACGCTTCTAGCACACAAGATCTGAAGCTACTGCTCCAGTCGCGAAGTTTTAGCCCACCTGAACTTCCTAACATCCGTGTGTTCTGAAGGATCAGTGTATGTTTAATACACATACTGAACTGAAATCCTACTTAACGCCTCTAAATGGCATAAGACGCACAAAGTGCCACCTGTAGGTCCTAAAGAGGACTTCTCGGCGAACTTAGTAGGTTAAATAGAATCGAAAGAGATTGACGTAGGCTTTGTAGTATCAAAACAGGCATTAAGTGAAACGTTGAGGCCGCAAGTAGAATCACAAAATTCCAACTCTCTTCTCCGAATTTCCTCGTTGGACGTCGCTCCTTGGCCGAACTTTTTCGTCGATTTCTTTTGCCGCTTTAATCATTCCCTTTCTCGCTTTTCTAAAACACCCACATCGCGAAGAAAATCACGTCGATTCGAGAAATACGCGACGCGACGTAACGACGCCGCGGGCGCGCAAAGTGATAAGCAGAGACGAGTACGGCAATTCTTGCTGCATATTCCGTTGCTTCCTCAATCTCCGCAAAACGTAATAGGGGTAACGACGAATATTTATTCCCGTCTCGAACGATGGCGCTGCGGCCGGCATCGCGGCCGTTTATTATTTGCAACGTAAGTCGTCGCACGTCCGTAACAATACTTGGTAAGTCTGCAATTTGCATTTCGCGGCAGATGTATTCCGTGTCGTCCACTAACGTATCAGCTCCGCGAGAGGCACCGTCGTTAAACGAATTTCTTTGGCGTGGGCCTTCCTTCTTCCCCTTCCCGTTCGCGCGACGCCTTTCCGCCCGTCCGACTTTCCAACGTCGCGGACGTTTTTCCTCGTCGTGTTTATCCGGGCTGGCACTGTCGCGTGCGCGCGGCCCCCGTTGCAGGGATAAAAATTCCCGTATTCTCAACACGATCGCAAGCCGGCCGAAATGACGAAGGACACGCCGCCGCAAATGTAACATCGCGCGCGGCAGTAAAGCTCGCGCCAAGGAATACTTTATTAAATCCGCGGCTGTCCGTTGCGAGAGAATGGGAAAGAGTAACACGACGCGCGCGCGCGCGCGCGAAAGAGCAAACGCGAGAGGTCGACGAGGCAAATCGTCCTTCTCGTTACTTAGAGTGCGCGGGTTGATGACCGCGGAATGGAGGAGCGAGCGAAGGTGAGAAGCGTTCCCGGCATCATGGTTACTTCGTTAACCCTTTGCGCATAGTCGAGCGCCCCCCAGCTTCGCTGCAATTCAGCCGCGCTGTAACAAAATTTCGCGCGTCGTCGTCGGCCTCGTCGTCGACGAGGGTGGACGCGGATATAAACGCAGACGCGTGGAACGTGGACGTAACCGCTCGCCAGACAGACGCCTGTTCCGAGCAAATCCGCTTGCCTGTTTCCACCAGCGCGGACGCTCCCGAAATTATAATTTCTCTCGCCGTTCCGCGCGATGATCAACGCGTCGCCGGGGGAAACGCGAAAGTAAACCCGCGTGTGCGTACCATGCGTCAACTACCGCCAACCACCGCATACCGATCGCTCGTACTATATTAGCAGTTGCGTAATTCCTCCGTGATTTACGCGGAACAAAGGGTCGACTCGGGACGGCCAGACAAAAGGCGCAACATTTTCAACGCGCCCGTTTTCAAGCATCCTCGGCTGCGCCCCGAGGAAAGAGCGCCGTTGTCGAGGGCACGAGAGAAGGCTGCTGCCGCGAAGGGCGACCGGTGAGATGGCTGAAGGGAGAGGAGGAGAGAAAGAGAGAGAAAAAGAGGGAGAGAGATGGTCGGAGAACGAAGCGGTGCGACCTTTTATCGCACCGTCCGGCCGGCGGTGACTGTCGACCGCTTTCTTATTTTCTCTTTCTCTCTCTTTTTCTTTCGAGTACTCGCACTTGAGCGCATATTTTCATGTTTTCAACGCCGTTACGCGTAACTTCTGCCTTCCTTCCGCCTTCTCCCTCGGCACTAGCCTGCTCTTCTCCCCCGTAGCGTGCACCCCTCCGCTTTCAAGCCCGTCGACAGCACTGTGCGCGAACAAGCTTCAACCGGAGGGGCTTTCCGAGCGAGGGACAGAGGGTGCGCGATCGCGAGAACGCCGTAGGGAAACCGGGGGAACCAGACCAGCTGCAATACCGCGATACACAAACTTATTGGCGAAACTCGCGAAACTTGCGCGAGGCTTTCGGAATTCCAAGATGGCGTGTATCCGCATAGCGGATTAACCCGAGAATACCTTTGGCAGATCGAAAGGTAGGGGTGTGAGTAGAGGGAGAGAGGGAGGAAGAGACGGGGTATGTGTGAGAGCGAGAGAAAAGAAGAATCCTCGAAGACGCTGCGGATGAAAAATAAAACGCTCAGGAAAATTCGTGGCACGCGTTATAGCCGTGCTATTGTGTCGCGCCGACAATATCAGCAAACGCGATTACGGAATAAACGCGGTAAAAGTTCTCTTTCCCTTATCCCATTTCGGATTCTCGGTTCTACCGTCTCACGCGCTGCACCGTATAATTGTCCCCAATTTCGCCGCTACAAGTAATTATCGTAAATGGATAAGCCCCGACTCAAATCAACCTGTCTCTTTATTAATCAACCGACTGCGGAAAAAGCAATCGTGTCGGCGATAACTCCGATTCGCTCGCAGATATTCATTCAGTAAGTCGCTGAGCTTGCAAATGGTATTTCTTAATCAGGCCGATCGCATGACGATTCGCCGTGAATCAGACTTCCGGTTCGACACTGCTATGATAGATCGTACTAATCATGAGCACCGCATTGCGTTATTAAATATTCACGAGGCGTTTGTGTATTTTTCGCCCTGGCCACACTTGGCACAAAGCAGCGCTAATCAAAATCGACTTCATTGCTGTTGTTAGCTTCTCGACATCGAACGATAATCGTCGGGAAATGACGAATCGAAGTCATTTTGCCGCGTTAATCGCGCGCGAGCGATGACTCGCTCCGTCGAGTCGTTTTTGGCCAATCTCGTGACTCTTTACCGCCGAGCGAACGATGGATCGATTTTTCTCAATCACAAATTTGAAAGATTCACGGCGCCGTTCATCTCGACGCGCTCCTTCGTCCAAGGTCTCCGCGGAAAAACGGCGATAAAGAAGCCGCTCTGTTCGCAACTTATCGTCCGTAGCTGCGAGCTACTTGTTACGAACACTCGTTTATGAGAGACGACGAGGAGGGATGCAGAGAGAGGAGAAAGAGAGAAGAAGAAGAAGAGAGTCAGTGAGAGAGAGAGAGAGAGAGAGAAAGACGATGAAGGAGGATGGGCGTTGCAGGAAGTGCGGGAACGAGAGATGGAGGGAAAAATCTCGAGGGGGAGGGACGAATAACGCGCGCCGCGCTCGTAAATTCGTCGCGGATCGAGAATGACCGATCGAGGGGGGAAAAGTGGACGATGTTGCTGGCTGGGTTTGGCCACCATCGATGTCCGCGTTTTCTTCTAACCGATTCTAACCGATCGTTATTACCGCGACGGTGCTAGGGAGAAAGCGAATCGACACGCAAATCGATGCCTGTACTCGTAAAGCCGTCTTAAGAGAACTCTGTAACTGACGGGTTCTCTAATACAGTAGGAGAGACCGGGATAAGTTGGAATAATCGATTATTTCTGCTATGCTTTAACAGATTTCAGAATCAAGCAGGCAGAGGTTTCAAAGTCACCTTTGACATGCTTAAAAACCTCGCTTGTTTGATTCGGTAACTTGTTGGAAAATGGCGAGTTGGTTTTATAACCAATCAACTAGCTCCAATCTCCCCTAAATGAAAAGATTGATTGACAGAGAAGATTGCGAGAATCATTACCTGTTGTCTTTCAATAAGATAGATCAAGAGGTGACCAGAATTTCAAATTTATTCGCAATTATATTTTCTTTACATTTCTTTAGTCACTTTAATTTTGAATTACGACACATTTCGTGGTGATTTCACGGTGTTATATGGAGGTCCGCGCATTATTAGGGACAAAGAAAATTCGTAGGGCAGGTTTAACCCTCCTTTAGGGAGAGAGAGAGTTGACGTATTAAGACAGCTAATGTTGCGAAAGCTTCAATTTCATCGGACAACGTGGCAGCGATCGTAATGCCGACCCCTTGTCGTCAAGTTGATTGCTCCGATTCTCGGCCATAACGACCGTATCCCGCCTGAGTATCGTGGAAAGCTCCTTGGCTGCTTGATGGCCGTATACGTCACTCTGCCCGACCTGTGTTCTGAGATACATCAAGCGAGAGGACGACCTAACCGCCAGAAAATACGAAGTCGTTTCCTTTCTCGCGGCCGAGCTTCTCGCTCCCCGTTTGTTGATCTTGTCTTTAGCCCTAGCGCACACGTCCACGTATCTCCCAGCTATAGACGCCGGCAATCCCTTCGGAGCTACGGGTTGCGATTATGGAGTCGACGGGAATGGATTTGCTAGGCCCAGATGAAAAGCTGCCGGCAAAGTGATCGAGCTTTCTCGTGATCTCGCGGGTCGAGTTCCCATCCACAGGGGAAGATCTCGCGCGGCCTGACGGATTTCGAAAAATGACTTCCGTCGCTTCTTTCGGACGCCGTATTCCGTGCCGCCGTTATAATATCGCTTGTGACTTGGCGGAACAGCGCGCAATTTTACGGACGTAATTGCATTAACCCCGCGGTCTCTCTTGAGCGGCGTGCGGTTTTCAGCCGAAAAGCTGTGTGATAGCCTTCAGCAGGGAACTTGGAAAAATTAAGCAGTCGCCGTCGGGGTAAGCGATTAATAACGGTTTTTACTACGGGATACGAATTACATTTTCACCGCGTTTACCTCGGGGTGCTGTTTGCAATACCTTTCATTCTCTCTCTTTCTGTCTCTCTATTATTTTCTCTCTCACCCTCCGGCCTTCTTTCTCGTTGCCTGTAAAATATATAAAGGTATTCGATGAACATTCAGCTTTGTGCAGTTTTTCTACGAGGCGAGGACTCCTCCGCTTTGGTAGAAAAAACGAATAAAATTCCCCGACATGTTAATGAGTTTGCTCGCCGTTGGCGTTTTAATTTAATATTAGTTGTTTTCCCTCGATTTTTGCATCAGCGTAGGCTCTTTACGCCGCGACTCAATTTCATTTCCTCAAATACGACGCGGAAAATCTCAAGATATTTAGAAATTAGTCGCGTTCGCACACGTGTGCGGCACAGGACTCTCCTATAGACATTCGATAATTGCTGCGCTCGCTTTTTAAGCGGGATAAATGCAATCGAGAGATCTCCCTTCGCGAAACTACCGTTATACTCTCGAGTTAAATCTTTAATCAAAGTCGCAAAGACGCGGCGTCGGTGTCGTCTTCATCTTCTTTCCCGCTGAAGCCCATATTCACGGAGGGAGATTCAAAGCTTCGTTTCTTCGAGGCTTTCCGTGAGCTCGAAGGAAATGGGTTTGCTAACCCATGCCGGCAAGAGGTCTACGGCGACTCAATACAAGCTTCGTACGCACATTTATATACAGGGTGTTCGGAAAGTACCGGGACGCCCGAATATCAGGAAAAATATAAGTTTTACAAAAAAATGTTTCAGACAAATGTTGTGGCGTTTAAAAAGATGTATTTACTGATCACATCAGTTTGACCTTGGGTTGCGTAGCGAAGGTCAGGTCAAGGTCACATTAATTTTTTTAAATAGAACACCCCATTTTTCATTGCATATTCTTATAGCACATCTCGAGAGCTTTTCAAAACACTATAATAAAATATTTTTTCGTGAAGAACTTTTCGAGTAATAACACTTGAAATTTCCAGCACTTTGACATAGAATACAAAATATCTCGTAAAATATTCTTCTTTCGGTTATCTTGTCTTAATGCTTTTTTGCACAGAATAATGAGACAAATTAATTGGCTTAAAAAAAGCACAAAAAGATTTTTATATATTTATGTAAAAAATTTTTTGTTTTTTTTTTTAAGCTAATTAATTTGTCTCATTATTCTGCGCAAAAAAGCATTAAGACAAGATAACCGAAAGATGAATATTTTACGAGATATTTTGTATTCTAT
>NW_022639480.1:1317782-1325037 GCF_010583005.1 Odontomachus brunneus
TCTCTCTCTCTCTCTCTCTCTCTCTCTCTCTATCTATCTTTCGTTACATTTATTATAGAAATAACACATAACGAAATAATACTTTCGTTTATTCTGAATATACCGCACAAAAAATGGCGCATGAATTAATTAACTCGAAAAGTACCATTCGGTGGAAGAAGCAATGATATTTAATTATAATTTGAATATTTCATCAAGATCTCTCTATTGAAATATTCAAGCACGTCAACGTTGAGTATTAATTATAATCCGCAATGATTATCAATTAAATATAAGATTATCATATTTACCGCGACAATGAAAATGTCTCATTAATGTTCGATGATCCGCCTCGTCTGCGTGCTTATACGCCGAAATATCGTCAATGTAAGAGTTTCTTTTTAAATATCACAGATCCTGATATTTAAAAAATAATACTGCCATACGACGAAATAACAAATAGATTCGAATCTGTCGTACGAAAAATCTCTTTTATTGCTCTCTCTCTCTCTCTCTCTCTCTCTCTCTCTCTCTCTCTCTCTCTCTTGTCAAATATTTGAATAGCTGAAATTTTCGCATTTCTGACAGGCATACATGCAATCGTTCTTTGTCGACACAAGATTATTAAAATAAAAGAGAAGTAATAACAATGAGAGTTTCTTTTTTGTCGTGATTGTCTCAACAAAGTATTCTGATATTCCGATTTGTTTTTTGAAGGTGCAAGAAGGAAAGAAAATATTAAAAAATTGTGGATATATTGAGCTCGGTGCGTCGTGTGTTATGTGAATGTAACTGCGACTGTCACCATTGATTGCGATAACGACTGTCACAGTTTTTCCACGCTACCTCTTTTTCCTCCCTCTTTATCGTGTCCGGTTTTACCGGACGAACTTTAGAGATAGAATGAAGGACTGAGAGAGAGAAAGAAAGGCGGGGGGAAAGGGAAAGGAAATGTTCACCGCACAGAGTTTAATTACTCAAAGCTTTGAATAAATTAAGACTGCGTGCTTCACGTGAAAAGACACAGCTCTTAGAGCTGACTCGCGGTTCCTTCGCGGCTTCTGGGACTCCCTCCCCGTCTCGAGTTCACCCGTCCATCCGGCGTACCGGAAACTTCCCTGCATCATTCACGATCGAGGACAAGGAAAGTTGGTTTCGTTGCCGGAAAGCGTGCCAAAAAGTCTGCGACTCGAGTCCTGCATCGAGCACTGTAATCTCTGATCGACAAACCGCGACAAACGAGAGCTCGGTTTTTCCATTATTCTTCCTCGTTTCGTCGCACAGAAATGTGTCGGTTCTGTATGATTACATTTTCGCGTTTGAGATGTGTCGATTCGTTCGGTTCGCCGCGATTAAGTCGTGATATACCGTCCATTGTAATGACAAGTGAGAATCAAGTCGTATCAATAATTTTCTGTTGCGTAACGTATTGTAGAGAATCTAATCGTTATGAGACTTTTTAATTAAAACTAAATATATATATATATATATATATATATATATATATATATATTGCGTAGGGAAGAATTTCTGCTATATATTCATTATGTTGACGTCGAAGAGTCTTTCACAAAGGGTGGTAGGATATTCATTACAACTTATATGAGAAATTTAGCGAAGCAATTTCCATTTTAATTTACTCCCCTTAACTTACCTTTATTGCATTACACGGTGTGAAACTTAATATAAAACGGGACGAGAACTTGCGAAGTAATGTTTATAATATAATTGCGGGAATACGGCCCATTCGATCTCTCAAGTCGAATTTGCTCGGTGGTTTCTGCTCGTTGTTCCTCGGGGTCACCTCTCTTCGGTTTCTTCGAGATTTTCACGAGAACCCACGCAAACTCGAGATACGGCGAGTGCAACGCATCGTTCGTCGCACACGGTGAAAATTGTATCGCGCGGTTCGGACTGTTGAACGCGATTTCCGGCGTTGATGCCCGCCACGATCGGAAAACTGTATAAAGTCGGTGCATAGAAAATGCGCTCGCATATCTTTGCTTTTTTCGCTTTATTCAGAGAGAGAGAGAGAGAAAAAGAAGATGGAGAGAGCGAGAAAGACTAAGAGGAGAAAGAACAAGTACGCGTTATATGCTCTTTTACCTGGTGAGGTCGAAGTATGCTCGTTATTAAAGCGGTACACCCGGCTCGACGACGCACTCAAGCGTCGACGATGGTCCGTAACTCAACGACGATCCTTTCGTCGAAATCGCGGAGGCGGCCACGGCGAAATTTCCCGTCCGTGCTCTTTACCGCTGTGTGTCAGTTGACACAGTGTTTTAAATTAAAATCGCCGTCGCTGTTTTATCGCGACGACGAGGAGGGCGAGAGATTTTTATCAAAAATACGAGGCGCGGCTGTGTGACTCGCGCGAGAGAACAAAATGCATCGTCGGTGCGACGCGGCGCGACGCGACGCGACGCGACGCAACGCTACGCGGCGCAGCGTGGCGTGGCCGTAGCTTGTTTCAGTAAAACGTGAGTTTTCTTTCGCACAGCACCCCGGGTTCGCAACGCCACGCCGCCCGAGGTCGTTATTTCGTACCTCTTTTCAAGGATAAAGAGAAAGAAAGGAAGTCAAGTAACTCGCGCAAAAACGAGCCGCTTGCCGTTTCGCCGGGAAAGAGAGAGGGGGAGAAGACAGAAAGAGAAAAAAAGAAGAAAGTTCAGAACAAGTTGGCGGCACTGCTTTTTCGTATCTTTACGGCCACGCCATGGTGTTGGCAATCGAATTTAGAAAGCGAACGACGTCGGACGTGCGAGAGGTCGCGCCCGAGAATTGGCCGTTCGATTCTCCGCGGGTGACGAAGGGAGAAGAGGAGGGGGGGGGGCGAGGGTGTACGGAAAAGCGTGCGGCGCCGCGCCGATTTTCTCTTAACGGACGGTGGATTTTCTTGACCACCCTGTATAAGAGCGCACCGTGCGGTATATAGGAAGCGACGTGCCGCACGTACACAGGCCGAGAGGGACAAAATGTAGAGCATGCGCCCAAGCACTCACGAGTGCACGACGGCCGCTCTTAGATTCAGTTTAACCCCCGGCGTCAGCAGGGGTAGAACGCGTCTCGGCACCGTCCAGTAACGTGGGTTACAGTCGTTGAGCGTACGTGCGTACGTCGTCGTCCCTGCGACGGAGAGGTCGTTTCTCTTCGTCATCGCATCCATCCCTGTCGCCGGGTCGACAGCCCGTCGTCGTCGTCGTCGTCGTCATTGTCGTCATTGTGGTCATAGTCGGGGAATCCGTAACCGCGAGTAGAGTGAGTCGATGACGAGTCAGACGTGACGCCCGAGTAGTTGCCGCGCGCGCTTGGACGAACAGTCGTCGGCGTGAGGACCTAGGCGCCGAGACGAGACTGTGTGAGATATCGCGCGGGTTGCCAACGTTAAACGGACGTCTACGTGTCTACGTTTATGTACTCGTCGTCGTCGTCGTCGTCGTCGTGGTCGTTCCGCAACGACGAAAATTCGCGGGCGAGCGTCTCCAGCCGGCCGGCGTCCCGATGAGACAACAAAGAGCATCGGCGTGAGACGGAGTGTAATAAAGAGCTATCGTTTTTTTTCCCGAGAGCGTCTGCGGTGGTGCTGCTGGTGTTTGGTGGATAGTAGTAGTAGCGTTAGTAGTAGCAGAGTGGGCCTTTCTCCCTCTCTCTCCCTCTGTCTCTCTCTTCATCCATCTCTCCGGTGGTGTGTAGTAATAGTAGTGGCACGCGTGAACATTCGACGCGACGAGACGTCTGCGCGGCGTGGGAAAATGCAGTGAACCATCCTCCACTACAGCCAACTCACGCTGTCTCGCCTACGCGCGCTACGAGGCATTCCTCAAGCAGCTCACCCATTCAGGTGAGTGCGAGCGTTATTCCTTTTTCCGCGCCTTCTCAGCGCCTTCTCTCGGCGAGAGCATTTTTCTTCCCGCAGCCGGCGAAACGCAACCGGAGCGCCGCGATAATTGCGAACGCCCGAGGATAACAGCATCGACGTACGCACGCGAACGCGTTCTTTGCGCGGGGTTGAGGCCGGGTCTAGTTGGCCCAGAGCTCACGTTGGCTATGTGTTTTGTTTATGTGTTTGCTGCGAAAGCAACAATGGCAAGGGAATCGCGAAATGTTTTTAGAACATAGGAAAAGTACGTATATCTATGCTTTAGAAGGAACGATCTTTTTTCCACCGTCACTTGTACACAATAAGTACATAAATCAAACGAGTGGCCAACGTGACCTTTGAGTCGACTTGAGCCGGTCTCTTCTGATATCCGTACGTGTCACGATCTATGTGTATCACGCGCAGTTCTTTTTCTCGTGACTAGCGATGGATTCGCGCTCGACGTCGAACCCTTGCGCTGCTGATGGTCCCGATTATTTCGCTACGGTTTTTGCTAATAATTAAATTATAGTACGAGAGTGCTTGTATTTGCTGATTTATAATTTAAAATATGCGGTGTAACCCGGCGATTGGTGGTTATTCACAGTCGCGTCGCGTGAGTCGCGCTCATGAGTCGCACGACAACTTTGGGACAACGAGACACCACGCGTGACCGATTAATTTTTTCGGGGCAATGGTCATCGGCGCGGAAGCAGTACCGTACGCGGCCGTCCGCTGTACGTTTTTGCAGAATGAAAATAGATGTAAAAATACGCTCAGCACTTGAATGGTCGGTGTAACGATCGACTTTGGCGAGGCGTGATCGTCAATTCAGGTCGTTGCGCGGGCATAGTATTTTTAACGACGCGGTACAATGAACTCGCCCGGGTACATAATGCACGAGGACCAGAAGCCAGCTCTCTTTGTGCAGGCGTGTACAAAACACTCGTTCTCGTGCACGCGCGTGGGCGCGAGACCACTCTTCGACAAACTCCCGAACGAGATACGTTCGCGCGTTCGAACGTCGCAATCCGATTACGTCCGAAGCCGGGAGATCGATCAAGCGCGACGATGATCTGAGATTTCAGCTCCACGAAAAAGACTTTTCGAACGGACGTCAAAAGCGGTTGTATCAAGAATTCAGCGGTCGTAACTCTCCCTCGATACCCGTCACCTGAAAGAGTCAACTTGGAAAGTATTACCGTGCACGTAATCGCGACGTCCATCGATCCACTTCCCTCTCTCTCTCTCTTTCTCTCTCTCTCTCTCCTTTCTCTTTCTCTCTGTTTGAGGTGTATTTGAGATAATCTTTATCTGGACACACGCTGCGCGCAGCAAGAAACGTATGTGGCTGTGTGTGAAGCCGTAATAATTTATCGTTGCTGTCTCGGCGGAGCACAGAACGTAGCATTTGATATTCTAGCGAGCAGATGCTTACGCCACATTGCCGTTATCGTGTAATTTTATCGTTACCGCTGTGAGAGCGCGCGGAATCTTTCGGCTGTGTATAACCGCGGATTTCGTTGTCCTCATCCGGTTCGCGCTGACCATTTCGTTCATGCCTTTGAATGTCAATTTAACATTGTCGCTATTATTACGTCTCAGTTGCTCGAGATTTACGCCATATATTTTGTATGTAACACGCGCGAACTTGCTTCTTCGAGAAGATTGCACCACGTCGAAAGGTGAGACAAAAGTTTCCCGAACTGGCGTGTATTTTGCGCTATCTTTGTCCGCGTTATTTCGATCCCGGTGCGCGACGGGTCTCCGTAAAGGTTAAAAGCTATCTTCGCTTAAAGCTTATGCATTATTACCGAGCGTCGAAGTTTAAGATTGCGTTTATCTCACGAACGCGAGGGACGCGAAATTTCGTTTGTGTTTGTCAAACGCAATGTCATATTTATTTCTGACGTATCGGTGAAAATTAAATGAACCGCAGCATGTTATTTTCAAGTCGTTCAAGTGTAAATACTCAAATGTCACGTTGCCAACAATAGAGAACGTGTGGAACGTTCCAATTTTAAAGCGGTTTTGATTCTACCGGAGTTAACGATCGTATAATAAGATATATTTGATATTATTATAAAATACATCGTATAATAAGATATATTTGATATTATTATAAGATGCATTAATATATTATAATAGAGTTTTATTATATAATAAAGGTACTCTGAAATACAATCTGCGAAGTTTTTATGGAGGTATAGAACGAATTGAAGTGAACATAAAGTTCGTTTTGTGCACGGAAAAAAAGGTTTGGTTGAATTAACCAAATATCTGGTCGAATATGAACGATCCAGAAATTCTAATTGAAGTAACCCGAATTCTATTTAAGTCAATTAAAAATCTTGTTAAACAGAATTCGAGTTACTTCAATCGGAATTTCTGGATCGTTTATATTCGACCAGATATTTGGTTAATTCAACCAAACCTTTTTTTCCGTGTGATATTCGCAATGATTGTCGTGATATTAAAGAAGATTTATGAATGATCACATGAGATATATATACATATATATAGTAGATGAGCCGTAGCGGCGACGTCTGCCATCGTGTGTTTGTACATCAGATTAAACTGAACAAAAAGTTCCGTGATCATTTAAACAAATCTTCTTTAATTAATATCTCCATAATTTGCGAATATCGTAATAGCGACTTTTATGTTCACCTCAATCCATACTATATCTTCGTGACAGCTTTGGAGATTATTCTAGGATACCCTGTATATATAATATCTTATAATAGTTTTCCATACATACATATATAATACAGTGAATAAACTAACGGATGTGGTCGCACAGAAACGCAAACATGTAATAAAATCAATTGCAATATTGGTGGAACGAATAAACCACAATTGAACGGTTTATGCAATGCATCTTCGAAGTTGATGCGACTTGCGATAAAATAATATGCATTACACCACATTTCAGTAGAATCTGTATCGCATTTTAAATCTACAATCCTCATCAGTTAAAAGGATCTTTCACATCTTTTTAGAAGTCATATATAATTACATAATCGTCTCCAAATTCATAATTACGTATCAGGGACAATTTAATCATTATCAAAAACTTGTGCATGCACAAAAGTCTTCCCATTTTCGCGCATAAATTGATTAATAGAGTTTTCTTCGAATTCAAAGCTCTTCTTAAGACAAGGTATAGCGATTATTAATACGCGCACTGAAAGAAAAAAATGTTTGGTTTATTTAAAAGAATAGTTATTTCTTGTAGTAAAATCGTAGTATATAGTAACATGCATATAAGATTACAATCACAAATGTTACAGTAGAATTTAATGAAAGAATAGCTTACTTGAACCGTAATTTATAATAATTCGTTCTCTGAATGATTTTATATATATATATATATATATATATATATATATATATATATATATATATATATATATA
>NW_022639480.1:1325274-1326172 GCF_010583005.1 Odontomachus brunneus
TATATATATATATATATATATATATATATATATATATATATATATATATATATATGTAGTTACAAATATCAAATATTTTTCCCCAGTCTTATTTCATCTGAATAATCGACTATTAAGGAGTGCAGAACAATTCTGAACACATTCTCGACAGATATTTTCTCATGATCTCATCTTGAAATAGATCTCAAGATAGAACTATTGAGCCATGTCGTGTCACAAGAACTGTTTCATTCAAAATTTTTAGCAGACTATTAAAGACACGACTATTAATAGAGACCGTATTTAGTGATCTCGTGCATTGGTACAACTTCTTGGTCGAGACTTTCGATCTCACGGTGCATTTGCAATTCTTATTCCGCGCAAACATTGCGCTCCTCGTTCACCAATGAGCACCATTGACTGTGGCAGGAGGATTAGAGCGGGGAGCGCGCATATATACGTACGCGGGTACAAATAACTGATCGCTGGTGGAGTATTTACGTTTCCGCACCTAATTATGCTTCCCGTCTGCCTTGAGCGGTAGCTTACGAATATCCGAGGTATTAGCAAAGATTACGGGGGAGAGGTACGAGTTTGATCCGCGAAAGTACGCACAGTACACTCGTCTGGCTCCGTGTGCGCGCGCACGGCCGAACAAAGTGCCAGGTGTACCGAGAATCCACCGGCAATAAGTTACGGAACTTTACTTCTCTGATCCCTCCCGGCGGTTTTCCACGGATACGGCTATTTCAGTACTTGTCTAACCTTCTTCACTTCAAATGAAGCAACGTCATTCTCTTTTTCGGCCGTAGCAGTATGCTTTTTTCTCTTCATTTTTTTCTCTTTTTCCCTCTCGTTTTCTCCTTCTCTCTCTCTCTCTCTCTCTCTCTCTCTCTCTCTCTCTCTCTCTCTCTCTCTC
>NW_022639480.1:1326263-1343720 GCF_010583005.1 Odontomachus brunneus
TCTCTCTCTCTCTCTCTCTCTCTCTCTCTCTCTCTCTCTCTCTCTCTCTCTCTCGCTGACCTCGTGCCAAAATTGAACGACGACAATGTATGCGAGGAAAGAAGCCATCTGTGGTGTCATCGTGATCCCGTTTCGCTCGATTATCCAGTTATCGAGCCAATTTCCTGCCACGAATTTTAATCCGCAAGATAATGACAAAAGTTAAACTACACGAAAACACACTCCAAGCACACATCCGAGAGATTAGAGGCGATTTTTTTAAGACCGGAAAAAAAATAACCGCAGTTTGCGTCGAGCGCCGAAGTTTGCGCATCTGCGTGAAAAAATGTATTAAGGCCTCGTTTATCTCGCTCGCTTCATAATTATCATATTTATTGTCTGGGGCGGTGTTCACCGCTAATTGCCACCGAGCGAGAGATTTCGCTACGGGAAAATGCGATTCGATTAGCCGGGGCGCTGTTATTATCTTCCACGAGCGGATAATACATTCGATTGACATGCGCGGATGTTCGTTTAATTGCGAAATACAAAAAAGAGGAGGAATGAATGGGAGAAGGGAGAACGGAGTAATTATTCGGGAGGGACGTCTTTCTCGCGTTTGTGCCATTTCGCCGTGCTCGGACTCGCGTGTCCAATATTTCCTCCCGTGTCATCGGCGATGTTGATATCGATCGCGAAGACCCATCTGCGCGTCCAATCCTTCAGTGATCACTCGCGGATACACGGCGGAGTAAATAAAGGGCGGCTTACAATTTAGAGGCAATCTCTCTTTTCTCTCGAGCGCTAAATCTTTTCGCGAATGAATATTTTCAAAGCTCGACTACCACGATGAGAACGACGACGACGACGACGACCTTATCGTTGCGCCGCGAACGACCAGAGCCCTGCGATAATTTCAACGTCATCCTTCTCGTATTTTGTTCCGTACCTTTAACAACTGCGCGCCTCCGGTGTATTACCGGTATAAGTTTCGCCGCCACACGGTATAACTATCGATGCAATATTACGCTCGCCCATGTGGCCGCTCGGCTGGGCAGTTTCGGCCCGCTCTCATCAATTCCTCCGAAACGTAACCCAACGAAATTCCAGTAATTTCAATTAGACAGATAATTTCCGAAAATTGCTGGTATTCCCGACAATTTGGACATAATAGTGGGATTCTCGAATTATATAAAGTCTGTTGATTCAAATACTGCTGTGTTTTGCGTCTCGCCTACGGACACGAAAAAGTATCCGTGGTGGAGACGATATTTAAATTGTTAAAGTCTCCCTTTGCGCGCGCGCTTCTTTTTTCTCCCAAATGAATAAGATATCGTCCTGGAAAATAACTGCTACCTCTCTCTTCTCCTTCCTGTCCCGTACGCTTGTATTTTTGAACATTCTATTTTTTCTTTTTTTCTCCTTGTTTTTTAATATTATTCTATCATTAGCAACACTCCGTTCTCTTTCGAAGGTCTAGAATCTGGTTAAACGTTACACGGGTTAGTGACACGTGCGCGCAGTCTCATACTCTTTACGTATTAACTTTGCTACTATATTCTCTCTCTCTCTCTCTCTCTCTCTCTCTCTCTCTCTCTCTCTCTCTCTTTCCCTCCCTCCTATTCTCTGATGACATTAATTTCATCGATGCAGCGGTGGCTATATCTGGTGATTACGATCGATGAATATATTCGTCACGGCAGCTTAAGTGCACGCGTATCAGTTAGTAGTCATTAAATTCTCGCTTTAAATTTCCTCTCTTTCTTTCTCTCTCTTTCTTTCTATGTTGCATTGTAAAAATAATAATCATTACTTACATGACGTCTTACTAATTTTTTTTATTTGTTCTTCATGTCGGTTGTTTCTATCTCGCATGCTGTCTCGACTGTTGTCGGATCGTACTACACACTTTCGTAATTTTTTTTCATATATTACTGGTACTATCACTTAAATTATATGCTTAGCTCTCATTACACAGAGAGAAGGTATCATTATCATTATCACGACAATTGTCATTATCGTCCGCAACATCATCTGTACTTCATTCATGTCTTACCTCATTATTTTATTATGTTGATCAATTGTATTGTCACTTTTATCACACACTTACATTACTATAAACATCCTCTTCGTCATCATTGTTACTTTTTACTCTTATGTGTAAATCTCATAGCTGCATCAACCGTAACTATTTCTCTTCGGCCACTTGTATGTATCTCTATTGCGCTTGAGTGGAATTTATCCCTCGAGCGCTTAATAAAAAATGCTTCTCCCTCTCTCTCTCTCTCTCGCGCGCGCGAGATTTCATTTTCACGCCCATATCGATTAATTCGTATTTATAGAGAGATTATTTATAAAACTTTATATTTATAACCGTAACGTCGCGCGTTACTTTCTCCGTTTCGCCCGCAATGTCGCTGCCGCCACGCGCAGTGAAAAAAGACGCGACCGGCCGGACACACTCCATGATATACACTTGGGACTTTGTCCGCGCGCACAAACAGCGTATCCGTATATATATCGCGTGTCACTGAAATAAAATACTCCAAAGGCATGCGGGGCGCGCGGATATGAAAATACTGAAAAAAATATTTTGTCCGCTCACGACGAATTTTGCATTGTTGTCTGCCGGTTACGAACAGTCGAGCTTGCAAGTTACGAACAGTCGAGCTTACTGCAAAAATTTCCACGTCAATCGCATCACGTTCAAGACACCAATTTTGTCTAGCCGGGGAAGAACAGGGGAGACCATTGCGCGAGTCTCACGTGTGCGCCGCGCTCGGATCGCGCTGTAATCGTTAACGGCATTTTACGGCGTTCAACAAATATCAGGGGCGGCGAAACTGCGAGAGGCAGGGTGAGGTCGGTGCGGGCGCGACATTAATCTCATCGACAGGACGTTGAGAGTGATTATGGACGGTGGAGCGGCTCGTGCGGCGTCCCAACGGTGCGCACATGACGGTAACGTTATACCTTGCTTCGCGCTAAAGGGAGGCGCGGGCGATAGCGTTTTGCTGTGAAGGACTGTGGTTCCCGCTCGACGGAGGGAACGAACGCCCATGCGAGAAGCGTGTGGAATCCCGTGTGTGAGTGAGTGTCATGCGTGTGTATACGAGGATATGTGTGAGAGAGAGAGAGTGTAAGGATGGGGCGGGAGGAAAATGCAGAGAGATGCGAACGAATTCGTGTGCGTTCCGCGCGTTGTGCAGCCCTCGCACTCCCAGCGCACCGCAAACAGTTTCGGGAATTCCTAGCATGTGTTACGAACGCGCTGATATGATTTAGGAATCGCTTCCCGCATGGGCCATCCAGGGCCTGGGATTTGCCTGCCACGCAGGAACGTTGCGTCCTCCGAAGCGGCGGTGGCGGCGGCGTCGTCATCATAGTGCCGCCGCCGCCGGCGTCGCGTTCCGATGGCGTTACTCCGTGGCACGATAGCGCTCGGCCAAGATTTACCGAGCTTACGTGACCTTCCGTCCGCGAAATTAGGCCGATTCATCATATTCCAGCTGAATGCTTAGAGAGAGAGAGAGAGAGAGAGAGAGAGAGAGAGAAGGGGAGGGGAAGGGAGAGAAGCAGGATGGAAGGGGAGAGTGAGAGAGCGCCGTTGCTCTATTCAGAGAGCTCCGATCGGTAGCGGGTTGCGTTGACGTCTCTCGCCGCAAGGCGTATTCTGCCCACGGGACGTATCGATCATCTCGTGATATATCGTCTCCTCGCCACGGTATCCTGGCCGTGATCGTACCGGCAAAGAGGGGCCGGACGTCAGACGCAATCGGTCCAATTATCATAGGCGATAGGCTGAACTGACTTGACCGCTGCGACATTCTGCCTTGATCGCGCGATGTTCTGCCCTCTTGTTATCAGTGCGTAAATTTGACTGCATGACGTCCTTCTCTCTCTGTTTGTCTGTTTGTCAGTCTATTTGTCTCTCTCTCTTTCTCTCTCTGTATCTTTCTCTGTATCTCTCTCTCTCTCTCTCTCTGTCTCCTCTCGTCTGCTTTGCTCTCTCATCCGATTTGCGATGACGCAAACCGCAGCGAGCTGTTTTATGTTGTCCTTGATATTGTTGAAACAAACACGTGTTGGCGACGAAACGCCCCGCTGCTGAGAGTGTGGAAATATTTATACGTCAATTGCAAGTAATGTAACGTGGATATTTGATATTCTGCGAGACGCGTGGACGGAAAACAGATATCGCAAAATTTTTCACGACGAGAAAAAAATGCGTCATACAGAAGGTTATTGTTGCAACGACATGTCGCTGTGGAATTTCCGACGTGTGTGTGCGCGCGCGCGCGCGTGTGTGTGTCAATAACAGCGTTTATGTTCAAACTGCTTCGCGCGAGCGATTCTTCAGATTAAGCGAATAAACTCCGCTTGCGCCGAGATGATCGCATAATTGACTTTGGCCGGTTCAAACTCGATAAATTAAGTGGCAGCTTCGATCCGTTTAAACCGGCGGAACAGCACGGTTATTTTCGGCACGATACGAGCGCCGCGAGTCGCGCTACGTCAAACTTCGACTCTTAAGGCCAGCAGAGCGACGGAGGGGCGACTTCCGCGGCGACGTGTAGCGGCTGGAAGAGGAAGACGTCGCGGAAGCAGTGATTCGCGTCGTGCGATCGATCATATAATAAATTATTTCCGGTTGCAACGTGGGGCAACTCGTGCATAAAGAGTTGCGCGCACAAATCCCCTTTACGCCGCACTTCGCTCGCGCATAACATTATTATTCCGTTCGCATGATTTTATCAAATAACTGACGAACGGACCGAGGCCTCGTGTTTGTGCGTGCGCGCTAATTTCATTATCCGCGGCTCCGTGTTAAACTTTCGCGATGAGGACGCAATTGGTTTATATCGCGTTCGCCATCATCCGAGCTCGGCATTTTATTCCTTTGTTGCGTGCTGGACGATGGCTGTCGGCGAATACTCGTGGAAATTTTCTGCGCGTTAGTCGCGCCGCAATGAAGTGCTACAAAAAACAGATTTTCGCTTGTCCGAGCATAAACACCGCTGAATATTTGCGATAGGACGACGCTTGCTCCCCTCCTCTCTCTCTCTCTCTCTCTCTCTCTCTCCCCCCCCTTTCCTCCCCTCCCCCTTTCTCTCTCTTCCTTCCTTCTCTCCTTTTTTCTCTATCATAAAAATGCAGGTATTTATTAACTGAATAAACATCGACTCTCCGATTTTCATTGGAGAGGTATTTGGTATTTATTGAATTTTTCTACGCGCGCGATTCATCTTCTCACCCCGCCGACGGGGTGGGTGACAACGATAGGTTGTTCACTCGCGTGGGGTCACCCACGCTCTCCGTCCTGTCGGTTCTCCGAGCCGAAATTTTGTCTCTACCTTTCAACCTCTCAACATATCGTATAAGGAAGGATCATTCAATGTATATCCAATAAACATAAGAGACTGAAATCCTACTTAGCGCTTATAAATGGCAGAGAATGTCACTTGCAGGTTTTAAAGAGAACTCCTCGCTTGGTTGAATAGGACCAAGATAGGCAGATGTAAGAGCACGAAGGTAGGCATTAAATGGAATATTGAAGTTGAAAGTTTGATGAAAATCTCGACTAGACTTCGCTCCCGTCCGAAAAGAATAGCGTCGCTGACACATCGGGAACATTCGCGATCTCGCGCGGAACGCGTTGGGCGGACGATCGATGGCGCGGGGGTAAGAGTAATATAAAAAATGACACGTCCACACGGACACGAGTGAGAGAACGGGTATATTTCACATGTCCCCGGCCCTCGTCTCGCTCGTTTTTCGGCAGGCGCCTTAGCGCCGTGAAATTCCCTCTTCCTCTCTCCATCGTTCATTTCGCTCTTGCTTTTCTTTCGTGCCGTCTGATGCAGCCCTCTCCCCGGTTACTCTTTCCTTCACCCCATCTTTAACGCTCGGTGAATTTTTTAGCGTACACCTGTTTCGTCGGGCGCGCTCTCCGGATTGCCTGGGGGGATGCGCGAAAGGGCTCGAGGATTCGGCCACCCTTTCCCCTCCTTTTCCTCCCTTTATTCTCGTTATCTGTCGCTCCCTATCTGTGGTCCGGATCTCTCTCAGAATGCATTCCCCATTGTTCCGTATTGTTTCACTCGATATATATCGCGCGGGATAAAAAAAGTGTGCAAAACGAGGCCATTAGGAAATCTTGGGCATCGTGTATCGTCGTGGGCAAAAAAGAAGGTTACTCTTTCAGCGCGATATCTGCGCGTGAATAACCAACAAATAGCTGGCTCGCGTCGTGTATCGAGGTCATGTTCGGGACGGTCCGATTGTTCCTGCCAAAATGATCGCGCTCGGGCATACACGGTCGATCGACCGTTTTAATCTGCGAATTAAATCGCACGCGATTAAAATACCGCCGTGTAGTCTCGAAAATTGCGATAACGCCGAAGCGGCGGCGCGGCCTAGTATCGCGTGGATCTAGACGCTTCGGGACGGGCTTCGTCGTCGACAAAACGAGCCCGAAGCGGCCGTGACGTACATTCACGGAGCGTGAAGTTACGATAAACGGCCGCGATGTTGGGACAAGGCGGATAAGAGGCAGTCGTGGCGGCAGCGCGAGCGGGTGACTCGGTTTTTGCGGCAGTGAGTGTTGCACGAAATAGCACTGGCAACGAGCTCGCGTCTAGAAGTAGGCAGTAACCCAACCGAGAAATAAAGCCACCCGGATAGAGAAAGAGAGAGAGAGAGAGAGAGAGAGAGAGAGAGAGAGGGGGGTGGACGAGTAGCTGGAAGGAGGACGCGAGGCTTATCGCTCTTGGGGTCAAGTCCCTAAAGCGAACGAATAATATAATACGAAGCGGACGTGGCGTGGAGTCGTGGAGCTTTTACGACAGAGATCGCAGAACGCATCGGGTTCTCGTAACAATCTCCTTAGAAAATACCGGCTCGCACACTTCTTTCCCGAGTAAACCACGTTCTCTCGGCCGATGGAGTGTCCTCATGAATCGACGCCCAAAAGATTACGGTTGCAGAGCACATGTTGCGTGGAGAAAAAAAGAGAGGAAAGCGTGCAGGAAGCGTACGTAAGAGACGAAAGGAACGCGAGTAGGTGCGAAAGTGGGTCATACAGAGTAAAGTCGACGGGAGGGAAGATAACGTGGAGGAGCAAACGAGCGAGAGAGAAAGAGGGAGGGGGGGGAGGGGAGCGGAAAGAGAACGAGCGAAGGATAAGCGGCAAGATTAACGAGCTAAAGTCGAGAAGAAGCGATGGATGGATGGTGCAGGCCGGAAACAGGAAAATATAAACGAACGGCGCAGGGACGGCGGAGGGTGTACGAAGGTACGAAGGGAATGTTAATGACAGAGCACCAGCGCGATAGAGTGACGTCGCGCAACGAGAGAACGGGGAGGGGGAGGAAGTCTGCGAGCTCGCCCTCGTGCGTGCCTATGAAGCTCGCACATCCTGTAACGCTCGTCTGAAAATGATAGGGTAGATGTACACAGGACTTAGATTTGATACAGCGATGGCTCTAATTTCGCGACTCTCTCTTTCTCTGTTCTCTCTCTCTCTCTCTCTCTCTCTCTCTCTCTCTGTCTCTGTCTCTCTCTCTACTCTTTCTCTCTCTCTCTCTCGTAGAGCGAGAGCGGTTTCCTCGTTCCCACTTGCGACCCGCCTCGTGATTAGTCGGGAGATCGCCGCGGGCTCGGAAGACGACGAGTGAGTAGGCCGCTCGTACTTCTCGCAAAGAGGGTTTGGCGAAAGCGGAATTGGCTGTTGGCCGAGCTGCGACTGGCATTTAATCTCGGCAATTCCGCCACCGCCGCGTGCGATTCGGATCAATGCGTGACGGTAAATTCTCACGACAGTAACCGTCGCAAAAAGTAAAAGGAGCGCAATGAGAATTATGCTGTTGCGAAATTATTTCATGCCATGGAACAAAATCTCTTAAACAATAATTGTGTGTGTATGCGTATGGTTTGTTCCAGCTAATGGCTCGCTGAAATCCTTTTTCTGAAATTTCGTCGCGGCTAGGATGAGCATTTATTATTCAATGCGCGACAATAAATTTCCGCTACTCCACCGGTGAAGTAAAGCGCGGTGGGAATTATACTGTTTCGAAATTATTTCGCGAAATGGAATAAAATATTTCTTAAACACAGTCGCCAATGACTATATGATTTATCCCAACTAATGGATTGTTATATCTTTTTTGTGAAATTTCATCACGGCTTGGGATAAGCGTTTGTTATTCAAAGCGTGACAGTAAATTCTCGCGACAGTAACCAATCCGAAAAGCAAAGAGCAGCGGCAATTATGCCGTTTCGAAATTATTTCGCGAAATGGAATGAAATATTTCTTAAGCAATCTCGCTAATATCTGCACGGTTTAGTCCGACTATATTTTCTTTCTGAAAATTCATCGCGGTTAGGATAAGCGTTTATTGATTGTGACGCGCCTAAATGAATCGCCGAAAACTACTATGACGCGTCTCTTTTTCCCTCATTGCCTCTGGTTATTTTCAACGTAAAACAGAGAGAGGGATAGAGGGAGAGGGAGAGGAAGATAAAGAGAGAGAGACAGAAAGACAGACAGATAGAGAGAGGGGGGAGAGGGAGAGAGAGTAGAGAGAGAGAGAGAGAGAGAGAGAGAGAGAGAGAGAGAGAGAGAGAAGGAAGCGGACATGGCTAACACCGTACGTTCGAATTCACGATAGCTCCCTGTCGCGACGACGACATTGTGTACCAACCGCGTTAATTGACGTTTGGCGCAGCGCGAGGTAAAACGTGCAGGTTATTGGCACATAAACGGCAGAGAGGCGTTAACAAACATGGGAAACCTACAAACTAGATCTCCGCCGGAAGCCTCTCCGACTGTCGTTACTGTCTATTTATGAATATGCAACAGTCGCGAGCGCTACGCGTTGTTGAGCGCGCGTTCGCGGAGGTTTCGAACGTTCTCGTGTAACGTCATTTGCTTTGCCGGTGCATTAATTATCGTCGTCGAACGATAACGAGTGGGCGTTCTCGTGACGCACGAAAAAAAAAAAAGCTTCGCTCCGTCGTCATAAATCTAAATCTGCGCGGCGCTCGGCACTTCGCAATAAAGCTGTCGGGAAACGTTATAATGTTAAACCGCGCGTGGTTATGCATAAGCATAAATAATTCAAAAAATTTCACGCGTGCGCGCGCGCGCGCGCGCGACTAGCCGGTCGGATAATAAAACAGTCTCAAATGGCTGGGTTCGCGAGAGTTAAAAGCAAACGTTTTCGTTTAGCATACGTTCTCATTGCGAATATTCGGCCGCTTCTCCGAAATATTGTCGCTCGTTGCAAATTATCTCGATAAAGTTCTCTCGACAAGCCTCTCTTTATTCATCAACACCCGGTGCTGTCGTACGTGCAAGACGAGAGATTCGATCGTGTTTCAACGGCGTTGTTCCGGAATACGAACGTACGCCCGATTCGCACCGATACGTGACTACCATTGTCGAATATCGCAGGTGTATTATGCGCGCGGCGACATGCGATACAGGCATAATGCAAAACTGCGCGAAAACACTCGGCGCAAAGTAGTCGCGCTATCATCATCGCGTGTAAGCCTTCCCTCTCGTCGTCGAAACCATCGACCCAGCCCGTTGCGTCTCGACAGGGCAACACGCTTTCGACACACTTTTGGTTTCGCGGTTGACGAAACAAAGACGGCGAGACAGATCGAAGGCGGGCGGAAGAAGTTTATCGGGCCGGTGGTCCGAAAAGTTCTTGGCACAAAGCCTCTCTCATGTCTATGTGCGTCGAAAGGGAGAGGCACGCACTCGCGGCAGACACACGCGGCATTTCGACGTGGTGAAAGAGACGGCAGGAGGACCGCCATCGTCGTCAGAGAGACCCGTTCCTTCGTCGACATACCGTATTTCTCTCTCTCTCTCTCTCTCCCCTCTTTCTCTCTTCCTCTCTCCCTCCCTTCGTTCCTTCGTGTACTGTGCCAGTCAGGCCTGCATTGTTTGAGTTATCACAATGGCGGAACAAAACCTCAACCGGGGGATCGAACTCCACTCCAAAGCCCAAGCGCGCTCTCTGTTGCCTTTCCCTTCGGCGGAGGCGCCTCCGCCGCCGTTGCCTTCCTTTCCCTTCCTTTCCCTTCTCCTCCTCATGCTCGCCCGCCAACTCGCCGTGCCACCCTCGTCGTCCCTCGCCTCTCTTGGCTGCAGCCCCCTTCTGTCACCTTCCCCCTCCCGTTCCGTTCGCGCTGGGTCCGCAAACAACAAAACTACCCCCGAGCGAGCGCCGTGGTACCGCCGCGTGGCGCGCATTCCGCCCTTCCTTTTCTCCGCTCCCTCGCTCTCCCGGTCCCTCTTTCTCTCTTACTGCTTCCCTTTCCTCCCTCTCACCCCTCTGCTCACCCTTTCCACTCCCGTCAACCCCTTTCCCGCGCTCGGGCGCGCCACCTCTTCCGCCGCTGTTCGCGGTAGAAGCTGCCGCTTTTCGAAATGCAAGTACCCAGCCACAGGGAACAAAAGGCAAAGGTTGGCGGTGCAAGATGAGCCCATTGTGTCGGCATGAGCGCGCATACACGTCGATGTTTTTCGAATTGCGCGAGGAAGCCTTGCTCCTCGGCTCGCCAGATAAATGTTCGCATTGTGGGAAATCAGTCGGACTCTGGCGAAGGTATCCGCGAAAACTCGGGATGGGATGGAGGGGGGTACGCTCGCTGCGTCGTGTGGAAAAGTTACGCAGCGGTAATAATATTCGCGCGAGCGAGTCGGCTGAGCAAAGTACCATTAATAAAGCTGACGAGTGACGTCGAGAAATTCGCGAGCGTTTATGCGAACACAGAACACCAGAATTCCATCAACAATGGAAGCGATCGCAAAACGTCAGGACGACCGTATTTAAGTGTCTTTTTGCGCAAACGATTCCGCACGATTCGCTCATTTGTCTGGCACGATATTCTTGTTCTGCTCATGCCGGCGAACGCGCCGGTGACGTTTAACCGATTCTAAATTTTCGAACTTTCGCCAGTGAACATGGAAACTCAGTTATCAGAGACACCAAACCTCGCGCGGTCTTCCCCCGTTCGAACCCTCGCGTGTCGCGGCCTCCTATCGTCAAGCGCGATTGTCGCTTTATAGATTCAGCGTGTCGGCTTCGCCCGTGAAATCTCCGCCGTCCGTTTATCCGTCCGAATTACTCCTTGCCGCAACGTGAAAGTCGTCAGTGGTTTCCAATCTTAGTACGATTCCCGACGCTGTACGATGCATTTGTCAAGAACACGCAGGAATAATTCAGGTGCGTCTGTCTCTCGTCGCTGCTGTCGGCAACAAAAAATATAACGAGATTTATGTATCTGTGTTAATTCCTTTACAATTTAATCTCTAAAAGATAATAATACGAGTGCCTGCTCGCTTTACTTGATGAATTTCTTATTCGTCTATATAAACAGTCCATCAATAGATGTGCTTGAACTATGCATTATCTTTTTCGCGAGCGAAAAATTCGCATAGTTGAAGACCACTGTCGCGCGACGCGGAACATCGAAGTTGAACGGCGAGAGATGTAGCTACAAATCCGGAGGGACTGGTCAGGTGTACCGCGCGGAGATCAGAACGTGTCCGATCTGCTCGCATTGCCGATCTCAGACACGGACTACGTATTCTTTCTATATGTGTCGTAAAGTAATACAGTTCTCTCTCTCTCTCTCTCTCTCTCTCTATATATATATATATATATATATATATATATATATATGTATATATATATCTATCTTTGAGAGAGAGCGATATCGTCTGTGCAGCTATCGCGGTGGCGAAATTCCTTTCGTCTTCGTCCATTTCCCAGCGCTCGCACGACTCTATCGCAACAAATTTCATCGATCCCTTCGGCCATTCTTCTTCCACCTTGTGTAACCCTCTGCCGCCACTTCTGCGCGTCCTTTGCCGATCAGCACACCCTCGTCGTAGTAACGGCTCGACGTGTTTTTCTTACGGTTTTTCCTCGTCTTGCGATTGTCTTTTTACGTCCTTTTACAACCGTCGCTGCGTCGTTGACTTGCGCGCGCGTGCACTCTCTCTCTCTCTCTCTCTCTATATATATATATATATATACTAGTATATATATCTATATATCTAGCTAACTATCTCTCTCGATGGTGGTAGTTTTAGCGGGTATCTTACATTCGTTTTTCCTTTATTTTACTCTTTATCTTTTTCCTTATCCGCGAGCGCGCGTGCGTCTCTTCGAATTCCTCGCTGCAACGATCGCCCGCTCTTATGAAGAAACGGGATCCCATCTTTCGCCATCTCCGCTCGATTCCCCGTTACTCTTTCATGCGGCGCTTTGCCGTCGCACGGTATCGTCGGATACTTGGAAACAAACTTCGAAAGATTTTCATGCACCTCGTAAGCGACACGGAATATAAAACGTTTTCGCCCGCGAGGTCTCAGCTTCGCCACGAGAAAAAAAAACGCTCGATTTATTTGCCCGTGACGTCGCATTCAGGTGACGCCGGATATGTAATATTCGCGAATGCACACGTATATTGAAATACATCGTTCCCAGAGACAAATCCCGCGCTAATCGCGCACGTGCGATCGCGAGACATAGATTAGTACCTTGAACTCGGCCGGCAACTTGGAACGCAGGCATATTAATCTGCGGATATGTAGGACGTATGGAACCGGGAATTAATTTCAAACAATTGGCCCGCACGAAGTTTCACGTGGAACGGGAGCGGACAGCGAGCGGCTCGGCAGGCTCGTCTTCCGAACCCTCTCCAAATTTCTTGGAGTGGAATCTCGCTCAAAGTGGGTGGAAAGTTGCAATATTTTCGCTCGAAGCAATAGTGAAGATATTGCCACTCGAAATCGTAAGTGTCTCATTCAAGCTTAGAGTGGGTTTCGACTTCATGTAAGCGATTGTTTCAGTCAATTGGAGTGAATGCGTTCTCGTGACGATGGACTGCACAGAAAATCATAGATGCCTGGCCATTTCTTAGACTGCAAGTAGATAATTTCTGACTTTACAAATAGAAAATCGTACAAGTAGCTGTGATAACCAACCAAGCATGACGTCGAATGTATGATTTTCCATTCTACGCATATGAGCATAGAGTCGAAAATCGTATACTCTCTATCTAGAGGATGTCCAAGCGTTTATGTATATCGGAGATATATTCTGCAATTTCGAGGGAAAATATTCACTCGACGGTTCGAACTAAAAAATTCACTCTATATGAGTGGAAAATTACGCGAATTCCAATAACCCGGTGGTAATTTCCACCTTTTCAGTTAAATTTTACTCGAAGAAATTTGGGAAAGTCGAAAATCAGACTCTCTATCTAGGGGACGTTCAAGTGTACGTACATCAGATATTCGCTCTGCAATTTCGAGGGAAAATATTCACTCGACAGTTCGGAGCAGAAAATTCACTCTGTATGAGTGGAAAATTACTCGAATTCCAGTGACCCGGTGGTCACTTTTCCGGTTAAATTTCACTCGAAGAAATTTGGAGAGGGAAGCTCGATTCCACTGGTTGATTAGCGCGGTGCGCCGATCCCGACGTGCTCGCCGTTACGTCGTCGGGTGATGTCACCCGGGCGATTTCCCGGGACTCGAATCGACCTCGTCGAGAAGCGCGAGAGACACCTGCTCTCAAAGCCAATTCTGCCCGCGACTAACCTACCACACGTGTAAAATACAATCTTGCTGGCTTCTTATCCGTCGCACACTCGGGCAGCATTGGCGCGGGCGCAAATCGACTCGCTCCTGACCACTCTGGTAATCGACTGGATTCTAAATTAGCGGCCGAATATTCGGGCGTCACGGATTTGCGGCGCACACCCGCGACCAAATTCCGAAATCGATCCCACCTCGGAGATTGTATTGCGGATAGGATTGCGCTCGCTTCTTGGCACGAAGGATCACTTGGATGCGACTTTGCGCGGTGTATCCGGGACGTAACCGCGCAATGAAAATCTGATGGCGAAGGTGTTCGACGTTTTATCTCTTCCGATAATTGCCGTGGCGGACGAGTCTTCACGATTGCACGCGACGATATCACATAGCGCGTAAAAGTATATCTCGTTTATTTATTTTACATTATCTACGCTTATCTTATTTATCTTATACAACGACATCTCTTAAATCGCACATCGTATCGCGAGTCGTGTCTCGATACTTCGCGAAGAGAATTCACTCCGTCTCTTATACGACGAGGAATTTAATTCCGGAGAGGCGGAAACAACAAATTATTAATGTCGGGGAATAAGAGTCACAACTTGTTCTCATGTTTTCATAGTGCCGAAGCAGAGAAATAAGAAACGGGAGACGAAGAGACTTTCATTCGCTCGCGACACACCATTTATATCAGCGCATCTTCGATAATATCCGAAATATCCGATATCTCGGAGGCGATGTTTCGAGGCGTTCTCGACGAGCCCGCTGGCACTCGTATCGCTCCGTGTTTCAGCTCACTGCCGTATGATTATGCCCGGGGAAGGTAAAATTATTCTGATGAGCGCGCACGTTAAGCGTATCATTAAAGTGCGATTGATTCCACTCGTCGTGGAACACGTTTAATCATTCAGCAGGCTAGAAGAGCCACATTTTGTGACGATCGTATGATATGCCGGAGTAACGAAGAGAAGTATCGAAATACAGATTTGACAAATTAAAAAATAATGCACATCTCTGAGCGGACGTGAACGTGTGCGTGCGCGCGCGCGCGCTTGATGTATGAATATTGAAAATGAAAATTTAATATCGGGGCGCCCATTAAATTATATATTGCTTCTATTTCCCTCCCCCTCTCTCCTCCGAATGGTCACCCATTGGAATATTTATTTAATAGGAACCGACAATTTAAAACGCATCGAGTGGTCGATCAATTTTTTATTGCACCATAATTGCATTCGTCATTCGTATTTTATTTTGTGTTATATCTGCCTTTACTTGAACTTTCTTCAACTGAAACACTTCCGGCATAAGGGAGTTAGAGCATAGGCGAAATAAATTATTTTTATCTCTTACTCCTAGTCTTACTTCTCACTCCATATATCGTAGACCAAGTCTTACCGTGCGCGCGGAAAACAGCGAGTAGATATTCGTCAGAGCGCGATTCATGTGATTTACGCATCCATATTGTGAGAGTAGCTTTATTACGAGTAAATTTACGCGTCTAATGTTGCATAAGTATTGCAGCGGGCGTTGCCCGACCGGATGCGCGTTTGGTCGTGAGCGCGCCGCTTGCCACTCGATCTCTCATAATGGATATTCATACAGACGTCGAGAGGGGGAGAAAAAAAAACACACGCGCACTAATCAACATGATACAACGACGATCGGCCGACAGCCCATTTGACGTTTCACATATGCCTCGCAAAACGAACGGCGCGCCTCGGATGTTGAAACAGCACGACACCGTCGATTGTCATTTTGTCTGGCGTGCGCGCGATAAACACGAATTACGAATAAACGTGATTATTCCTATGGTCCACGTCGCTGCGATGTTCTCTTATGGAAAAAAGGTAGGACGATCTAACATTTATATATTCTAACATTTATATATTCTGAAGGACCAGTGTATGATTTAATATACATGGAAACAGAAGTTCTATTTAGCGTATGCAAATGGCTGAAAATGTACTCTGTAGGTTCTAAATAGGATCCTAAATAGGATTTGGTAGAATTAACAAAATATTTGGTTGAATATGGACGATCTAGAAATTCTGATTGAAGTAACTCGAATTCTGTTTAAGTCAATCAAAAATCTTGTTAACTTAAATAGAATTCGGGTTACTTCAGTCGGAATTTCTGGATCGTTCATATTCGACCAGATATTTGGTTAATTCAACCAAATCTTTTTTTCCGTGTAGGGTTTGCAAACTATTGCGTTTCGAATTATTACGTCGGGCAAAATTCTTGCGCAGCGTGAAGCGGGTAAAATCGTCCGTTGCCAATCATACACTACAATGAAATATAATGTTAACTGTTTGCTCCATCTCGTAAATAAACTAATCTGCTGTCGATAATTGCGGTACACGGCGCATGTCGGAGATATCTGTCCGAAACGCCTCCAGTTTTGTCTCGCGTCAATGTTGCGGGGCGCCATGATATTACAAAGAAGCACCTGAGGCCATTGCGCCTCGCAGTCTCAAGAATTAAGCTCCAATCATCGTTAACAATTGTCGTGCTGAAGCGGAAGCTCGACGATCTGTACCGCGATACATCGCCTTTTTCCGCACAGACGCGCGGATAGTCGATTCGTCGGCGGCCGAATTGATTGCGCCATCATGCGCTCCTGCTAACGTAATCCATCTCGCAACGGTAACGGATTCGTTCCCGTAAATCAGGGCCGATCGGCAGCGGCTCGTTGATCGCGCGCGCCGTTCATTTTGCGATCCGCGTGAAATTCGTTTTAGCGACTTGACCGTCGGCGTAGGAATATCTGAACAGTACGTTCTATGAGGGGGAGGTCTAATTAGCGCTGAGGGGAAGAAGTTGCTTTGGGAAATTCCGCTGTGCCTTCTTCGGACATGTTAGATTATATCCCAGCACGCGCTTGGAACATTTGCCACCAATTGAAGTAACATCTTTGGAAGGATTGGTTGCATCAATCTGTTGCGAGTTGTCAGTGTATTGTAAGATGCACGCCAAGTATACGTGCGAGCCGAATATTGTTAAGTACCGTGACTTGCCCAAATTAACAGTTTCGTTCAGATATGATTCTTACGTCGATGGTTGTCGCATCCTCAGTGCCCGTTGTTTCGTCCGCCGTTTCTTCGCGAGAATTCTCGTGATCCGTGCGTTAACATCGCGGTTATTTTTGGAAGTATGGATGACGCCAGCAATTTTAGTACGGTCCGCCGGAAGCACGTCTCTCGAGACCGTTCGCAGTAACCCCGAAGAATCTCCCGTAGGTCGTGTAATAGTGCGCGGCGTTTCTTCTCTCGCACATCTGCCTAGGTAATCACGCTCAGTCCACTGTTTCATCCCTCATTCCCTTTGTTCCGCGACCGACTTTCCTCTCGCCGCGTTCTCGCGCAGCGCCTCCGGTAGGACGTGCAAAATGGAATTTGCTGGCGTTAAGTCGGAGTGCTTACGGTGCTTTATTTCTTCGCGCCCCCGCCTGCCGTCTTTCCTTGGCTCGCTCGCTCACACGGCACGAGAAACGACCTCTCTTCGTTAGCCGCTGATTATTCGGCTCGTTACCATTGGCATTTCACCGTTCTCTTTCTCTCCTCGCTTTCTCCCTCCCTCCTACGCTTGTCTGCTCTGCCTTCTTTCCCGCTGAGATAAGCACGCGCGACTCGTAAAATTAGTAGTCGCCGTTTACGAGTTCTTCGGCGGGGATGTCGCGCAAATTCAATTTACGCGAGCAGATGGACGCTGCCTGGTCTTTGCTCTCTGTATTCCGCTGCGAGAGAAACTGACACGGCAGAGGGAGGAAGAAAAGCAAATCAAGAAGGAACGAAGAGAGAGAGAGAGAGAGAGAGAGAGAGAGAGAGAGAGAGAGAGAGAGAGAGAGAGAG
>NW_022639480.1:1343817-1344307 GCF_010583005.1 Odontomachus brunneus
GAGAGAGAGAGAGAGAGAGAGAGAGAGAGAGAGAGAGAGAGAGAGAGAGAGAGAGAGAAGTGTGTTATACTCTGGCAAGCGTGACAGAAGGTAATATACGATAAAAGTGAAAGAGCATAAGAAAGTGGTGGATGAGAAAATAGTGGTGGACAATTTCAGAGAGAGTAACGCGTTTTCGTTTCGTCGAGAATTTTCGATATCTCGCCGCGCGTGACAACGCGAGATGTGACGAGTCCTTCACAAAGAGATCGAAAGACGACAGGAGTGGTGACGGCGGTTGACGTTGGATCAATGCGAAGGGCTCTGCCCATTGATACCGTCGCGTGTACACCCGATATCTGGTCGATAACGCGCGACTCGGTGGACCGTGGTGGATCTCCACGATGCGCTTATACGCTTATATGATCAAGACGACGCGGAGAAATTGGCGCGGAGGAACGACGGAAAGGGTGGCGGAAAATCGTGCAGGTTCCTTGTGTCGACTCTAGAC
>NW_022639480.1:1344796-1364532 GCF_010583005.1 Odontomachus brunneus
GGGAGGTCTGGAGGGTAAGTCTGCCGCTGCTGCCGATAGAATAAAGTTGTCAGCCACGGCCCGAGACACGCCGTCCGAACCGCCTCGTAAATCTTTCGAAAGTTTCGCCGACGAGGGACGTTTTTTCGGCACTTTTGCCACCCCGCGCACCCACACGCAGACACACAGCTAGAGACAACGTTCGCCGAACGTAACGTCGGCGGGCGCGCACTCTCGGCGGTACATCTCTCCCCCTTTCCCTCCCTGGATTTTGACTATCTGCTATTGGGTGTATCGCACGTGTGTATTTACGCGCAACACCGAACAGGGGATGGAGGTCGGTCGTCTCTGCGGCTTTCAATTTTTAATAGCAACCACCGCGCCAGCGGCGGCTAGCGGAGCGACAAATTTCCGTGCTAGTCTTTCGTATTTTTTTATTTTGGCTTTTTTTTGTGACGAGCAATCGCGCGTTACTTAATTCTCGAGTTTTCCCAGGCGCAAGTCATCCCTCTGTAAAGTTCCCGTCTTCTCCGGGCAGTAATATATTGTTTACATAAGTTATTTGCGCCAACGCCCGCGTCTCCTTCGATCCATCGATTCCTAACACACTTACGCGTTGCGTTACGCGTTCTACTTAACGTGTAATGCACTCTCTCTCTCTCTCTCTCTCGCTCTCAGGGAATATATTAACGCACTATGACGAACGGTACTAATTAATGTGACTAGCGTTGCCGCTCGTGTATGCATGTGTATCTTTGATATCGAAAGCAATCCGGAATAATTTCGCTCTTGTAACCCCGTTGTGTACGCGCCTCGTGTGCACACGTTGCCGATCGTAATTACAACGAAAGCCGTAATACAGCTTCATGATATCAATGTACACGTCGGATTTCAGTTAGCCACATTGTGTTGCAGCCGGCCTAAATCGGGATTCCTGTTGCCGCATAAGAGGTCGTCGCTTTTGCGGGCTAACGACCGCAGCCATTGCGGTCCACGATGTTTTGCTTGACTTCCTAAGGAGAGTCCGTAAATCACGGCTAAACGGGTTACGATCCCCGGTCGTTATACCGAATTTTCGCATAATACACACGCGACCGTGCCGCCACATTTATACGAGTCATTACAAACACCATGCTTTGTGTACACAGTTTCTGCGTGGCGCGCTAATTGAAGCAAAAAATTCTGCCGGACCGCGCGCACGACACGGCCGGCGTGTATTCGCGAGTGAAGGTCGTTAATCGCGACTAGCTTAGCCGTAAACATTTACAATGCTCACCTCGCGAAATTAATTGACAGCAGCAGCGAGCATTGCGCGACGCGATGCCAAAAATAACCGTGCCGCGCTGGTTATTAATTTAATGATTTAAACAAATAAGGCAATGCAACAGCATAGGAAAGAGAGAGAGATATATATAGGCGGCTCTTGATATGCATCATTTTTTATTCGTTTACCTGGCTGCGAACGCCGGATATCCGTGGCGATATTTTCATTTAAATAAATAACGCTCGCGACGACATCTGCATGTATACTCTGCGCAATCCGTTTTTTTTATATCTCGGGAAGCAACAGAGGTGAGTCGCGTCGGAAAAGTGTCTCGAAACACTGATGCGCCGTCAGCTTCCTGACTAATGTAAGAACGACATAACTCCGCAGTTGTTGCCTCTCTTACTTGCCTCTCGCGACGTCAGGAAATACGTTTCTTTGCCTGGATCTTGCTCAACAGTATTAGGAAGAATTACACCGTTCTTGTATCCGAAGAACGTAGAATATTCTACTCGAAAAGCGAAGAGAGAGAGAGACACACACACACTCACACATAGAGGACTCGTTCGTCTCCTGAACCAGAATCTGGCTTTTCTTCTCGCTGTTCGGCCGAGTTATGCGAAACGCGCTTTTGATACCTTAGCCGGGTAATTCGGCCGCCATGCACCAGTCGAAGCGCAATCCTAATCGCGAATGCGATCTCCCCCGCACACGTACGTACGACCGTGTTCAACGAAACGCGCGCGCGGAACCAGCGGACCAGGACATGTTCGCCGACGCCGGCGAACACGTTCGAGACACGTACCAAATGTCACCGCGGTAACGCCGCTGTTGAAGGCTTGCAACATTGTACGGCCGGCTCTTCCCTTCTACGCCGCGCTGCAACGCTCGGTCGAGTGGCGCACCACGTGCGTCGTTAACGGCACTTCCTGAACCCGCCCTCGTTTCAACGCACCCTCTTCAACCGTGAAACCGGCAGATACAGACCGTTCTCCAAAATGCACTCGAGTGTATCATATCGGGTTTAATAATCGTCGAAATGGGAAGTCAGAAATTTGGGAACCCGCGTGTTAAGGTTGGCTCGCGTTGGCTTCCGCATCGAACGCACGGAATTAAGGACGAAGTAGGTACGGACCCTACATGGTCAGACACATGTTGTCTGGCTGTTGCGCGTTCGCACGTTCTTGCACATCGCTATTTCGGTGTAATAATGTTGTGATAATAGAGAATTCCATAATTTTTTATTGTTGCTAGCCCTCTCCGTGTTGTGTTTTTGACAAACATCCAAAATAATGAACGAAGCAGTAGATATGGATCCAATATAATCAGATGTTGATATCTGGCTTTCAAGTATCTAAAATAATGAATAAAACAGTAGATATGAATATAATATGATGAGACACTGATAATACGTCTGGTAATACGTTTTCAAGATCTGTCATATTTCTATTTCGGTATAATAATATTATACTAATACAATTTTATAATTTTCTCTTGTTGCTATTTCTCTCCGTATTGTCTTTTTGATCAAACATCTAAAGTAATGAACGAAACAGTAGATATGAATATAATATGATCAGATACTGATGTCTAATAATACGTTTTCAAGATCTGTCATATTTCTATTTCGGTGTAATAATATTATACTAGTACAATTCCATAATTTTCTCTTGTTACTATTTCTCTCCGTATTGTCTTTTTGATCAAACATCTAAAATAATGAATGAAACAGTAAATGTAGATTCAATATGATTAGACACTGGTATTTGGTTGTACATTTTCAAGATCCTTTACATCTCTATTTAAGTATAATAATGTTATACTAACAATTTATTATCTATGCTGTCTTCTTGACCGAACCTATGAAATAATGAACGAATTAGTAGACACGATCGATATAATCAGATATTAATGCTTGGCTGCTGTTGTGCACGTTTCTGCACAGCGTCAATTAGAGGTAAGAATATAATAATTTCTCATTGCCTCAGTGATGCCCCTTCCCCCCTCTGTCGATCCTCGCGAAGCGCATTATCGCCATCGACGCGCTTGCTCGCGAGTACGATTGCGTAGAGAATTGCGCGCGGCAACTCTGAGTAAGATTAATTATACGCGGTAAAGGGGCGTAAGCGACTGTTGCTGACGGATGGCGCCGGGCGCGAAGAAACCTTAACATTTATTGCCAACGAATACAGCGCGGCGCGGCGCGAGAAAAAACCAACGGAATATTATTATACTGCATCATAGTCACTCGCAAGGCGCGGAGAAAAATGCTTTTGCATCTGCAGCTGACTAACGTTGGGATATAAGTGATGGTTGCGCGAATTTCCTGCGGGGCGATGTGTTACCGGTGTGTTTTCCGCGTACCAGGCGATACGCCAGTTTCTTATTGCCGCGGGAGCCGCCGGCTTTTATTGCGAGTAAAAAGTGCATATCAGAAGGGGGAACCGCGAGAGCGGAGTAACACCCGCTGGCGACATAAACACCCGCGGCTCACGTGGGACGTCAAAAACTGTCTCGCGCGCGCAATTATTACCCTCCCTGCGCCCCTTACGGAGTATAAAACTCCCCGAATTATTATTTGCCTGTCCGTTCGTGAAATCACTCTTACGAGTCCTCGGCGAAGCGGTTTAACGATGATAATTATAAGAGGAAACTCACGCAGATACGTCCCGCAGGAGGAAGGAGTGTCGTACGTGAACAATGAAATCAAATGGCACTATCGTGAAAGCATTTTCCACTAAGGTGGGAGCTAAGGAAGGCAATAGCATCCTTGAGCTCGGAATGGAAGTCTTTCTCGCGGAAGCGTACGGTATAGTCCTTTTGAAATTCTCGATGCCATTAAAACGTCCAATCTCTCTCTCGGAAATTTGTTTCTTCCCTCGGTTGATTCCCACCTCCTCTCTCACCCTCGCTTCCTCTCTCTTTCACTTTATTATTTCATTATCGCATTACCCACTTCCGTCCAGTCAAGTTACATCTCGAGTTACGTCTTTGAAGCGATGCGGTCTAATCATATGGAAATACAGCAGTCGATATTCGCGTTAATATTCCCCGTCCTTTCAGAAAACCGCGCCGACAAAAGCGCGTGCCACATTTAATACTGCGGAAAGACCGGCCGGCATACATTTCCATCGTTTAGTCGCTCCGCTTAACTAGCTTTTGAATAACAGGTTGAGCGTGACGCGTAATCAAAACCGATGGAACAGAAGCGCTCGGTAGCGAGCCGAGTCGCGCTAAATCGCGGTAATAAATATCATAGATGGCAACTGTCGGGATCGATGCGAGCGATCTGACGAGACGAAGCAAGTGTGTCGCGTCGCTTCGCAACGCGAGAACGACAAATCGATACGCCTCGTCGCCAGATGTATCGCCGGTCTTCCGTGTCCGATGGTCTGGTTGGACTAGTCGGCGATCGCGAGTCAAAACATACCGATCCCGCGAAGGAGAGGGAGGAAGAGAGAGAGAGAGAGGCAGCACAAACAGCGGTAACGGTAACGTCGCGCGCGGCATTCTGTCGGAGTAAAGTCCGCTCCATTATCATCCCCTAAATCACACCGGTAACGTTTTTGGGACGGTCGTAACTCCGGACCCTGATGTTTTTGGCCTCATTAGTAGCCGTCTCTTGGCTTGATGCGCTACATGGAGGAGGGTCCCGTTAGGCCAAGAGGGAAGCTGAAGGACCTCACCGGCGTGAGGGTGGTCGGGTGGCGATGAGGACGAGGGGGCTGAGGCGACGAGCGAGGCTGAGGGAAGGAGTGGAAGGAGCTAACAGTGGCTGCGATTAATATTCCCCGGTTCTACCGGCAGAGAGAGAGAGAGAGAGAGAGAGAGAGAGAGAGGGAGAGAGAGGAGAACCCCGTGTCTCCTCGTCCCTGTGTGCCAGGCTTTCCTCTCATGTGTTTGCGCTTTGAGTCACAATCACCGACAACGTCGACGCCCCGCGTCATCGCTACATATCTTTTGAGCCCCGTGTTATGTGTAATATCACGCTGAATCGGAAGCACTTTGCGGCGTGACAGCGATTAATTAACGTACACGTAGCTGTCGTTTCCCGCTCCCCCATCACCAACGACGATTAGGTGAGCTCTGACGCACTCACTGAGGACGATTACAGGAGTGCATCACAGGATCAATTAATGATATCACGTCAATTGGGACATGGTGTGAATGTTGAATCACAACATTCTGAGAATCTGCAAGGAAAAATTCTTTTCTCTCTCTTTCTCTCCACGTCGGAATGCAATTGATCAATTAGCATCTGCAGACATCTCGCTTGTCCGCGATAGTCGGCAATGTATTAAGTTTAGAATTTCGAGCTGAAAAGGTGATCGTTCGAGCGTTAATACACTATCTCGCCTAGTACTATAGATATTTATTCAACGAACGCGCCAATCATAGTCGCCCGTAATAATTGATTCGCCGATATTAACTGCATTACTCGCGGTTAATTCGAGATAGTAGAGCTACAAATACAGCAAGCCTATTATATATTCATGCAAATATTATCGCGTCGTTAGTCGGTCGACGAAAACGTTTGCTACTGCACGACGTACAGATCGAGGTAGAGTGCATTAAAAGGGGTAAAAGGGAGTAAGGACGAGCGGCTGGCCGCTTGCGTGGTCCACGCGAACTCTCATTACGATTCAATGAATCCTCGCGGAATGTGGGGAGGGATCTATTTGCGAGATTATTTCATATCCGGCAAAGCCACTATAATGGTCTAGAGCCGGCGTACGGGGCAAAATTACGGAGAGTTAAAAGTGTCATTCGCGTACCGCTTTCCGCTTTCCGGCTATGAGATAATTAAGGATCGCAGTTAATTCCACAAGTCCAGTTGCCAACGCTAGCAGCGCGCAGGTGCGCCAATGTGACGTTATATACAGCACGTATATACGTATGTGTACGCCCGCGTGTATGTACACATCACCTCTACCCATATCCACTCGTTGCTCACCCAGTCGTACGCAGAAGCGGAAAAATATTATGAAAATGACGCGAAGCCTACAGACGCGTAGCCTTAATTTTTGCACCTTGAAAATAGATGAACTCGATCCGGCCGCGCCTGCGGATCTTCTCTGCGCGAATCACGAGACGCGATAATGAATATGATGCTCTCTCTTAGAGGGATTGTATTAGTGACGATCGTCTCTGTGTTATTGATATTGTTCGAGTTCGTCAACGACTTCAGCATTCGATACATTTCTGTCGTTAAATTGCATTATGTGCGCGCGCGCGTGGGACGATTTGGACTAGCGATCGCCGATTGACAATTGGCGATTGGCCATTAATGTTTAACCGATCAGAGCAACACCACAATCAGTAGCTACTTTGCTCTAATTGATTGAAAATGAATCGTCAATCGCTGGTCTGATAACGCAGTGCGCGCATGCCAAGTCATTGTAAAAGTGTCGGGTCGCGCGGACGTTGGTTTTTACGGTCGCAGTCTGAAGCACTACAAAATCACTGATTACGAGGGACATTACGGTTGCTCCCTTGATTCGGGAGCAAATACCGGTAACTAAGGCGACGTAACATTTATTACCTTCCGCGGCTGTCGCCCGGCGGGAACAGCGTTACGTAAAGCGCGTACGTTCGCCGCGATGTACGTGCAATGAATATGCAGCAAAATCTCTCCGGGGACCGTTGAGATCGCAAGCTGCATTGTAAGAAAATCAACTGCGTTAGCGCGGAATATAAAGTTCGCCCCGCGCCTCTCGCGCCGATGGCGGCAATGCGAACTGCCTGTTATGAGCTAGCGAGCATACTAATTAACCGCTTTCAACCTTTCGGGTGCGCTACAATTCGGGCTAATTAATAGCCTGCGCCCTTCTCGCAGATATCCTGCCGCGTGTACAGACACCCCCGCGCGCGAGAACGTTTAAGAAAGCATAATCCGAACGGTCCGTTCCGGCAATTTACTGGAGCACTCGCGTTTAACAAGGCAACGCGGCGAGGAAGAAGCCTACGAACCTCTAAATTACCGAGGATACTCGCGAGAGACGGAAGAATACGGAGGCGAGGGAGGAAGCGAAGCTGAGAAAGAGAGAGAGCGAGAGTAAAGAAGAGAGAGTGAGAGGGGAAGAGGAAGGGGTACGAGGGGATCCTCGCTGCAGCGGCGAGTATTATGCAGAGCGCGGCGAACTGGAGCGCATGAGAAATTAGTGTCTCGTTGCCGTAAGACCAACGGCGTCGCCTGTGTAGTACGGCCGACAGGGTAAGGCGGCGGGTTTTATTTACAATCTCTGGAAGTAGAGGTAGGAACCAGGCGGAATGGCGGCAGCGGCTGAAAGATGATTTAGTCCGCGTAAGCAAGAAGTATATATACAAAAAAGCTCGAGAGCTGAAGAAAGCGGCTGTCGCGCGAGTGCTCAATCGCGAAACCACCATTCGTGATTCTCTCGCAACGGTTGTCAGCGCGAATCGCGGAATCAACGCAACCACGTGCAACAATCTACATCCACATACGTTTGTTATAGATCAGCGAGGACAAGAGAGCCGCGTGCAATTTGTGGTCTGTTGTCACGGGAGTGGCAGGGGACTAAAAATGGAACGCAGAGAGCGTATTGAGAACGTCGAATCGCGGAATAATTCGCCGAGCGCGCACGAGCGGCGAAAACCACGGGGAAAGAAGTGCACAATATTAAGGCGAACACGACGGCATGGAGGTACGAGGTTAGCGGAAAACGAGACGAAAGGAGCGTGACATCTTCCTCCGGCGTAGCGTAAAACTCGGAACGCCAAAGGAAAGCCCGTCGCGAGAGGAGATGCGCGCGCGTGCTCACGTAGAGGTTTCGCTTTTACGAGAGTGGCTGAACGTAAAGTCGATGTTCTCTCTTGGGTCAAAAGGAAAAGGGGTCGGTGAATGAGAGCAAATGGGTGACGAGTGATAGCTGGAGGCCGAATATCCGCAACGAATAATCTATATGACCACATCAAAGCCGCAAGCTCCGTACTCTCGGGTTGTTGGCAGAGGGAGAGAGAAAGAGAGAGAGGAAGAAGAAGCAGGAGAGAGAGAGAGAGAGAGAGAGAGCCGCAAAAATGGTAGCAAGGGCCAAAGAAAGGGCTGAAAACGGAGGCAGAGGCAAGAAGGAAGTGAGGAACGCGATCGCGGTGGCGAAACGCCGTACTCGGGGGAGGTGTGCGGTAGAGCGGGATGGGATTGGATAGCGCGCGATTACGATACGTAACCCACATTCCCAGCTGTCTGGTTGCGCGCCGTACGGTTGTTGCACCCGGTAGAGTCGATAGCCAATTACCGCGGGACGCATACACCGACGCGAATACGTATACGTGGCCGTTGCGCGCGATACGTCCGAGATCGAATATAAGCAAGAAGGTGCGTTCTCGCGAGCGCGTTCGTTTGCATAGAATTTGTGTACCGACGGCTTTACGAGGTTGTCGACGTCGTGTAAGTGCCATCCCCATTTTCATCTCCCTCTTCGTATTTCCTCGTCGTGCGCGGCGTAGCGAAGTGTGCGGACTGCTACTCCGTGCGCAGGTACTGCGAGAGACGCGCCCGATGCAACTACCCCCAGGAACAATCGAGTATGCCGTTCGACGGGTATCAATCGATGCAGGCTGTATGGAAGTCCAAGTCGATGCGCGAGCCGAAACGCATCTCGCGACGAGCGTGAGCGTACGTCCCTGCGAAATATAACATTTGCGATGCGTGAAAGATACTTGAGAGCAGCTGCGCCTGCTGCACACAAACGTTCGGGAGTGCTCCTTGCAGATTTTGATGGAGGTACATATATTGTACATCTCATGTTTTGTATGAGATTGTAGTATTACGTTGCAATACATTGTAGTATCTTAGATAGCGTAGTGTTATATTATATTGTATTGTTATATTATATTAAATTGTATTGTATTGTATTATATTGTGTATTATATGAAATTGGACATCAGGCAGATATTCATAGTTTACAGAAATTCGTGTTACCTCTCCGATCATTATGTCCTCCTGATACCAAAACCCAAAAATCAGCAAAATAAAACTTAAAAATCATAGACTTATATCAGGAGTATATAACAATCGAGAAAGTGTATATATGTATACATGTACATATTAAAAATAAAGGTATTATATTAAAAAGAATAATTGCAGTTTATCCCGTTAATATTCCCGTACTCAAACCTGGTAGGGATCTCCCTTTGCGTAGTTATCCCCAGCGCAAGTATAATAAGCGACTCAACACCATAATCTTAAAAATCGCAGATTTGTATCAGGAGAATATAATAATCGAGAAAGTGGCACGAGAACTCCGGATACCTCCTTGCGCCTCATGTTCTCCTAATACCAAAAGTCGAATTTCGGAAAACTGGAATCTTCAAAATCGCAGATTTGTATCAGGAGAATATAATAATCGAGAAAGCGGCACGAGAACTCCGGATACCTCCTTGCGCCTCATGTTCTCCTAATACCAAAAGTCGAATGTCGGAAAACTGGAATCTTCAAAATCGCAGATTTGGATCAGGAAAATATAATAATCGAGAAAGCGGCACGAGAACTCCGGATACCTCCTTGCGCCTCATGTTCTCCTAATACCAAAAGTCGAATGTCGGAAAACTGGAATCTTCAAAATCGCAGATTTGGATCAGGAAAATATAATAATCGAGAAAGCGGCACGAGAACTCCGGATACCTCCTTGCGCCTCATGTTCTCCTAATACCAAAAGTCGAATGTCGGAAAACTGGAATCTTCAAAATCGCAGATTTGGATCAGGAAAATATAATAATCGAGAAAGCGGCACGAGAACTCCGGATACCTCCTTGCGCCTCATGTTCTCCTAATACCAAAAGTCGAATGTCGGAAAACTGGAATCTTCAAAATCGCAGATTTGGATCAGGAAAATATAATAATCGAGAAAGCGGCACGAGAACTCCGGATACCTCCTTGCGCCTCATGTTCTCCTAATACCAAAAGTCGAATGTCGGAAAACTGGAATCTTCAAAATCGCAGATTTGGATCAGGAAAATATAATAATCGAGAAAGCGGCACGAGAACTCCGGATACCTCCTTGCGCCTCATGTTCTCCTAATACCAAAAGTCGAATGTCGGAAAACTGGAATCTTCAAAATCGCAGATTTGGATCAGGAAAATATAATAATCGAGAAAGCGGCACGAGAACTCCGGATACCTCCTTGCGCCTCATGTTCTCCTAATACCAAAAGTCGAATGTCGGAAAACTGGAATCTTCAAAATCGCAGATTTGGATCAGGAAAATATAATAATCGAGAAAGCGGCACGAGAACTCCGGATACCTCCTTGCGCCTCATGTTCTCCTAATACCAAAAGTCGAATGTCGGAAAACTGGAATCTTCAAAATCGCAGATTTGGATCAGGAAAATATAATAATCGAGAAAGCGGCACGAGAACTCCGGATACCTCCTTGCGCCTCATGTTCTCCTAATACCAAAAGTCGAATGTCGGAAAACTGGAATCTTCAAAATCGCAGATTTGGATCAGGAAAATATAATAATCGAGAAAGCGGCACGAGAACTCCGGATACCTCCTTGCGCCTCATGTTCTCCTAATACCAAAAGTCGAATGTCGGAAAACTGGAATCTTCAAAATCGCAGATTTGGATCAGGAAAATATAATAATCGAGAAAGCGGCACGAGAACTCCGGATACCTCCTTGCGCCTCATGTTCTCCTAATACCAAAAGTCGAATGTCGGAAAACTGGAATCTTCAAAATCGCAGATTTGGATCAGGAAAATATAATAATCGAGAAAGCGGCACGAGAACTCCGGATACCTCCTTGCGCCTCATGTTCTCCTAATACCAAAAGTCGAATGTCGGAAAACTGGAATCTTCAAAATCGCAGATTTGGATCAGGAAAATATAATAATCGAGAAAGCGGCACGAGAACTCCGGATACCTCCTTGCGCCTCATGTTCTCCTAATACCAAAAGTCGAATGTCGGAAAACTGGAATCTTCAAAATCGCAGATTTGGATCAGGAAAATATAATAATCGAGAAAGCGGCACGAGAACTCCGGATACCTCCTTGCGCCTCATGTTCTCCTAATACCAAAAGTCGAATGTCGGAAAACTGGAATCTTCAAAATCGCAGATTTGGATCAGGAAAATATAATAATCGAGAAAGCGGCACGAGAACTCCGGATACCTCCTTGCGCCTCATGTTCTCCTAATACCAAAAGTCGAATGTCGGAAAACTGGAATCTTCAAAATCGCAGATTTGGATCAGGAAAATATAATAATCGAGAAAGCGGCACGAGAACTCCGGATACCTCCTTGCGCCTCATGTTCTCCTAATACCAAAAGTCGAATGTCGGAAAACTGGAATCTTCAAAATCGCAGATTTGGATCAGGAAAATATAATAATCGAGAAAGCGGCACGAGAACTCCGGATACCTCCTTGCGCCTCATGTTCTCCTAATACCAAAAGTCGAATGTCGGAAAACTGGAATCTTCAAAATCGCAGATTTGGATCAGGAAAATATAATAATCGAGAAAGCGGCACGAGAACTCCGGATACCTCCTTGCGCCTCATGTTCTCCTAATACCAAAAGTCGAATGTCGGAAAACTGGAATCTTCAAAATCGCAGATTTGGATCAGGAAAATATAATAATCGAGAAAGCGGCACGAGAACTCCGGATACCTCCTTGCGCCTCATGTTCTCCTAATACCAAAAGTCGAATGTCGGAAAACTGGAATCTTCAAAATCGCAGATTTGGATCAGGAAAATATAATAATCGAGAAAGCGGCACGAGAACTCCGGATACCTCCTTGCGCCTCATGTTCTCCTAATACCAAAAGTCGAATGTCGGAAAACTGGAATCTTCAAAATCGCAGATTTGGATCAGGAAAATATAATAATCGAGAAAGCGGCACGAGAACTCCGGATACCTCCTTGCGCCTCATGTTCTCCTAATACCAAAAGTCGAATGTCGGAAAACTGGAATCTTCAAAATCGCAGATTTGGATCAGGAAAATATAATAATCGAGAAAGCGGCACGAGAACTCCGGATACCTCCTTGCGCCTCATGTTCTCCTAATACCAAAAGTCGAATGTCGGAAAACTGGAATCTTCAAAATCGCAGATTTGGATCAGGAAAATATAATAATCGAGAAAGCGGCACGAGAACTCCGGATACCTCCTTGCGCCTCATGTTCTCCTAATACCAAAAGTCGAATGTCGGAAAACTGGAATCTTCAAAATCGCAGATTTGGATCAGGAAAATATAATAATCGAGAAAGCGGCACGAGAACTCCGGATACCTCCTTGCGCCTCATGTTCTCCTAATACCAAAAGTCGAATGTCGGAAAACTGGAATCTTCAAAATCGCAGATTTGGATCAGGAAAATATAATAATCGAGAAAGCGGCACGAGAACTCCGGATACCTCCTTGCGCCTCATGTTCTCCTAATACCAAAAGTCGAATGTCGGAAAACTGGAATCTTCAAAATCGCAGATTTGGATCAGGAAAATATAATAATCGAGAAAGCGGCACGAGAACTCCGGATACCTCCTTGCGCCTCATGTTCTCCTAATACCAAAAGTCGAATGTCGGAAAACTGGAATCTTCAAAATCGCAGATTTGGATCAGGAAAATATAATAATCGAGAAAGCGGCACGAGAACTCCGGATACCTCCTTGCGCCTCATGTTCTCCTAATACCAAAAGTCGAATGTCGGAAAACTGGAATCTTCAAAATCGCAGATTTGGATCAGGAAAATATAATAATCGAGAAAGCGGCACGAGAACTCCGGATACCTCCTTGCGCCTCATGTTCTCCTAATACCAAAAGTCGAATGTCGGAAAACTGGAATCTTCAAAATCGCAGATTTGGATCAGGAAAATATAATAATCGAGAAAGCGGCACGAGAACTCCGGATACCTCCTTGCGCCTCATGTTCTCCTAATACCAAAAGTCGAATGTCGGAAAACTGGAATCTTCAAAATCGCAGATTTGGATCAGGAAAATATAATAATCGAGAAAGCGGCACGAGAACTCCGGATACCTCCTTGCGCCTCATGTTCTCCTAATACCAAAAGTCGAATGTCGGAAAACTGGAATCTTCAAAATCGCAGATTTGGATCAGGAAAATATAATAATCGAGAAAGCGGCACGAGAACTCCGGATACCTCCTTGCGCCTCATGTTCTCCTAATACCAAAAGTCGAATGTCGGAAAACTGGAATCTTCAAAATCGCAGATTTGGATCAGGAAAATATAATAATCGAGAAAGCGGCACGAGAACTCCGGATACCTCCTTGCGCCTCATGTTCTCCTAATACCAAAAGTCGAATGTCGGAAAACTGGAATCTTCAAAATCGCAGATTTGGATCAGGAAAATATAATAATCGAGAAAGCGGCACGAGAACTCCGGATACCTCCTTGCGCCTCATGTTCTCCTAATACCAAAAGTCGAATGTCGGAAAACTGGAATCTTCAAAATCGCAGATTTGGATCAGGAAAATATAATAATCGAGAAAGCGGCACGAGAACTCCGGATACCTCCTTGCGCCTCATGTTCTCCTAATACCAAAAGTCGAATGTCGGAAAACTGGAATCTTCAAAATCGCAGATTTGGATCAGGAAAATATAATAATCGAGAAAGCGGCACGAGAACTCCGGATACCTCCTTGCGCCTCATGTTCTCCTAATACCAAAAGTCGAATGTCGGAAAACTGGAATCTTCAAAATCGCAGATTTGGATCAGGAAAATATAATAATCGAGAAAGCGGCACGAGAACTCCGGATACCTCCTTGCGCCTCATGTTCTCCTAATACCAAAAGTCGAATGTCGGAAAACTGGAATCTTCAAAATCGCAGATTTGGATCAGGAAAATATAATAATCGAGAAAGCGGCACGAGAACTCCGGATACCTCCTTGCGCCTCATGTTCTCCTAATACCAAAAGTCGAATGTCGGAAAACTGGAATCTTCAAAATCGCAGATTTGTATCAGGAAAATATAAGAATCGAGAAAGTGGCACGAGGACTTCTGTATGATATTCTGTTGATACCAATTTCAGGAATTTTCTTTTTTTCTTTTGAGAGAGGTCAGTTAGTGGATTTTAAGGATAAGGTCAGTTAGTGGATAATAAGGATAATAATGAACACTTAATTTAATTGTTTTATGTGTATTTTTCAATATATACAATAAATTACAATAATTTTATATTATATTCGTTGATATATATATACAATATATAAAATACATTAATATATTACAATATATTATAATATATACATAAAAGAAGAAAATGCTGTAATAAATTTAATAGTGTAAATTATTTCCAGCGGAAGATAAAGCTTGTGTCGCGACTAACGTAGGAGGTCCTTCGTTGATTTTCATGGGCACTTGATATGTTGCAAACAGCGACTGAAAGCAAAAAAAGTCATTATTATACTTGGAAATCAATCTAACGCATGCGCGCGCGTATAGAATACACATTTGAATTTATTACGATAATAATATGATACTACTTTAAAATTTATTCGTTTCTAAGAAACGTACTACCAAGCTTATGCGTATGCATACGAAGGAAATGTAAGGTTAATCGGCGCAACGTGTTGCAACTATTCGCGTCCAAGAGTTCGAAGAACATAAAAAGGTGTAATTCCTATAGTCTTACTTTCGCCGCGCGCACTTTCGATATAATTGGTGCACGCTAACGCGGAGTATATCCCCAACGACTTAATGCGCTGCCTTCGCCTTGCCAACCCAGTAATCTAATTCTGAAATGGCGTCTTAAGACGCGAATTAACGGTTCGGTGTAATAAAGCATGCGACGCAATTTCAAAGCGAATCGCTTTAACCTCAAAAGTAATTACTGTGATTACGAGTAATTAAAGTCAACGGCGCGATAAAGACACCATTGTACAAGAATCTTGGTAATGCTGTTATTCGCGGTGCACAACACTCGCTAATAATGCGCATCTGAGATTCTTCCACGCGAAAAATGCGATTTTACGCGCGTGATTTTTTCGAACGAAACTTTGAATATTAATTAAGGTCTCGTGACCGTCCGTCGCTTTTGATAAGTGACGACTAGAAACGAATGCTTGTAAAACCTAAACAGCTTGCACTTCCAAATGAGCAATTTCCGAGTCAAAATTTTGGTTCTATGTGTAACTTTGAATTTTATAACGCAGTAGGATCTAAGATAGCAAAAAAGATTTAATTCTAATGATACAATTTACCTTGACATCTGATGATGAAGCTTGTGTCGCGACTAACGTAGAAGGTCCTTCATTGATTTTCATGGGCACTTGATATGTTGCAAACAGCGACTAAAAGCAAGAAAAGTCATTATTATACATGGGAATCAATCTGACGCACACGCGCGCGTGTAGAATACACATTTGAATTTATTACGACAATAATATGATACTACTTTAAAGTTTATTCGTTTCTAAGAAACGTACTGCCAAACTTATGCGCAATTTCCCTTTTAAATTTCTTTAGGGTCAAAATAGGTGTTGAATGGAATAGTGAGACTGCAGGTATGATCAACATTTCAACTCGGGTAAATTAAATAGAATCAAAAGAAGTTGATGTAGGTTTCAAAGTATCAAAATAGGTGTTGAATGGAGCAGTAAGACTGAAAATAGGATCAAAATTTCGACTGGCGATTTATTTTTTTTCGTCGTTAATAAGTTCCTCGTAAGTAATTATAAGGGATGTAAAAGTTTTGATGGGAATTTACAGAAGGACGGTCTAGTGAGCATTAGGAGTTATTCGGTCAGTAGTTATCGACGGTTCCACGGTCGCTCGAGGTATCGCGGCGCTACGATTGTGAACGGTACTTAAGCCGACGCTCTATCGACACGCTTGGGAATTGGAGCTGCTAGGGCAGCTGCTACTAAAGTATGCATGAGCAGAGACTGTTTTGTATCAGTAGCTTCGTTGTGCGCGCGCGATGAAATTTGAGGTTGAACATTAAACAACCGCCATTTCTCATTCAACGCGACGTATTTTACGACATATTTACCGTAAGAAAAACGATAGCAGCGTTATCTTTAAGATTAGCCGTGAGCTATGCAGTCATTAAGCCTGTAAAATGCCTTCCGAGCAATTATTAATCTTCCTTACAGTTACAACTCGTTTAAATCTAGTCGGTCTTTTCTTTTCTCAGAATCAAGCGATTCGTAAATCGCGCTCGTGGAAAAGAAAATTGCCCGAGAGAACATTATAATAATATAATGGCACGGTACAAGGACGCTCGTTATTACGGGAGAGGCCGATAAGCAGTTTGTTGTTAATTCTTTTTAACGGCATTTGGTTATCCAAACACAAGTTTTGCCGGAGGCGGCGAAATGAAATTATGCGCCGCGCGAAAACGTGAAGGAGCCCTCCGCTGATAATCGCGGCTCTTTATTCCGCACGGCATCCCCGCGATGATTTTCTCCTCGGCTTAATCGCCCGCGCGATGATTAAATGCAGCCGTAGGTCTGCCGCGCCAAGATAATACACGCGTAAGCTTCGGGCGCAAATCCCTCTATCTTGACTTTTCCGAAGTTCACTGCGACGACGACGACGACGATCACGACGACGAGACTGACGCTGAAGCACGTCGCCACCACCAACGACGACTACGACGACGACGACGAACTCGGTTGCGAAATAAAACAGGGAGCGGCCGAATCGCGCACGAAATTGTCGTTTCCCTCGAAGCGGGTTGTAACTTACACCGAGGAAATCTATATTGTGAAAGGAGAGCTATTTCGGTGAAACTTTACTCGACTTATCGTCGGAAGGAAACGAGGAAAATCGGTTAGCGTCGGATGGGAGGAGAAAGAAAGAGAGAGATGGAGAGGGAGGGGGAGATTTCTCTCGACGAGGTCTTTCTTCACGAGCTTCGCGAACTTCTTCTAACTGCTAAAACATCGCGGCGCGAATGATTCTCCGGCGATCTGCGATAACGCGAGAGGAACAAAGATCGCTTTTTCTTGCGCCTGATAAAAGGGGAAAAAACGGCAACTGCGATAAAATCGCTTGGCGTAGAAGGTGAGGAGAGGAAGGCAGCCGGAAGCACGACGTGGAAGCGCGTTCTGTCGTCGGAAATGATATCGGATTAACGGCGCTCGTAGGATGGGATTACGGTATTCTTATTGAACGGTCGCGATAATAAAAAGATTTGTCCTTTCCGACAATGTAGCCGACGTGTTGATGTTCCTACGTAGCTTGATTTCCAAGCACATGATATGAGTGAGAGTAGGAGAGGGTGAGAGGAAGAGAGAGAATGTACACGCGCCGCCTCGTGCGATCGATACCTCGATATTAAATGTAATTATCATAAAACGGACTTCGTCGTCAAATCAATTCCAGTAATAACGATCGTGCATGTGTGCGTGCGTGCTTGCGCGCGCCCGCGGTGTGTAATAAAAGTCGCGCTTCAATGAGCTGTCAGAGCGAACGTGTACGCGTTACAGACCGTAATGATATTCCGCACATTGAATTTTATGGGCTCGCGCGGTATACGTTATGCGGAAACTGCCGACCGGCGCGCCACGTCGGAGTAGCTCCGAGCCACCGTTCCTTCGCCACTGCACTTCCGGCTGCAACACGAGCCGGCATGGCCCCCCTTTAAGCCGGACAATAATTTATTTGATCGCGTTAGCCGATGTTACGGTGTAAAAAACGCGTGCATTTTCCGCAGCTGCTGTCCCTCGCAAAAAAGGCAGCGGCGAAAAGGATACGTTTCATCGGGCGCTAGTTTAATAAATTGTATCGCGTCAGATGCTTTATAAGCAGGGTCCGTAGCCTGATGGGAGAAGAATGACGATCGTAAAGCAAATACGACCTCGGAGTCCCGAACAGCTCGAAATGGCTCCCACGACCGGCGGGATACTCCACCAATCGCGTAAGCGACGTAAGCGAAGTCTTGGACGCTATTGCTACATGTGTGTATGTGTGTGTGTGTGTGGACCAGTTGCCGCATCATTTCCAAAGTCAGGCTTGATTTGTACGCGAAGCCGAAACTATCGCGCGAAACTATCTAGTCCGGTGCCGTTCCGGCTTTCGACTTTCGATGCGATCGAATCCCACGTCCGGTCGCGACCATCAACACGACTTCGGCGATGCGGCGGCGTGTACTCCGCGAGTGCTAAAATCTTCTCTCTCTCTCTCTCTCTCTCTCCCCCAACTCCATTCCCGATCCTTTCGTCCACCACCGTCGCCGTAACTCCCTGACAAGGAATCGGCCTTTAATGTACGAGTCGTGTTCGAACCGAAACCTGTTTGGGACAGTTACGAGACGTACGTGGAACTTTGTGCCTGATACCTATCGTTCCGCCGGCGCACTCCTGATGGTGCGCGCGCGACCAAACGAACAAACGTACGAACGAGAGGCGTACTGACCCCGGCGAGATGCGCCTTAGGGTTACATCGCCGTCGCTGTGAGGGATATGTACTCTAACTCGGTGCACTCGCCGCGACCGACGAGCTGCGAAGATAATTGCGTTTCGTTGCCCCGAAGGCGGAACGACCGCATTCGATAAAACTTTTTCGGCCACCTCTGCGCGCGCTCTGCTCCCTCGACTCTCGGTCCTCACACACAGCCACCGTGCGGTTCGCGTTGCCTATGTTCCCGCCGCGTATGCGTCCACCCGCCTCTGTCTGTCTGTCTGTCTGTCTGTCTGTCTGTCTGTTTCTACTGCGCGCGCTTCGCAACACGTCGCAAACGAGGACGAAAATGGCACCGTGCAACTCCGTGAAAACTCCGAGTGTGGTTTCCTACCACTGCTACTGCTGCTGATGCTGGTGCCGCACAGCTAGTGTGCCGCTGCTGTTGCTGTTGCGCATTGCGATGCACCGTGCGCGACCAAAGCCCTCTGGCTGATGCCGGCTAAAAATAATGTGCGCCTAGTCGCGTTAAGAGCTTCCGCGCCCAATTAACGCGTCAACTTTATTGCCGAGACTATTTTGCGCCCTTTCACGAGCCGCGGTGAAAATTATTTCACTTGGCGGTTTATTTTAACAGGAACGCTATTTCGGACCGGCTTGCCGGGGAACTCGGTATTAAAAACAGGAAAAAGCCCCGTCATACAAATATATACGTTTTTTCTCGATATTTTCAGCGGGATGAAATCCGACGTTAAATCCGTTCTTAGCAAAACGAAATGGAGAGAATTCATCTTCTTTTTTTCCCCCCTTTTCTCTTTTTCTACGCGGACCTTTTGCGGTGGTTAACTGGCTGTTTTCCGGGTAGAGAAGGGACGTGAAGCGTCGTTCTCGTCGTGAAACTGACATTTCGCGAATGAACGTTCGGGTGAAAATAACGCAGGCGTAATCTGCAGGGTCCAGTTATATAGTGTCGTGGCTTTATTGTCTCTGCATCGTTCAATCTTTGGTAGGACTATTCCTGGAGAAACTTTGGCCTCTGCACATTTGACCGGATACTGTATGCAGAGGCGAAGGAAGTCGAAGAGAAGGCCACCGAGTGCGCGCGCGCGCGCCAGAGAGAGAGAGAGAGAGAGAGAGAGAGAGAGAGAGAGAGAGAGAGAGAGAGGGGG
>NW_022639480.1:1364551-1369551 GCF_010583005.1 Odontomachus brunneus
GGCCACCGAGTGCGCGCGCGCGCGCGCGAGAGAGAGAGAGAGAGAGAGAGAGAGAGAGAGAGAGAGAGAGAAAGAGAGGGGGAAGACAGATAGAGAAGCCAGCAGCGGAGCGTTATTAACGGACGAACTTTATCGGTTACTCTCGCACTTTCGGAGTAAACATCGACGCGATGATATTGCTCGATGATAAACAGCTGGCAGTTGGAGACTCTCAGAGCGCGAGTGGATATTGCCAATGTTCCGAAACTTCCTAGCTCTCCCGCGGGGTCATCTTTTTATTCCGAGTACGAACGATTGAAGGGAATAAGCCGGCGCGAGACCGAAATTTGGCCGATGAATAAAATACATATCGATTGGACGCGAGATCGTTACGACTCGAGACCACCCGGCTACTCCTCGTTCTCGCCGCCGCCGGGGCGATGCGAAGATGCGATAAGCGCGTCACCTTAACGCGCCCCGACCAAACTTGTAATCACGGATGCGCCCGACGGGGTCATACGTCAATGTCTCCTCACCCATACTTAATGATTATTCATGAAGAAGGTATCTAACCTTCGGTGATTTCCGCGCCCGGCGGTAAAGAGCACAGGTAAGCTCCGAGCAATTACCCGCGTCCGCGCGGATGTTCTCAATCAACCTGTGCCGCGGTTGTTTCCATATTCTCGCGATAATTGCCCCGCCCGCGGAGAGAGCGGAGCAGTTTTAATCTCGGCGCTCGCACGCATTTTGAAACCCTCGACTGTCTCTTCCCCCTCGATCAGCGGCGACTCGAGCGGGCTCGCCGAGTCGCGTCTCTGAAAGGAGAGACGACGTATTACGGATCGCGGTGGCGATTGCCCAATTAAGCAAAGTCCGTGTCGATCGATTCCTGCCCGTCCTCTCTCCCCTGCCGTCATCGACGAGCCGAAGTTACGCAACAGCAACTCGCTCTGGTCGACATACCGTAACGTTAAGATCCCAGGCTCTGGTCGGAGAGACGTGAAATTACTGACCGTTGAGTCGGGCGAATTCTTGCTCGCGTGCCGGACGATTATTTCACCGTTTGACTGTGCGGTTACTCGGTGCTTATTGAGGATGTGACGTCATGTTCACGGCCGAACCTCTCGCGCACACCGCGGAGAAATTACTGCTACGCGAGTTATTGGCGTTTCCTAGTTTCACCCCGATGGTTTTGCCACCCTCTCCCATCTTCTTCCTCTTCAGTCTCTCATCTCTCCTCTCTCTCTCTCTCTCTCTCTCTCTCTTTCTCTCTCCTTCCTTTTTTCCCTTTTTCTACTTACCGACTCTGCTCTACTACACGAAATGCCTCTCGCGTCGTCTCGAGTAATGGAAGCTCAGACTGCTCGCGCAAAATGAGAAGCTAGGGCATTCCTTATTTACTCGCTGGAATTAAAACACGGTACGCACGCGTATGTACACATGTACACAGACGCACCGTGCAGCGCCGTAGTTGTGCGTGCGAAATCGCGTCGTCTTTTCGCGCTGTTTCGAAATGACGCTTCGCGGATATCGCGCGTTTGTTTAAACTCATCGATTGTCAATCAATGCTTCGAGTGCGCGACATATGTGTCGAACGCGTCCTGCATTCATTTACAAAATGAAAAATGCGCACGTACGCGCGCGCACACACACACACACACACACACGGTATACCCGCACGGTATGCTCTCATTGCGTGCGTTTATCGCGTTATGAGTCCGACAACGTAAATATTTAAAAGACGCGCCAATCGTCCTCGCTGAGCATTCATTAAACACGCTTTCACGGATCCTCCGGGGGATTCTGTTTCTCGTATTTGGACACACGTCGATATTACTAAATCTGTCCCGCAGGAGCCGCGCGACGCATCTCGCGGAAAACTCGCGGAAACGCCGCAGCGAGACAATCAATGTCCTTTGACCGCAAGTCGGAACATATCTAAATGTGACGTTATTTGACATCCCGTATGCCCGGGATATTGGACGAAAGCGCATACGGGCCGCCGTCGAGTTGGCGCTGTTTATCCGACACAGAACAAGAGAGAGAGACAGAGAAAGAGGAATAGAGAGAGATGAGGAAGGGAGAGGATGAAGGGAACAGAGAAAGAAAGAAAGAGAGAGAAAGAGGGAAGACATACAGAGAGACTCTGTACGTCGAACCACCGCTGTTGAATTAAACTCCAGGCATTCCCGGCTGAAAATGTCTCAGGGTCGGCGATGCTTTCCGCAACAACGACGTGGCCGCCCCACATGTAGCTCGTCGTATCTCCGTAAATACACGTACGGGGTAAAGGGTTTCACAAAAGCGCCGTATCCGGCATGCGCGCATTCTGGCGCATTTCTCGAAAATGGGTCGGTCGGTCCCCAGCGCGAGAGAGAGCGCATATGTACGCGGCGCGTTTGACCCGATGAACGCCGACGACAAACATTGCGGACAGAAATTCTACGTATTCGACTATCACGGGCGTACGCGCCAACGACGACGATTCTGGCTTTCGCGGTATCGAAATTGCATCCCGAGAAAGTTCCACGGTGTTTCCGCGCGCAATTCCGCAGCCCGGCACGAGCGGTTTACGTGCTATTTTTCGCGCGCTCTCGTCCGCCGGCGCTGTCGCGCTGCAACCAAACGTCACACGAGAGAGGAAGAGAGAAAGAGAGCGAGAGAGAGAGAGAGAGAGAGAGAAATGGGGAGAGAAGAGAGAGAAAAAGCGTTTCTTCGTCAAAATTTTGTCATTGCGCGCGTAATAAAGGGGATACAATTGCGACGTACGCGCGAACGCGCGCAAGCATTCACTTCTATATCTTTTTCACGTGCCATTGTTCGATTTTCGGATTATTCGTTTTTCTCTTTTCTTCTCTTTTTTTTTTTTAATCAGCAGCGGGCATTGTTCATATCCGCTTCTAACGTGGGAAAATCCGGAAATGAAACCGACCGAGCTCCGTCGAGTACGGGCGCGAATTAATTTCAAAAATTGCACCGGAATGCAGCGCGAATCGATCGTATTATCGGATCATATAGCATTCATCAGCGGAACGTCGATGTAGAAAACAACACGGCGCTGCGAGCTACCACGAGTCTCTGCAACGATCTAACGAAGGATACCTTCGCGAATCCATTTTAGTTAAAACTATTTCGCCCTGTCGTTTCCATTCTGTCTATTCAGCGCCGCGAGCGTTGCGAACCGCGTAATTTGCTTTGAGTCCTCCTCGCGTAATCGTCTATGCCCCCTCCCGTCAAAGAGAAGCTTGAGTGGGCTTTTAAGGAGTTTGGCTAACGAGAGTTCTCGAAAGTAAGCAAGCTTTTCTTCAGGCACCACCGGAAAATTTACATTCAGATTGATCCCGTCAAAGAAAAGTCATCTCCTCCTCGCCAATTCAGTCTGAAGAAATTCGGCTGGGCGTTAAACCGGCCTGAAATTTCATCGGTGGACGAGAAAGGGAAGAGAGATGCGTTATTTATTATGCGCTTGAGGAGGATACCATCTCCTCACAAGCATAAAGAAGATTACTATATAAACACATACAATGTAATAAATGTCTGACTAGTATTACTAATTATCACGCGTGTAAGAGTACATAAATAAACTATAATTTTTAAAAGAATGCTGTAAATTCTTAGTGAAAAGAAAGTGGTAGTGTGCTTCGGTATAAATAAATAGAAATCAGAACAGAGAGGAAAGGAAAATGGCAATTACACGAATAAAAGAAAATAAAAGAAAAACGTTATTATCCTTCTATACTTTGAATGTTTGCACCAACAACCGCAACTATTTTTCACAGGCCTCCTCTCTCAATCTCTCTTTCGTTTGATAAATAAAAGAGATAGTGTCTCAGTAATATATAAATCGAAGTAAAGACACAAAGCACCAGAGTGTCAGAGCAGGAGGCAAGTGTCAGAGATATGAGAAAAGTCTCAAAGCAAATATCGGCAGCAACACAGAATGTACGCGCGTACGGTGAGTTGAGGGAGAGGAAGGGGGAGAGAGAGAGTTTCAACGAGAATCTCTGCGCTTGTTTGTTTTATTTTTCAGTGTTCAACTGCGTTAATAATTGTTGTATTCTCAAAACCGACGTTCTTCCCCTTTTCCCTTTGACGGGTGAATTTTCGCGAGGTGTTTGATCGCGGGGAACTCGTCGCGCGGAAAATTGCTCGATGAATTTTCGCCCGTGACAGCCCGAGGAATCGACGAAAAAACATATAACAACAAACAATTAATAAATTAACAAGAGCGCATCGGAAATTTGCGGTCCCTGCTATTACGGCGAATCGCTTTGATCTTCGAGTTTCACATTCGAGCCATAATATCAACGGGCGCAATTTTTGCTTTACCGCGCGCAACTGCGCGACTCGTCAGCGGCGCTATGCATTCGTTGGAAATTTCACGACGACAATTATAGCCGTCTGCTCGAGCGTACGCGATATCGGCTCACGTTTAGCGCGACGCGCTTTGACATTAGCCGTTATAACCCCGCTGGCATATTCGATACACACTGTCGATTGACGATCCAACGTCCGCGATAACACGCGCGCCGTAATTTTGAACGTTCATCGACGCGTTACGACGGATAACCGCTATTGCTTGCCGAGGTATTATCATATTCGACAAATTTCATAAAATTAATAAAGCCATACGGAGAGGCGCGTTTACACCGACTGAAATAAATCGCAAAGTGGATACGACTCTTCTGGAGCAATCCCGAGTTGAAATTTGTGGATTCTGTTCAGTCTACTTTTATTATACAACTATTTATTAACAGTCAGGAAAGGGATTACCTTTCTGACAATTTTGAAAGTATCCTCAAGTAGTCTCAAGTGCTCTTTGGTTCATATTTATCTTTAGAAATGGCACGCAATTTTCATCAGTACATGTCGTTACTCGCTTCTAACGTCACAAATTTAACATGACTGCGGCGAGGAGTCTTAAAGCAAAGTAGCTGAAGTAATAAATACGTACATATAGATGTTGAAGAGTTCAGGTCGAAAGTAGGGCTAAAATTTTCACTCTGAATCCTTGTTTAGAT
>NW_022639480.1:1370711-1378376 GCF_010583005.1 Odontomachus brunneus
TCTCTCTCTCTCTCTCTCTCTCTCTCTCTCTCTCTCTCTCTCTCTCTCTCTCGCTCTCTCTGTGAAGTGCTGCGGTTTTGCTCGCATGCTAACCTAAATTCATGGGATATATTTACGCCCGCATACTCACGTGCACGTCGGTGGTGCACACCACCCCCCGAGATTCGCCCAGGCTCGTCGTTGACGCTATCACCATCGCCGACCGCCACCGCCATCGGTTTCACCGTTCCAACGGCTTGACCCGTGTTCCGTTTCTCGACCATGCGACACGGCAAAAAGCGCGGGCATGCGTTAAAACAGATTTGCTTCGCTCACGACAAGTAATTCGCCGGCCCGATATATCGGTTTCAGGGCGCGATTCTCGTTCACGAGTGATTTGCTCGCCACGACGCGCAACAAGTCCGCGCACTTTCTTGATTGATTCTATCGAGTGTTGTGTGATTATCCCCGAAAATTACACTTTATTCCGATCGCGTTAGTGTACATCGCGTCGTCGTTGCCGCTTTGAGCAATTCTCCCTGACGTTGATGACGTGCGGTTACGCTGAGAGAAAAAAGCATTTGGATCGACAAAATCACCCACCCTCAAGTGTCGTATTTATTGAACAAATTATGCATTAACGCAACAATAAGTTGCGCGTTGATATATTCAAATCACTGAATCGATTGATAACTCACCGCAACAATTGTATAATTTATTCGATTGACTAAATGTTCGTTTAAACGAATATTGTTCGTTCAAGCCGAGTATATTTATTTACACACTTTTTTTCTCAGTGTATGCATTATCTTTTCTTTTATAAAAACGTGTGAAAAAATTCTTTGAGTCTTTACAATCTAAAAATTTAAAGAAGGCCTATCAGAGCGAAACGCTGAGAGGATATGCGCGAAAAATCATAAGTATACAATTTATCTGACAAGCATATATCAACTGTTTCGATTCTACATTGAATTCTTTTCAATGCAAATTATAAATTTAATCCTTTGTACAGCATAATTAACGCAACAATTAAGCGCCGTGGTTGTTAGTACTTTTTTATCTCATCTATCGGCAGCAATACCGATACGTTCTGCGTAATTAAAGTCTCAAATGTTTGCGCTTGGTTAATATATGCCTGCACTAAGTGAGGTAATGCGAATTTCGAATCGCGACATTTCGCAAAATAATTGCGGTCTAAACTCGACATTTATTTCACTTGTAACTCTCTGTAATTTATTCATTCCGCGATGTATCGCGACTAAAGATACGTCACGTCGCGACAACACGAACTTAAAAAAAATATCTTTGTGATGAGATCAATATATCTGTCTTATTTATGCTTTAACCCTTTATAGGACAAAACTTTTCTTTTTTAAAGGTGGCGACTCTAATGTCTGTTACAAATTTACATAAGTTTACATATTTAGACACATGACAAATGTGTGAAAAATAGGAAACTTTATAATATTATTATGATTATTGTCTGACAAAAATCGACCACTATCCATTCAGAAAGAAGTGCTCATTCAGGTTTTGTAATCAATATTTCAACCACTTGTGGGAATTTGCTTTTTTATTAACATATTTGTGAATAAAAACTTAAACTTTGCATAAACGCAAAAAATTATTTGCACCAAACTGGCGTATTTGCAGTTACATTCAAGTGAAGAGAATTACAAAAATGTTAATTTGTTACATACCATAAGTCACTTTAATTTTTTGAGCAGCATTTTTTATTGCAAATAGAATTATGTGCAGACCTGTTTTCTACTACATATTGTCTGCACAACGAAAATTATTGACAAAGTTCTCTGACTGTTTCTGACTTGTTTTATAGAGCAATCGACATTTTGAGTCTTACGTGAGGTGGTTAAAATATGGAGCACAAACTTGTAAAGGGTTGAGAGGCACGCGCCGTGCGATTTGTCGCGACATCCCAGCGACGACAGAATGCCGCGCTCGCTCGCGAAAAATAGCGCTCGCCATTAGGAGACGACGAGTAGTAGTAGACCGCGCTGGAGAAGCCAGCGTCGAGATCCCGTTCTATCGGCAGATCCATTAGCACCCATTACAGCGCGATGCATTATTGCCGGGTGTACGAGCGCCGTAGAAATATCTGCATTCGTAGGATCGTCGCGCGATTGTATAAATGATGGAGTCTCATTGTATCGGGACGGCGGCGGTGCGCCCGTCGACTCGATAATAATGGAGCGCGCCGGGCATGTATTAACGACGCGGCATGCCGCGTCAATTGCTCGAATGAATTATCCCGCGGTACCGAAAGGTCAGGCGCGGCCACGGCGAGAAGGACAAGGAGACGGGAACGAGGATATTGGCGACGATTCGGCCGGGCATTCCTCGCGTCGGCGCTAACGGAAACCTCTAATTTAAAAGATCGAATTAGGACGATCCAATTCAGCGTCCGAGCGAGACGCGCCCTTTCAGTTGATGCGAGCAACCCTATTGAAAAGCGACACGTACCACGCAAACCGACTACGGACTCGTTAATTATCGAGCCATTCATGAAAATAAGCCAATAACACTTTTACGAGGCGATCGCGTCACCACCGCTCCGGCATTCGCGCGCTCTAAACTTTTTCTCCTTTCTCCCTTTCTTCCTTCTTCGCGAAGCTAATCTTCGTCAGAGTTCTCTCCCCTCATTACGGCATTTCATTTTACACGCGCGTAGGACACGTGCGAATTGCGAGTTACGATTATTTAGCGGAAAGTGGATTACTGTTTGCGGACAGATGAGAGCTTTTTTTCGACGATACTTCTTCCTCGCGACGCGCACCTCGCAGTTTCATCGATGCCGGGACGATATCTTGGAACGTAATGCACGCGGCGCGAGAGCTGTCTGATGAATTTTTCTTTTCTGTATTTTTTACTGTGTTTTCCGTCTCTCGCACGTCGTTGCACGTCGGAATGTGCCACGCCGGACGGGAGTTGTCTGACTACAACTGGAACTCACTACTTTCCGTTTCGCGACGCGGATGCCTCGGATAAATTGAATGACACGGACGATACACAGAGTAGAATCGCGGCGCGCGCATTTGTACACACGCCCATAAGTACATACGACAAATTATCGTTTCAGCATGAGGTACTTTCGCCGTGACGTATCTGCGCCGGCGTAAATAATAGCGAACGTGATTTAGGGGTTCGCGGGAGCGAGAGAGAAAAAGAGAGAATTATTACAAAGGGACTATCGATAAACGCATCTCGTTAAATACGATAACGCGCGCGGCGCGTTGTGAATTATTATAATTTATTCAATTTGAAAAATGTCACGATCAAAGTGATATTTAATAAAAAAAGCCCTACGAAATAAATTGCAATATGCGCGCGAAATTAAATGAACGGCGGCGCATTGTGAATTTAATTGCCGAATATATGAAGTTCCGCGCGCGTAAAGGCGCAAGCAAATTCCACTCGTAACAATATTAATATCCAGAAATGTCTCGCGGGCGTCATAAATAACTAATAATAATGGCTCATTGCGCGGAAATGTACTTTGCACTTTTTTTCAAACGTATACATTATGTAAGTGCGCTTTCACCGGCGCGACCAAATTTGCCTTGTAAAATTTTTGTTTACCTTTCCTCTCTCCGTCCTTTCCGCGCAGCGCGCCTCATCCCATTTCATTCGTCCTATCCACGGGCCCGTTATTTTCCCTTCGCTCTTTCTTGCGCGGAAACGTCGACGGCAGGTACACAGTTCCCGCAATTTTTGCTCATTTCAATATCGGCTGACTTACCTGTCACCCCTCCCCCGTCACTCTTTCTCTCTCTCTCTTTCATTCTCTATCTCTTTCTCTGTCCTCTTTTCTTCTTTGTCTTACCTCTTTCGGAGTCCTTATCGCGATTACAAGTTGAAATTTAATTCTCAGTTGAGCCGCGAAACAACAAGCCGATTCCAACAGAAAAGCTTCAGCGAGAGAGAGAAATCTCAGCGAAGGTCTCGCGAAATTTACTCGTCGCTCTCTCGAGTCCCGCAGATGCGTTCCGCGGAAATCTCGCGCGTGTATTGATCAGATACTGGGGAGGAAATAACGACGCTCTTGTCGTCGTCTACAGACGCATTGCCCTCGCGTTGCAATATTCACGCGAGTCGATACACTTATATACGGCGACGATCAATTGAAGCACGTAAATACTTCGTCGCCGAGACCGACCGACAGATCGCGAGAACGCGCTTCAGGGACCTATTACTCTTCACACTTTCTAAACTGACTAGAGTTGACGACGCAATAAGGACCAGCGCGTCATTTCGCGCGGCCGCGGAAGCGTCTAGACGACCGTCCTCCGGATCTAAGATAAGGGCCGTTCGGGAAAAGTGACGCTCTTCAATAAATTGTCATGGCAATCTTTAGCGATTAGCCGTGCCTCCATCGTCGTCAACGATAAGGAGATTCGAGCGCGTGCTTTACCGTATCTCTTTCACTCACCAAATCTCTTATTTATTGTGCGCTAACTAATCTCTTTTTATGCTTGCCGTACATATGTACAAAATTCGCCGCGTTATCTCTCTACGCTCGGAGGATTCAGGTCGGCCTGTGCTTTCAACGTTAACAATTCAAATCCCACCCTAGACAGTAATGACCATACTTCGTGTGCGGCACACTGACGGAAATTTAAATTGCGACCATGGAATGATAACGACCGAGCCAAGTGGCACGAATTACGATCTCATCTCCCCCGAGCGATACAAGAAACGGCTTGACCGATCGAACACGCACGAGCATAAGTCGCAAGAGCGTCTTTAGGCGGCGCGCAGCCTCGGAGCTCGCGTCTTCGGGATTAACCGATCCTTTCCCTAATTAAACTCAAGACGACGTAATCGATCTTAATAGCGGCATAATTACACAGAGGTGAGGGCTAACGGGGCGGCCGGTGGCATCGATGTCACGGTGCCTCCGATTCGATTCCGAGACTGGTTCTTGGCCGTTAACGATCCGAGTCGCGGCTTCCAGGGCTAACGAACTCAATTCAGTTTCACATGTTTCAGAGAAGGAATAGTAAATATCAAATCTCTTATTCTAAATTCAGGTCTACCTTGGAGCGTACATTTCCTTAATATTGAGTCTCTCACAATTTAGTTGCAAGTTTTAAACATGTTATCATTACTTTCATGTAAGAGAGTTGCGTACTGTACAGTTACCTTGTGTTAATCTCGGCGTGTGCATACGTTAATTACATTATGTTCCTGCTTTAATCTCACTTAGCTTTCTTGAGAATTTATGAGCTTTATTATTTTCTTTTCTGTAATATAAAGAAAGATGAATAAGTGCTGACGCTGATATATAAGCAAAATTTAATATTAAATCTAAGTACAATACAATTTTAATTTTCAATATAAATCACTTAGCAATCACTTTAGCCAAATGATTAGGTTCATATTATGAATTTTAAAATTGTATTTATATTATACATAGGTTTAATATTAAATTTTGCTTATACATTGCTTTTCACTCGCCCTTCTTTATATCTTGAGAATCTTATATATCAGTTTTTATAGTCTTCTTTTGTCTTTTTAACTATTGTTGTTTGCATGTTGCAACTCTAAGGAATAACTCCAAAGGGTAACGATGGATCTCTATTTTACTGTACTCTTTCTTCCTCCCCCGTATATATATATATAGCATGGTTTTTAAAAACAGACGAGACATTGACGCGAAACGCCTAAGCCTCGAGTTTAAGCACGGAAGCCAAATCGATAGTTCGCGTAAGCACTAGAGGTGCAAACTGGATCCGCGCGATCCGTCCTCGGTTCATTACAGCGTCGTAGTTGCCGTTAATCTGGCGTTACATCGTCCTCTCTAAACCCGTTTCCCGGACCCGAGGCCGAAACTTGCTGCATAGGTACAATATCCCGATCTAGCGGCCACCTATATCGCCTATACACGACGCAACGATACTGTGCAGGAGAGGGCGGGAGTTACTTTAACCTCCGTGGTGGTTAAGCCAAAGCGCCTTGGCGCCTGAAAGAGCAGCAGAGAGAGAGAGAGAGAGAGAGAGAGAGAGGGAGGGAGGGAGGGGGAGAAGGGGAGAGGTAGCGACGGTAGCGCGGTGGTCTAATGTTACCGCATCCAGGAACGCCGCGATTTCTCACCCTTATCTTATCTGCCAACCCCCGCGCGTTCCCCGCGGCGCGGTGCCACCACCACCGCCGACACCGCCAACGACCCTTCGCTTTCTCTGTCCTCCGTCGCATTTCAGCCGAGAGAGTCCCCAAACCTTCTCTCTCTCTCTCCTATCCGACCCCGAAGATAGATCCCTCCGCTCTACTCCGCGCTCTCTTGCCCACCCCAAAAAGGAATAGAGAGGGCTGAGGCAACTTAAATTCGCTTCTCGGGCTTTTAATTCCACGGATTGACGCGGAATTTCGAGCACAGCCACTCGCGGGCCCCGCACCACCGCGGCCACCACCATCAGCACCACCCCCGCGCGTGCTCGCGACCGACCTTCGTTCGTTCTTTCGGGTCCCCGGATCGTCCCCGTGTGGCCACGATCCTCAGGAGGCGAGTTGGGACGTGCTAGAAAATCTGCGGTATCGATCGCCACTGTTCGCATCTCGCTCGGAACTACGACCATCGATCGAGCGAGTGAGCGAGCGAAAGACCACGTCTCGACTAGCAAACTCCGCGCTTCCCTACTACGCTTCCTTGCCCTCCGCCGCATTCCCCTTTCCGTTTTCCCATCCTCTCGTTCAGCCATCCGCGGGACGAACGACCGCCTCATTTCCGGCTTCTGAGGAATGATCCCTTCTCTGGTCGGCAATGCACGCCGCGAGCCGCCGCCGCCGCCGCCGCCGCCACCGAGTATCCATCGTTAATCCGGAAAGACTACAGGAAGTGGCTTTCCATGAATCTTTCAGATTTTCCGCGACTCCGGGCTACTTCCTGGACGATGCCGGGATAAGTAAATCTTGGTGGAAATTTGATTAAATATTTACGACGGGACTAGACGCGAGTATATCTCGTGAATAGTTGACGCGCCTGGCTGAGTGATGGCGCGCACGACGTCTGTAATCGTTTTGTTGTTACAAAATCTCAGTTCCGAGAATTTTTACAATTTTTACCCGGCTATCAACGAATCAATGTGGATGTGTGGATAACTAATTATAGTTGAATTATTCCCGATAACGCAACATGATCGTTATTTGAAATAAAGTATACATATATAATATACTAACAATATATATAATATAATGGTATATAATAATATAGTATATATAATATACTAATAATTAATATTAATTTATTATTTCGTGACTTGAGCGAGTAACCGCGTCGCTCAACAATCTCATAATTGCTCTTGAATATTATCGTTGAGGTATTGCGCTTTCACATTCACCTCGATCGATCGTACGTTTGTATGCGCGGAATGCGAGCGCACACTAGCTGTGCAGATAGCTCGCGATACTTCCAGGACGTGTTGCCGCGGTATATCGTAATCTCGAACGATTAATAAAAGTTCCGCCAGTACAGCGCTGCGCAGCAGCAGCAGCAGCAGCAAGCCAAATTGCGCTTATAACGCTAGCACGCGGACGATTAAAAACGTACAGCGTGTTAATTCAACGCAAACCTCGGAATTAACGGCGAGCCGATTGCACTGACCTGCAGCGCGCGCGCGAAAGAGAGAGAGAGAGAGAGAGAGAGAGAGAGAGAGAGAGAGAGAGAGAGAG
>NW_022639480.1:1378411-1401136 GCF_010583005.1 Odontomachus brunneus
GAGAGAGAGAGAGAGAGAGAGAGAGAGAGAGAGAGAGAGAGAGAGAGAGAGCTGCCGCCTATGGCCGAGTCCCGTGTCAAAATTAGTTACGCGCTTGTAATTGATTCTGAAATTTCCGACATTCGACCCGGTCGCGTATTCAGCGCGAAATGCAACGAATGCGAAACGGCGGCGGTCCGCGGCGCGGCCGAAGAGAGGACAGCTCGCCGCGGATGTTTCTGACCCTCGGATATGGTCGAAACGACACGTCCGCTTACATTATCGCCCCCAAAATCGTCCTGCCGTACTTCCCGCATGTCACCGGAACGAAGCGCAACCGACAAAAAATTCGTCGACGCAATCGCGCCGCCCCGTCAACCCGTTTTCACGGCCATTAAGCGCGTTCACGCGAACATACGACACTCGCCGCTTTCACGGAGGAAAGGTTTCGGAAAAATTTCGCTCTATCTGGTGCGTACGTGGTAACTGGAGACGCGCATCGTGCCACCGGAAGGCAGGCCGAAGGGAGGACTCGATTTGGTAGCGTGCCGGGCAAATTGGTCCCGGAGCTTTTTGATTCGATCAATTTACCGGACACACGCCGTGTATTTTCTCTCTCTCTTTCTCTCTCTCTCTCTCTCTCTCTCTCTCTCTCTCTCTCTCTCTCTCTTTCCTGTCCTTTTATTCGCTCGAACTAAAATGCCGAGGATTTATCAATCTCTACTTTCCATCGAAACTATCGGATTCGCATACTATCACCGTCCCGATTTTGCACTATTAAGACCATTGGCCTACGTCGCTACTCTCATCTATGGAAATATTGTTTAAATTAACATCAGAGCGCGGCTGATCGAGTAAATGTCATTTCACAGAGAGGAAATAGATATAGATCGACGGATTTGAGATACGAGCTATTGCGGTAATTTCCAAGAGTTGAATTTATTTCAAGTTACTCGCGAACGTACCGACGTTATTTATAACTTTATGCCATTAAGGGTGACTGTTTAATCACTATTAACGATTAATATCCACAATGCGGTAAATACGATAAATTTAGGAACTGTTACTCTGACTTCCTCTGCCTCTAAAAATCGCAACTCTCTTGTCGCGTTTTATATCGCGGGATTTATCTTACGCTCGTATTTATGTGAGTTCGCACACGCATTAACGCGTAACATTATTTTGCACCTTATCGAAGATTATTGATAATTAATAATATATTCTAAAAGTAAGGGTTCTGTCGTATTAACAAGCAAATATCCTGTATACTCGCTAGTCTCTACTGCAATAGCTGTAATAGCAGATTCAATTAAATTTCGATGACATTACGTAATATTACATATGCGCGATATTGGAGGAACGATTCAAATATCTCCCGCGCATCGATTACCCACACTCGCAACAAGAACGACCTTATCGGGTTACTTGCAATGCATTTCCAGCAGAGCCAGCCGCGCGAGTCCCAGTTTTCATTCGTCACGCCGGCGCGCCGACGGGCGAGGCAAAAATTTCTTGGTCTCGCGATGGAACGCGCCAACGAATAACATCGTCCGAGGAAATAACGTTTCTCTTTATCGACGCGCCGCATCAAAAGCATGACGTGGGCCCTTTCCTTTCCGCTGACAAGTTGCCGCGCGAGTCTACCGCGGCTGCGGGACGCGCGGAATCGTACGAGAAAAAGCAACGGCGGCGGGTGTGTACCCACCTACGGCGAAGTGGATTTTGTAGACACACACAATTTGTCAAACTGCCGCGACACAATGAACCGTGTATTTTCCCAGCAGATTTTCCGCCGCGGAATTCAGGCCAACGTTGTCGCGCTTCTAATCCCCGCCGCGCGGCACGTCCTTCCGCTCGTCATGCACTCGACGTCTTCGTGTTCGCCTCTTTGGTTTTGTTTTCGCATTTCGTACTTGTCGCGCTTTCTTCCCCCCTGCCCCCCCCCCTCTCTCTCTCTCTCTCTTTCTTTCTGCTTTGCAACGTCGCCGCGTTGTTTGTACGGTTCGCAGGAGCGCCGTTTGAAAATCAGCATCGAGGGACGTGCCTTGCTCGCGCGCCGAGATATAGGCGGAACGTACCACACGTGATTTCTCTTAATTTACGTGCAAACTTATCGTTCCGCCTCGGAAGATATCGCTGTCAATCGAGTCGAACGACTGCGAATCGATTTGCGAGAGCACGCTCGCCATTCGCAAAAGGTGTGCGTCACGGCGACTGCGGACCGTGCGACGCACACACGTGCATCGCGTCGAGCTACGTGAATCGAAGTACACGCGCAGTCACGTGAAAACGGGTCTCCGATTCCCTCGGCACTCGTTTCTGCCTATTTACGCAGCCTCGCTTCATTTAGTACCTTCGCGGTTCGTTCGTCCGCCGGTCGATCGATTTCCGCGTTTTCTCGACACATGTGTGTGCGCGCGTGTGTTCACGTGTGCGTGCGCAACGGTCTCCAAGATCCAATATCGATGGGATTAGGTACGAGCGCGGCGCTTCGGTGACGTCGGTGCTCCTGATCCGCGAAAACTCGGATTAAAGCGCGCAAGCACGCAGCTTTATGGAATGGCAGACGGCGCAATTTTTTATCTTTAATCTGGCCCTCGACTTAGATCGCGCGCGGAGTAACGCGCCGAATTCGTTATCCGCGACCGTCCCGTTAATTGCGCTGGGATCGCGCATGCCAATACGGCTTAACCGGATATCGCCGTAACAAATGTATCCGCAATAGCTAATAGAGCCACTAATTTTAATAAAACTCCCGCTGTTCTTACCGTATAATCGCCTCGATGATAATACCCCGCAATTGCGAGCGTCGCATGGAGAAGAATATTACGATCGTTGTACAGAGAGAACGATTTATTGAATCAAATAAATGTTTCTTTGGTCCAAACAAATTATTTAATTGACACAACAAAAATATTTCTTTGAGATTAAGCCGCAAATAAATATTTTTGTTACGTCAAACAAAAATTTTGCTCGATCAATCAAAAAATTCGCTTGGACTGTTCCAAAGAAGTATTTATTTGATTCAACCAAATCGTTCTCTCTGTGTACGATTATATTCTCTGTGATTACTCGAGTCGAAATTTTGGCGTTAAAGCTTGAATTTTACATCGTAGAAGCTGTGTTAGCAAAGCAGATTTAATTCTAATGATACAATTTACTATTAATTTGACTTTGGCGATGTCCGGAATTTCCCTTTTCTTTAACGTTAAAATAGATTGTATTATAGGTTTCAGAATATATCAAAATAGAATGGAACAGTGAGGCTGAAAGTAGGATCAAAATTTAGACTCGGGTGGAAAACAAATTTTTACGTATTTGAACGTATTAGAATCAAATCATAGCTTCAAGCATAATGATCTCTGATAACGAAACAGCTCAGTCTGTGCATAGTGGTGCACTCTATCGGTTTTAATAATACGAGATATAAATGTAATAGGAAATAAAATAGTAAAATAAAGAAAATACTTTAAAAGGAAAATGATCTCTTGTCATTCTAGATGTGATCTTTTATTTTAGCATCTGAATTTTGAAGATCCTGTCAGAGAGCTAATTAATAATTGAAACTTTCACGTGGTTATTCGCAGAATGATGGAGAAATCTTTTGTGTTTTCTCTGTGCGCTGTATAATGCAAGCGCGAACGGCGTGATGCGCCGATCATTTCCGACGCCTTCCCTCGTCGCTGTTTGCACGTCGCGCCGTAGTCATAACGGATTCCAGGCGGAGGCGAGTCGCGTTTAAAACGTCAGGAATTCGAGACGTTTGCCGATCACGGTAGTCGCAAAAGCGGCCGTTTGTTCTCCCGAGTTCGATTAAAAGTTTTCCCTTCGCATCACCGTCCATGCGACTCCCAGAGTGCGATTCGTGCGGGTCCTCTGACAAACGTTCCGGCAACGGCGCCAGCGACGCGCTGTTCTACGTAATTAATGTTCGCGAAATAAAATGCGCATCCGCATTCGTTCCTTTAAGCTCCCTTGCAGCCGCTGTGCTTTCGATTACAATGGGTCACCGCTCGCCCGTCTTACCTCTAAATGTTTTTCTGCGCGGCTAAAAGGGAAAACGAGGAGCCAGTGGAAGGAAATTTTCCGAGGCGGATCTATGCGAATGAATACGTTGTAAAACGCGCTCGGGGAGTAGAACGCGATACTTTGTTGTGGCGTTCGCGCCACGTTAATTAATGACGCAAACGTGTTCGCTCAAAAGATCCCGCTCACCCCCTGTTGAGATACTCATTATTGTTGCCAGCTCTTACGTCGCTAATTATTTCGAAAGACGATAGCTCTCGGCCCGCGCGCTGTCGTTGACGACTTTATTTGTCTTTTTTTCGTAATGTCAATAAAAGAGCAGGCTCGTGATACGGTTAATTAGAAAGCATCGCGCGCGGAGAAGCAAGAAGCCATCCCCCTTCTCTTCCCGGTGATATAAATCTTGGTTGAATTTTCCCTCCAGATATTTCGCACGGCCGGATTGCTTTGTCTATCGCAAAATGTTGCGCCAAGCGTCTTGCTCGTCGCGACGCTCTTAGAGACCGACTTTCCGCTTGACCAACGTCGTTATTCAATAACCGCCGTTGCGGGAGAACGCGCGTGCACACACAGATACACACAGACACGGGGGTAGTATGTCGGCCTTAATGGAAGGAGAAAATCATTTTTCGTTTCGTGCACCACCTTCTCTCTCCTCTTTACGATCGATCCCACGGCCGACACAGGACGATCGTAATCTCCCCCTTTTTTACGGTGCATGGCGACACGTCCAGGAAACATCGGGAGTGAGACGGAAACGCGAAGGATATTTTTTCGCGCCATCCGCGCGCCCTGACGAAACACCGGGCCAATTTCACGGAATAGCCGCTACGTGATCCGCAGATAAACAACTTTGACGTCTTCCGCTGCGAAGTTTCCTTTTTTTCCTTTTTTTTTCACGTTCGTGCGGAGACGGCTTCCGATACCACCGCTGCACGCGGCGATGGTAGTCCAAATACTCGAGGCTCGGATACTCGCCACGAACTTTTCGTGTGTTTGTTTAACCCCCCGTTCTTCCACTCGCCGCCCACTCGATTCAGCCGGTGGAATAGGTGTTAACGCGCGTGCGAGCTCGGCGCATGAATCCGCCGCTTAAAACCGCCCCCGTGTTTCAAACGCTTCCGCGAACGACCGCGATGTCATCGCGCTGGATATTGCAACCGTTCTGATATGACCGGCCTATTTTCAAGTGTACGCGCGACGACTCATTCATCACCGGCGCCTGCCAATTATCGTACCGATAGACCTTATAATCGCTGAGTATGTGCCCAGAGATCGTTGATTATTGCAATATTAGTTCCCACCAGCATAATGACAACAACGGCGTTAGTACAATAATATCATCAACGAGATTATACACGGATAATGACCATTGAATCGCCTCTCTCTCTCTCTCTCTCTCTCTCTCTCTCTCTCTCGTGCAATCGCAAAGTCAGCGAGAGCGTTTACTGACTCGACTTTTCAAGCGAGCCGGAGCTTCGGCGCGGGCTAAAGATTTTCGCGCGTTTTTCTCATTTTCGAAATAAACGAAGACCGTTTGACGCGCCGGAGATCTTACGTGATGTGGAAATGGAGTCTCCATAGCGCCGCCGCGACCGGTCGAATCCGTTTTAGAGGTCCGGAGCGAACTCTCGGGGACGTCTACGCGCTTTTCAGCAAGATGTATACCGATTGCGGCGGGAACGCGAGCGTGCTGGCAAAAGAAGAGGAGGAAGAAGAAGACGAGGAGGAGCAGGAGGAAGAGTTGGGTGCCTTTAACCTCCGATTTTTGACCCGTGCAAGAGGAGCGCGCCGCACGTTTGTCGGCACCACTTCAGCGACTCATCGAGGAGAACTCGGTGGCGTTTCAAGACCGAGAGGGTCTCAAACGCGGTTTCGGTTCCCAACCTCTCTATCTCTTTCGCATTGCTCTCCATCGACTTATTCAGCTCTCCTTCTCGCTCGCGTTCTCTCTCTCTCTCTCTCTCTCTCTCTCTCTCTCTCTCTCTCTCACTCTACCTTTTTGTCCCTTCTTTTTCTTTCTCTCTTCTTCTCTCTTCGACATTCCCTAATAAAAGCGCGCGTGGCGCTCGAAGGTGCTCATCGAGCGGAGGAACGCCTTGGGCAAGGAAAAGGAAGACGTCGTTTCACTCCGGCCCTTCACGACGTCTATCCTTTGTGTGTACGGTCCGCGTCGGTGTTTGCGCGCCCCGCGTACGTATATCCTGTCTCCCCCGCAGGTAACCTCGCGTCCTCCAACGCGAGCCTCACGCGATCGATCGATTTTCCCCGTGGTCTCGAGAACGAGATACCATAGAATTCGAAGCGACTTGGAAGTACTCCTCCTCGGTCTGGCACCGTCCGTGCCCCCTCCCTCTCCCTCTTCCTCCCGTCTCCTATCTTCTTTGCTCTCGTGCCCCTCTCCGAACGCTTAAGGGAAAGGCTCGCCTTTCGGATACGAGTTCGGAGTAAAGTTTTACGGTCCAAGTTAGGACCTCGCCGAGCAGGGGGGAGAGGAACAAGCGAGGGTTGTTGGCGGCGGCTGGAGGTGTTGGAGACGACGTGGGGTAGCTGCGGGAGCGGCGCGAGGGGTCAAAGAAGCGGCGGAGAGACCGGCGGAGTGGCAGGAGGTAAATTTCGCGGCGGACGGCGGGCGTGCGCGCGGCCTGCAACTTCGCTCGTAAATTCGATATTCAAAACAGGAAGTGAACAATGCCCCTTATACACTTCGCCACGCGGTCGGCTGGTCCACTTCGCGCCGGCGAGTATCACAGAGACGCGCCCCCGGAGAAAATTGGACGATTAATGACTCGGCCGCGGGTAATGGTGCATTAACGATCAACCTAATTATCTGTTTTGCGTCGCCGGCGCCTCCCGTGGGGAGGCTCGCGCCGCGTCGTCATACGGCAAAGTACGCCGAGATCAGCCGATGTAAAAGCGAGCAGCGATTGCTCTTTTATCCTCTCGCGCGAAACACTTCTAATGTTTGCTTTCCGTTGCAACGCGTATCATTAAACGCAACTCACTGCTCGCGTGTTTCGTCCCGCCGACAGATACTTTTCCGCTGTTATCCGTCGACATGATAAATCATTGATAAATAGCCGTTCTATTATTAATCATTAATTATGTTTGTTGTTTGGCATATTACACATTGCAGGACGCGCAATATCTCGCGCAATATTCGCCGTCGAAGAATATCGGACGAAACACCGTGCTCATTGTTAAAAGCGTTACATTTGCGGCACGAGGGGACAAGAGAGGATAGGATAAGCCGCAATGGAGAAGTCCATAGCCGATTAATAATTCTCCCGGCCGTTCCCTCTGGCGCCCGAACACTCCAACCGTAATATCCTGTGGACGTAACGTTCGATTTATCGGCAATGGACGCGCAACAGCACGAGAACATACGCGCGTAGCTGCAGCTACCAAATTTAATTTCGCATTTCGACGAATTAAAATTCAAACGATCGAACGATTGACTTTATTTGCATACCGTTGGTATTTATTAACCGAGCCGCGCGGCTCAGAGCAAGCTGTGTCCCTCTTGCTTCGTTCCATCCGTGCTCTTTTCCACTCGCGTATCCTCTTGCCCTCTTCGTCCCTCTCTGGCTTCCCCGTCCTCTCTCTCTCCCTCTCTCTCTCTCTCTCTCTTTCTCTCTCTCTCTCTGGCTCTGCTCATCTCACGCTCGTCCCGGTATACCACTATCTGAGTTTTCCCTCTGTCCGCTGCCTGCCCTCGTCGCTCTCTCCGGCGTTCTCTGGCTCTCTCATCCCGACGCGCATAGAAATGAAAATGGATCGTACAGCGCGCCAAATGGCCAAGTGGATTTATGCCGGAAGAGGCAGAAATTTTCATTTTTCCGTCGCAAACTGTACGCCCAGTCTGTCCCTCGAGTTTTCGGCCGATATTTTTCGTATCTAACGATAAATGCCGCGCAAGCGCAGAAGCCGGTTCGCAGGAGATTATCCGTATACAGGCCTGGCGCGTAGCCTCGCCGCGGTCAGTCACGCCAATCTCTTTTTGATCGACGAGGTCGTCGCGGCTTCGTATGAATTTTTGATAAACGCGCCGTCGTGTCGGCACGTGGTCGAGCGGGTGCGACGCGACGCGAAAATATATAAGGGCCGCCGGTTTTATTCGGAAGCGGCGCGTTTGCTTTACGACTCCACTGTGAATGGGAAAAGTGGCGCGCGCTTGCAGAGCTTCCTTTTCCATTTTCACGAGGCTGAAACACGAGAGAACGCGCAGTCGGCCAGCCAGCCAACCACCCTCGGCCTCTCCGAGGTGTATTTATTGCTTAGACGCGGACAGCCGACCGACGACGGACAGCCTGCCAATCGGCTATGCGCGACACGCTTCTGACATATCGCGGTACTTAGACACGACACGACAGTGGGACGAGCGACGACAATCACGGCGGTGATGTTAGGCATGAAAATTGCGCGACGATTAGACACGACGCGATGTGCGCTGACGGATTGAAAGCATTGCCAAGTTTAATTAAAACCCGCGTCGCCCGCGTCTTTTCGCGTATTATACACGCGCAAGAATTTTGAATGGCCAGAGAAGTGCGACGAAACGACGGATCAGCTCGTAATTTATTGTTTTCCTGCGATATATGCAAGTTTCTCAAGATTCGCTCAGATGCAACATAATTTCTGATTAGAATGCCTAAACTTGTCCCACAATCGGTTATCCCACTACGGAATTAGGGGTCCAACACGGAAAGAACAATATGGTTGACCTACACATAAATCTGATTGCCCCAGCCAGATTCAATATTGAATCTGGTTGACACAGTCAGATTTATGTGTGGGCCAAACATGCTGTTTTTTCCGTGCATTCTTCTCCCAAACATGGATCCTCTGTCAAAGGATCTAAACAGAGTTGCTACAGAAAATTGTGCTCTCTTAATGTCGGTATACTTTTGTGGTGTCAAACACAGGAATCTCATTTTTATACCAATTATTGTATTCACAATAAAATCATTTTATATTATTTTATACCATTTTAACCATTTTTATACCAATTATTGTATTCACAATCAAAGGATAAAATATTTTGGATGTAGACATCTCTATATATTAAAACATTGAACATTTTACTGCATAATACAGTAAATTATTTGCAGAGTCAATGTATTTAAAAAGAATTGCTGTTCCGAAAGTGTTGACTCACCAATTCTCACATTTCAAGCCAGGATCTATAATTATTTTGAGAAATCAATCTAAATTCCAATTGAATCCCAAGAAATTGTTCATGCGAGTTTCCTGAAACTTGCTATTTCATCGCGAAAAGCGCAATCTTATCGCTACCTCGATCCACGAGTTAAATACCGATGATGAGCGAATTATTGGGACGAGACAAGAGTAGGTAAGAGAAGAGCTAAAGGGTTGCTTAAACGACCAGGAAGAAAATGGCGGTACGCGCGGGCAAAGGCTAAATGTTGGAAAGAAGAGAAAGAGCGACGAGTCGTTCAATTAGAAGACTCGAGGCGGCACGATCGAGAATGCGAGAATTCAATTTCCTCGGTCTTTCAATCATTTCGAGTGCGCGAGGTCCCTTAAGCTTTCTCGCTCGTCCACCCTCTTTCACTCTCCGTCCCAGTCTCATCTCGGCTCTCCGGCCGGCTCTCGCTTCGTTATCCTCGCGAACGGCGCACCATTTTTCCAACGGCCCGTCTTCTCTCCTGTTATCCGACCACATCCTCAAAAATCCCACCCCGACGCTCTACCCCCTTATTTCCTCTCTTCTTCTTTTTCCCACTCTTCCTTTTTCCCTATCTACCTCGTGCTTCTTATGACTTATGAAGTCATCAAAATCCAGCAGGAGATAATTTCTCTAATGCGGCTTACACGGATTTTCCGTGAACGAGCGGCGAAACGGCCCGCTCGAGCGCGCACATAAAAGCGCTGCCGAGTCGCGTGAGCGTGCGAACACACGTTTAAACGCCGCGATTTCCAAGTTGGCGAGAAACTGCCTCTGCAAATAAGCGCCCGCGAGAAGGAAATACCGATCACGCTAGCTCCTGTGGCTTACGCCGAAGAACACGCCGATGTGGCGTGACAAAGTGATTGGCCAACGACGAGTACGTTTGATTGAATGTCTTTTTTCTCCTCTTCTTTTACCTTTCCTCGGTCTTTCTTCGGTATCATCGTTCCATGTCATTGTTGGTCGCTCGACATCCGAGACTCTGTACCTTCACCGTGGCTCTTCCGCATTCTGAGGTGCGATCTGTATCAGTTGAATTTATCGTGCTTCTGGGACTTTCGCGAGGGAAGTCTCGAGCTCGTTAGCACGATCCACGCTAGCTCGTTACATCGGACCGAGTTGTACGCATAGTCTACGTGTAGAATATCTAAGTTACAACCTTATAGTTTCCATCAGATAAATAATTGAAGACCGTCGAGGCAACGACCATTCTGCGCCATTAACTCGTCCCGAGCCATAGTAATTCGCACGTTCGAATTTCATTGTATCTCGTAAGCGGGAGCCAAAGATCCCTCAGATGGCACAATGTGACAAGTATTGCAGGTTGATTAGCATCGAGCGACATGTGGTGTAATACGACCACAGTGCATGCAATGAGGTTAAAGTCCGCGGTGCAAAATTTACACGATCTTTAATTAAAAATAGTGACTGTCGTTTCTTATCACTCCAAGTCGACCAAATGTACTTTTATCCGAACACTTTGCACGTGCATTACGACGCCGGTACAGGTCTTTTATCCTTGCGTTTAAATATGGATGTCCGACGCAAGCAAATAATTTTGAACACGCGTTTTCTCGCTTTTAACATCATCAATCGAGAATTACGCAGCGAGAGTTCAGGAACTTCAATTTTGACAGAACTTCAACCGAATTTTTATTCATTTATTTTCATCAGAAACTGTGTGTGCAGATAGAAAATACATCGCACTGAGCAAGAGGTCCTTTGCTATTTTTCAAACAACCATTTTCGAGATATATCAATGAAAGGAGATTGAACCGTCATGCGCGATGCTGCAGGACAATGCTTCGGAAACCGCGGAGTTCTGAAGGGTGAATAAAGTGAAGAGCAGGTACCGAAGGAGCGGTTTTCGAAGCATCGTCCTACAGTATCGCGTGCGCATTGGCTCGTTAATCTCATTTCATTACACAGAAAGATTTGGTTGGAAAAATTCCTGATGAAAATATGAATAAAGTAGAGATTCCGGTTACTGGATTTCTATCCAAATTGAAGTTTCTGATTTCTCGCTCGAAATTCTCGATTAGTGATGTCAGAAGCGAGAAAACGCGTGTCTGAAATTCTTGCGAAATACTTCTTGTTGAACTAAAAGGATATGTTCATAAAATAACCCCTGAGATCGATCGAGCATATTTATAAAATATTCAAGAACTTTCTTTTTATTCCAACAATCGATAAATAATTAATGTGACATGCAGCCTTCCTTTTTAGCCCATTTTTTTCATGATTTTTATTACGTCAATTTCACATATTATTTATTGATTGTCAGAGTAAAAGAAAAGTTTTCGGAATATTTTACGCATGTGCTCAAAATCGATCGTCAATTTGTAGACATAATATTTTATTTCGACGTATTTCGCAAGAATATCGGTTTTCTTGCTTTTGACGCCATTAATCAAGATGGTCGCGAATGCAAGAGCCTGAACAAGATTATTGGTTAACATGAATAGAATTCTAATAACTGCAGCCGGAAGTTTCGTTCAAGTTTCGCCAGAAATTGGGTTAATTCAACTAGCGTTTTTTTCCATGTAATATACCCGAAAAACTCTAGTTGCAAAGTGCCATTTCCTGTAATCCCATATTCTAAGCTCTTACCGAAAGAGCATTCCTCTTCTAATGGGTTGGGCTGTTAATTGGAAAAATCTATCAGAAATTATCTTTTTTATCTTTTGAGACGAGAGAAATATGTAATAAATCAAGAGAAATATATAATCGAGAGAGATACTCGAAGCAAAACCTTTTATGCGCGATATGAGAGACACGATAAGCAAGACTTGCAGATAAAAGACGAAATTTCTTCAATTTTAAGAATATTGTATTCTGAATATTTTCCTTTTGGTTTCAGAAGAATCCTTTTAAAAAAGGCCATACACAGGGTGTCTCAGAACAATCTCCGAAGTTCTCGTGGATGAATACTACAGATTAAGGTGAACAGTTCTATACCGTTTTGCGATATTCGCAATAATTATCAAGATATTAATTAAAGAAGATTGCGTGTAGATTGTGAATAATCACGCGAGATATGATAGATGAGCTGTAGTGGCGACATCGTGCGTTTGTATATTACGTCAAACTGAGCAAAAAGTCCTTTTTCCTAATAATTTTGTAGATTTTTAGTTATTAATTAGAGAGCATTAATATATTATCCTGAGCGCGACTAATCTTCTTTAATTAATAATGAAATATAGTACTTCAATCTGTACTATGCCTCTCTACGAGAGCTTTGGAGGTTATTCTGAGACACTGTATACACAAGAGTAAAGTCCTCGAGGACTCAAAGGATGCCGCTCTAAAGATGAGATTATATCTTCTGGGAGTATCTGGAAATTTTATGTGGTTATTTGAAAAATAGACCTCTCCCTCAATTTTAATGCATTCTACGGGCATTGCCGGCAGACACCTTGTATACGTATATTATGTAAAGAGAGGATCCGCCTTTACTTCGTCGGCTGTGTTGGGCTCACGCGCGTGTAATGAAACACGCGTCCCTCAGGGACCGCCATTCCCGAGGGAACGTCTTGAAACGGCATATTATCATCACGCCGGTGGTCCGACGCTGCAGGTCGCGACACGACGCTGCTGTGCACGCCGCCATCGAGAGGCACGCCAACAATTTTATTCTTTGCTCAGCCGGCGGATACCGTTTGCTCGTTTCGCCGTGCTCGGATACTCTTGACTCTAACCATCGCGCGCGGGCTTCTTCGGAAAACGCCGCGGGAGTGCCCTTGTTTTCCGACCGCTTTGATCTCGCCAAACGCAATCTGTACGTTTGCGCGACGCGACGGGGTAAATGAAAAATAACTAAAACTAAACTAAAGGAGAAAATGGAGACGCGCTTGTGAGACGCGCGGCAAAGGGACAGATAATGTTGCCGTAATGGTTGTTGCCATGACCAGTACGGTTCTTGTAGGGAATACGAGTATCTTAAATAAGACACAAAAAGGTGACGCGAATCTGTGGCGGGGATCGATAGCAATGAAGATAGTAATAAAAATTTGATAATATCATTCTCCACTTCCGATAGCTCGGTCGAGAAAATAAGAAGAAAAAGCCGACTCTCGAGCTGATTGCTGTGTCACGATCAAATTTTCATCGAGTGTTATTGGACTAAATGCGTCACCGCGCGCGTCGAATATAAGAAGAAGGGAAAAAAATGAATTAGAGATTTCCGATCGAGAATTGCATTATGCGCGATCGATGTCAGTCAATCCGAGACGGCGTGTTTATCCACATCGCGCCGCGGAAGAGGAATCGCGGGGTTGCGCATTTGTCGGCGCGCCAACGACGCTCTACGACGCTGAATTCGACGCGAGGACAAACAACTCCTCCAAGGGAAGGTTATATCCCGCGGTATGTTTCGCTATGCCCGCTGGGAAATCCGTCGGCGCGTAAATAAGTCCCGGTGATAGGAGCCGGGAGCATCGATCGCCCTACGTAATTTCGTTTTCTATTCGGTTTAGCTCGGCGATTTCGCGATGCATCCGCGCGCGCGCGCGCACACCGTGTGCCGACGATGGCAATTGTCGTGTCAGTAGTGGTGATATGGCGGTGCCTCGGCGACAGAGGGAGAGAAAGAGAGAGAGTAGAGTAGAGAGAGAGAGAGAGAGAGAGAGAGAGAGAGAGAGAGAGAGAGTTGCTGCTGCGCGCAAATTGGCGGATCTATGTCGCGACGAATTGAATGAGTTCATTCGCTTCTCCGCGTCCGCGAATACTTTTGCGAGCGAAGCGCGACGCGACGGCGGCGGCAGTAGCGACGCGACCAACGCGCGCGGTCGTCTAATTTCGAAAGCAATAGTATGCAAATCCGGTGGCAACTTTGTGACGGCCGCAATTAGCGTTATAAAACGAACGTTGGTCCCACCTCGCGCGCGCCCACCCGCATCAACCCCGTGCGGACTCTCTCTCTCTCTCTCTCTCTCTCTCTCTCTCTCTCTCTCTCTCTCTGGGCGAGGGGAAGAGGAACAAGTTACCGGCGACCGCGGGGAAAAATTATTTCGCGAAATCAGTAAGCATTAACTGCGCGCGCGTGCACTCGTTCGCTCCCGTGGCCGATCGCTGGACCGTACGCTCTTGTCCCGGATTCCAATAACCCGCCTCTGTTTACATCGCCAGCGTGGCACCGCGCGCCAACTCTGAAAAAATATACGAATTTAATAACCTCGCGCGCGCGCGCGCGCGCAGGGAGAATCGCGACGGAATTTCGCGTTCCCGACCGGATGCGTCGACCTTTCGCCATTTTTTCCCTCCCTCTAAAGTGTGACACGTTTGGCTTTCCGGCGCGAATCGAATTTCTGTCCTTCTGGTGGTTCGAGTTCCGTGAAGCCTGCACCGTGCCGGATGAACCCACGGGACTTTAAAGTCGCGGGAGAGGGACGCATTACGAAAAATTTCTCCGTTCTTCCGCTCATTGCGCTGCGGGGTCAATCCTGTCGGTACGACCGACGGGAATTACCGTGTGACCGCGGTTAGCCGAAAAGGACGAGCTCCTGACAACCGGAAACGACACGGAGAACGGGAATGCTGATCCTTGGGAAAACACTTCCGCGCGGCAGTTCAGCGTGACAGCGCGGAATGCGCGCCAACAGTCCCCGAAGGCTACTCGTTCTGCCATTTCGGAGCTGAGTGTGATGCATGACCCGGGATGGGAGTGTTCCGATAGGGCCGGAAACGCGTGGCCGCCTAATAGCGTAATTTGCGCGACGGAATTTGATGGCCCTCCGCGACGATGTAATTTCTAATATCGTGCGCGACCTGAATATTTTTCTTCGTCGAGCGCGAAAAATGTCTCTGAGACTTTGTGTCGAGGAGATACATGTGTGTGTGCGCGCGCGCGCGTGCACGAAGATGAGGGTGGGCGAAAAATATGTCGGGAGAAGAATTCGAAAGGAACGCGTCAGCTGCGTGTTACGCAACGCGGCGTTAAATCGCAGAAATAAGTTTCCATTTAATAGAATCCCGTAATTTAGACGTTCCTTCCGGCGTAAATAATAAAACGGAAACTCTGGCCCGCGTACTTCCCAGCGCGGACCGGTAACAATTAGGTATCTCGCAGATTTGTTCAGCGCTGACGGTGATAAAGTTGGCGAGGCGCGGAGCGGGAAAACGAAATAGCAAAGTGCAAAGACGGGTCGGGCGAGCGAGCGAGTGCTGTAGAGATGCGGAGGGGCTCGGAGGTTTGAAACTGCGAGGAAGTCGTAGCACAAGCGGGAGAGGACCGGCTCCACACTATTTCCACGTATAGCTGGCTCATCAATCATCAGAGTTTAGAGTCGGACACGTAATTTCCGGGGCGTGGGATTCGTTCGACGCTCGCGCCCGTTCAGCCGCGACTCCGATTGGCTCCTGGCGTCTAACCGGCCCGCACGATTGGCTACGAGTCCGCGCCGCTATGATTTATGAGCTGCTGTGCGTTCGTTAATATGGCTGTTGATCGGTTTGGACGAGCGAGCCGGCAACACCATCCAGTCCGAGGAGACACAGTTCAACTGCGAGCAACTCGTCGAACTGAGTTATGCCCGACGACCGTCGGCGTTGCAGAGTCACTTCCGCGACCCACGTCGCTCTTAGTTAGCCCAATCCTTCCAAAACACCCTTGTACAAGCCCGTCGTAATGAATCTTGGCGGGACACGACAGATGGACAGACGTAAAAATTCAACTCGCAATAATCGAGTATAGCCGACCGATCTTCCGGCAATCTCGGGGCCGGACAATTTTCGCGACGTCGCCGCAAATCCTGCAAATCGACTGGCCCAAGACGAGTTCTCTACAACTGCTCTCTCACGAGCTCGAGTTAAGAGTAACGACTGTGTATTGATCTTCGACGATCGCCCGCTGTACGCGCCGGGTAGTCCTAATGGAATTCAGTCACTATCCGTTGCGAGCGGTAAATGTCGAATGTCAAGTCAGACCTGTACCTCGTCAGTGTCGACCGCATCTATTATTAGGAAATAGTCCAGATGGTATAATTCCTACTCGGTCGGTCGTTAATCGAGCTTTTGTCTTATTATTCTCGAGATGGTCGATGCACGTCGATTTTTCCGACCAAGTTGGTATCATCATCCCGTCGGCCGTTACCTTCGACAAAATTATCGTCCTTCGCCAAGTTTCGCGAATTTTCGCGGAATTCTCGTCGAACGCGGTTAGGACAATTCGCCGCTGCGCCGCGCATTAAATTGTATCAAAGGAACATGCTTATAAATCATTAAAGTATGTTGGCGACCGTGCCGATTCGGTCATCCTTTCCTCTAACGACATTCGTATTTATTCAGCCGCTGCGAAGGACGCCATTTCGTTTCACAGACGGCAAACATTTACTCTTGTTCCTGGGTTCTCTCCTTAGCCGATTCCGCGCTGAGGGTCGACCTTCCCCAAATTTTAATCCCGTCCCTCTTCCGCGCTACACAAGCGACTCGTAACAAGCTACTCGCTCGAGATATTTTAGTGTTTGCCTTAGGAAATACGCGCTTTTCGTAACCGATATTAAAATCTCACCCCCGCGAGGGTGACGAAAGTAATAATGTGTGTAAAGTATCGACAAAAATAAAGTCACTTTACAGACATCCTGCTCTCTCTAAACTTCTTGAAGTGGGATCTCACTCAGAACGGGTGAAAAGTATTTTCGCACGAAGCAATAGCAAAAATACTGTCGCTCGAAATAGCTTCAAGCCTGGAGTGAATTTTCGATCTATACGAATGTCTCAATAAATTCAGAGCGTATGTAACTCCAAAGTGTGACATTCGTCCCGAATTAGCCGTAGTTACGTAAATATCCAACTCACACGTAGAATATCTCGAAAAAAATATAAATTTGATACATGATTTAAAAAGCGTAGATAACATTGAAATTTTTTGTAGTCGTTCAATAGGTCAAACATTGTCAATTTTTTTCTTCTTAAGAATATTTATTGACAAACTTGATCTTTAAAAAATGGGCAAAAAAGACGTAATAACAACTAATAGAGTTGGATCTATTCTATGTAGAAAGATGTATGAATTGGTAAAAAACAAGCTCAAAAATCATAATTTTGTAAGTTCATCGGTTCAAGAATCACACTTGTATAACTGGTCAATTTTGAGTGAAAATATTCACTCAAAATTCAGAGTAGAGAATTCACTCGGAGCGGAAAATCACTCGAATTCGAGTGAGTCGCTGGTCATTCCACTCTGTTGGAGTGAAATTTCACTCCAAGAAATTTAGAGATTGTGACGTGCGCTCTCTCTATTTTTGTTTGTTTCTTCTTCTGTATGTTTGCGTACCGAAAAAAAGTACTATCTTAAAATGCGGTAAAATACATGAAAGTAAATAGGCAAATAATCATAATGCGCTAGTCCAACTGGTGACTGCAATACTCCGAATACATCGCGAGCTTGCACGAGGTAGACTCACGACGACAATTGTGTATCTCTGCGAGCATGAATAATTTCATAGAACTCTGCTAATAGTGGATTTCCGTCGGACATGTAAGCCACTACCGCTATATTTAAGGCGCAATGTCAGCGCCGTAATAACATCTGACAGAGCTTACATTAGCTTAGCGAGCTAACATCACCGGCGAAGAAGATAATTTGTGACGATGCAAACGACTGTGTCTCTCGCGTTTCGCGGAGAACCGCGGAGAATGCGTACTCATTCGCCGCAATTTATGCGTCTAGACCGTTCGTGTTGCTTCCGGTTATCCCATTGGGATCATCCCATCTTATTTTACCTCATCGCGTACACCCGTTGGCTCGTTCATTTTCGCTATTGATTCGCGAGATTATGGCGCACTCGCTTCGCGTCGCGTTGTTAGTCGCGCGACTTTGTCGTACGATTGAGTCGAAAGTTGGGGTGTATCTGCTAAATCCGCGCAAGCGGTACTTTGAGGTGAGAGAGACAAAGAGAGAGAAACTCCGTCGCATCGCCAATTATGATCGTAACGTTGTTGTAATACCGGCGGTATTGCAACGTTATCACGTTTATGCTGCTCTTTTGAAATTCACTCGGCTATTCTCGGCTGGTAGGTAGCGCGCACGTTGGCTCAACGTGCACGTTGAATATCGGAGCTGGCAATTTGTCGGGAGAGCGTTCGCAAAAATTAGCCACACGCGGCGCAGACTGACTACCGGCGAATTTATCGCGCGGGATCGGCAACGTGCTCGTAAAAACGGCGGACCCCGGCGGGATAGTTAAGTGCGTCATAAGAGTGTACGCGCCTAGGTGGAGCGCGTGCGCGCGTGGACGAGGGACGAGGCGGGGGTGAGGTCGAAGGGTTTCCTACAGAATGGAATCACAATCTCTTAACCGAAGGGTGGAAACGTGGGGCAAGTAAGGCGCGAAGTAAAGGCGGTTACGACTCGATCTCCCTTGTTACGACGGGAAATGATTATTCACCCTCTCGCACCCCTCTCGCGGCAGCAGCGCCGCGGCGGCGTAGCCCGTCTGACGTTGAACGAACGTTTCCACTTAAAGACGTTACCGGCTTTATCGCGCTCGCGCCAGCTACGACGCGAATTGCCCGAATGACGAACGCCAGAGGTGGATTATCGGCCCGGCACCTTCAGACGTAATTTCGCTATTGACACGGTTGCGTTTGACAAAGAACGGCTGGCGCGTTCCGATGAGAATCGGACCCGATAATTACCGTTCCGTCGTGTATCTATCGGTCGTGCAGTTTAACGGTACGCGCGCCCGCGCGCACGCGGCAACGAGAGGAAAATCTTATCGACGCTCTGACGGCAGATAATCGCTTTTTTACGACGTTCTTTCTCCGTGCGGTGTCAGGTTCGATCGTCGACTTGTCGAACGCGATATTGAATTCGGTATCTGTTTCAAACCGGTGGCATCAATTCGAGACGAGGCAACTGCAGCTGGATTACAACGATTTTCAGCGATTCACCTGCTTTCCCGTGCTTCTCGTTTTTCATTTCTCTTTGGTTTTCTCCCTCCTTCCCTCCCTCCCGGCGCGAAATGATACCTCGCCAACGCGTAACCGTGCGTGACCCGCGCATCACGGACGCAATGATGCAACAAAACAAAATGAATGATGAAACAAAAATTTGTTTTTTTTTCGAGCGCACCTCGACTATATCAAAGATCGTCATTACTTGTAGTCTGATCCTGGTGAATCGCTTTCCTCTTCTCGGTTTCTCGAGACCAATCGTCTCTCTCTCTCTCTCTCTCTCTCTCTCTCTGTCTCTCCCTTTCTCTCTTCCGCGTCTCCACCAGCGTAACCCGCGAATCTGCAGACCGCCGCTGCTTGTATCGCGGGACGTCGGACGTCGTCTCGTTCCACCCCGTGACCGCTTCTCACTGTCTCGCCAGTATTATAAACTAGTTTGAACCGTTCGCGAATAACAACGTTACCCAGCGAGCGTGTCTCTACGGCGTTACGGGACCGCAGTTCGAAACAGTTCCGACCCCGATGTTCCAGGTGTCCCAGCCTTTGGGTTACACCAGTCCGGGCTCTCGCTCTCTCGTTTGCACCAACCTTTTCGCTCGTACGCGAGCCCGCATGCCCAACGCTCACTCGCCCTCCGCCCCGAGGTGTCCACCCCCGTAATTCCATCCCGGGCAAATGCGCGTTTGCGAGCGCTGACGGACGTTTGGGTTTTGCTATTCACGCGATCGGTACGGTCGAATGAAGAGACCAGAAAGCTCTAAAACTACACAAGACTCGATGTGTTTTTAAGAGAGCTCGACTAGAATTTTATTCCATGTTCCTGATCATGGTTGATTCCAGCAATTATCAAACTATAATTAATTATCAAACTACAATTAATTATCAAATTATAATTAATTATAGTTTGTATAAGATAATGTTATTCAGTCCTACACGAAAAAAAATTTAGTTTAATTGGATTAACCAAATGCCTAGTGAAATATTAACGAACCAGAAATTCTGATTGAAATTACTACGAGATTTTGGGATTTTAACTAAAATTACTCAGAATGGTTCTTTGACCACCGCACTAAAAATTCTATCCCTTCACTTTTGTCAGTTAATTTTTTAAAAGGATAAAACTAATTAAAAAAATGTTTGTTGAATTTCTCGAAAACGAATGCAGATATGAAAAAATGGTTAGGATAAAAATTATTTGTCTTGAAATTCTACACTGTTTATTTCATTTTTTTCTTTAAGGCTAATCCTTTGACCGGAAACTACGTCCAAAGAAAAATAGTTCTTGAAAATAACGTTATAATGCGAGCAGTGGTTTTGATGTATTTATTTTATATAGAAACAACATAGTAAATTATTAATATCTTTTACATAAACATTTCTCTTGTATCATTCAAAAACTATTTTTTTATTTTAGGAATAGAGGGATCGGATTTTTAGTACGGTGATTAGAGAACCATTTTGACTAATTCTAGTCAAAATCCCACCGTTATCAAAGAAATTTCGAAACTTTCTTTTTGTGTCTATTGTGCTTGGATAATATTGGGAATTTGGCTATTTTGACTTCCTGTATTCAAAACTACTTCTATGCTCAACTTAAAATTTTTTCTGATTAATGAGATTAATGTCCTACTATATAGCATCGTTTGGCATATAATTCAACTCGAATTTCAAGGACCGCAAAATGGGCGAAAAAACTAGTGTTTTTCAGGTCACTTTTTCTAGTCGGGAACCTCTTTTCGCGCAACACAGGTCGTTACTGCAACGATGATGACGAGAACAACGATGACGACGGGAAAATGATCTCGTCGAGGGCGATAGCGTAACGAAAGGATCTGTTTTTCACGACGGTGAAACCGGCCACTCGCTCGAAATAGCGAAATGACACTTTTTTGCCTCTCGCAGCAAGAAATAGCCGGAGCGCTCCGGAGATCCGATATTACCCCGGCGGGTTAATCGGGCGGGATTGAACGCGAGACGTGGGAGTTTTACGCTCGGATCAGTGAATATGCGGCGGCGGCGACGGCGAGCGAGGCCACGCGGGAAACTTTCGCAAAATAAAATTAGATGACTCTTATGTACACTTCCGGAACTTTGCACGCCCACGGCTCGTTATGGGTACAGCGGGGAGTATTGTCTAACCACTAAGCCGTAGACACTTGGCCCAAGTTACATAATGTTTCGGTAAATATATTGGCCAATTAAACCGCGCCGCCATTAACTAAGAACCGCTTCGTGAAGCACGGCTTATAGTTTACCCGCGCTCACGCCCGCGCCGCAACTCTTCTCGGGAGAGACCCTTCGACCTGACTATTGGAACGAGTGGAGTTTTGCGCGAAAATCTGCCACCAACGGTTAATAACGCGACGGGTTAATAATACTCCGTTCCCTCCTCCCTAATCTCTTATGTCGTCAGTGCGAGGGCGAGAGGGCGGCAACCATCCTCCATTTGGTTACGATCTTCCGCGTCGATGTGATTGACGCCGCTTACATTCGGCCACCTGTTACCAACGACAACCACGGCGGACTGTTGTAATTGACAACCTAATGGGCTCCGTGTGTCGATGACAACGGTACCGAGAGCCGCGGCGCCAACTGGTTGTTGGTGAGCATTCGTTCTCCTTGTGACTTCATCGCCGATATTCTTCTCGCGGTTCCTTTATACCAAGTGGCGAGCCTTCGTATTTCTATTACCGGTGTATAAGCCGGCGTAGCCTTGTCGAGAGGAAACGCCGACTCTCTCGAGCCGGAAGCGATGTATTTTTACCGCGGTCAGATTTATCGACGGGAAGGGAAACACGAAGCGGAATTTATTTGTTTGTTTACGGCGAGTACTTTGCAAAATGTCGCAGCAGCCGCGCGAATTTCAGCCTTACACGACCCGCTGTTTCGCAATTCCGAGAGAACGTCCGCGGAATCTATCTTCTCTGATTACTTTGGACGGTGTGTGGTTAGAATTGAAGTAGAATGATGACTAACGTTATTACACACGTCCCATCGGGATTCTTCGGCCACGGCAGCCGTTGCCGCGATACTACTTTACAGAGGCATTATCACTCCACCCCTCCCTCCCTCCCTCCTTCCCCACCACGGCCTGGTAGAACGTGCGCATTTTGCAAATGGCAGTATTAATGCTCGCGCGAAATCGATAAAATTGAATCGCGTTATTTGTATTACGAAGAGCCAAAGCGCTCGGCTTGTTAATTACGTGTAATCAAAGCAATCAATGAGATATAACTCGGTCTAATAAACAAAAACCCCATAAATACATTTTATAACATTTTAGCTATAAATTCATCGGTGCCCACTCACTCTTCTCCCCATTCCGGAATAACGTTTCGCGATTTAAAGGGCGGATTCGTTGCAACGGGACGAAGCTAATAGCGGCGCGGCGCAAGGACTCATCTGTTACGGAAGCGGGAACGCATACCCGATATCATAGGAAAACCATACCGCGTGATTTCTGCAGGGAATATCGGCGCGGATATTTTTCACGCTTGTATACATTTCCTTTGAAAGAACTGTAGCTCCTCTGCGCCGAAGATCTTTCAACTCTGCGAGTCGTACTCTGCGGAGAGAGAGAGAGAGAGAGAGAGAGAGAGAGAGAGAGAGAGAGAGAGAGAGAGAGAGAGAGAGAG
>NW_022639480.1:1401146-1424481 GCF_010583005.1 Odontomachus brunneus
GCGACCGGTATTTACGGGCGGGTGTTCGGCCCCGCGCAATGAAATCCAGCGGTGGTATTACTAGAACCGTCCCGCGGAACCAGGAACCTGTCGCTTTGATCAGCGGAGCCGCCCGCGATAAATCTCAGCAGCCTCGAGCCGCGAGATACTTGGTCGTTCTACAAATTGCTCCGACGATCGCCTCGCGCTGTTTGCTTTCGTATATCGCCACGACCGAGAAAGAGAGAGAGAGAGAGAGAGAGAGAGAGAGAGAGAGAGAGAGAGAGAGACACCTCGCGGCTTCGTTCAATCTCGACCAAGGAGCCAGCACGATAACCGTTACCGCTGACCATAACACAAACTATTTATGGACGCGAAGGTCCGGTACGGAAGGCCCTAACGCCGAATTTAATCGCGCAGTCTCGAATTAGTCGGGACATGTCCCGGGGTGGTGGGCCGTCATTTTGCCAACTACCGTCGGTGCTCACGCAATCTCGGATAACAAGTCGGCCGAACGTTAAAGTTTTTAATGGCTCGACGCCTTATCGCCCAGCTATTCGTTGGGAAAGGAAGAAGAAGAGAGGGACAGGGAGAAAGAGAGAGTGAGAATGCGAGTGGAAAACGGAGAAAACCGGCGAGAAAGTGAGCACGGAGAGAAGTGAGAAGGGAGCAATGAGGGAGAAATGGGGTGAGCCTCTTTTCTTCTATTTCGGGCTGTCTGCTTCTTGGAGCAAATAGCGTCGCTTAAGAGAATCCGGCTAGGTTTTCATAATGGCCGCGTCCAACCTCCTCCACCCACCTCTACGATTACCGCAGCCCCCAACACTCCCGCTCTACGTCCGGGACATACGAAGCGTGGTGCTTAGCCCTCGGAGCGCCGATAAACTTTCAAAGTATATGCCACTTTATCGTTTCGTCTCATTACCGGGACAATGAGAGAGATTGCATTTCACTAACTAAGCGAGGAGGCGAGTGAACCAACGAGCGAGGAGATTCGCGTCTTTCGCTCTCACCGCGCGCGGACAGTCTCCAAAGTCTTTCGCTTTCATCTCCCTTTTCCTCTCCTCTTCTATCCTTTTCTTTCATCTCATCTCCCCGCGGCGACGGTCTTACGTCGGCCGATAAGATGTATTGCTCCCGATGCTAAAGCGAAAACTATATACGCGCTGTAAGTAAGTTTTCAGGTGTACTTCGGAAATCCATACGTCTTGCTATCGATTCCTCCAACGGCCAGGCGGTCTACGAACGGGAACGCGCGGCAGCGAGTGATAATTTGGATCGTGCCAACAGCACGTCGTGAGTCGTTTCCGAGCTTGATCTTTCATGCGGTGAACAGCCATGGCACACGACGCGCTCGTCAGACGTTACGACTGCCTGAAGGATGCTAATTAGAAAGATCAGGAACTTAGCGAGACGACGACGACGCCGCCGCGCCAAAGCCCGTTTAATAGCTTAGGGGAGAGGACGGGACGGTAAACCGCGATTGCGAAAGTCGGGACCTCCATATTGATTAGCGGTTGCGAAGGCTTCTGCCTGTTTGTCCTGGCTTACCCTCCGTAACACCGTTAGCTCCGAAGTCTACCCCATCGTCGACACGACGGCGATGAGACGATGTCCGGTTTGCCGATTGGCTAATGAGATCGTTCGAGGTGTTTAAGCGTAACGAAATTGCCCGTTATACAGTCGCTTGGAGGAAAGTAAAACAGAGACGAGAAGAAAAGGAGAACGCGTGTCGCCGTTACCCCGGCAGCACTTTTAGCGTGTAGAACCACCGGGCCGAGTGTTTGCGAGAGCGGAACTCGAAATAAATTGCATCGTCTAGTATTTGATCCAACTTGCTTGACTACGGAAAGGCCATTCGTGGGACGCGGCGGAGTTTCTTCGGAGTCATCTCGCATAAAGTAGACTCTCTCGGATGGAAACGTATCTAAGAGCCGTCTCGTTCGGCCGAGTCGCCTGACCGTTGAAATATTTAACGACACGGATCGACGACGATGGGCGGACGAGAGCGTGAGAGAGAGAGAGAGAGAGACGCGAGCGAGCCGAGCTCTGATAAACGGCAATGATTCGCGCATTTCTCGCGACAGTCTAGAGGCGGAATTACTTGCACTTTCAAAGCGATTTTCGAGACTTACGCCTGCCTTGTCTCTCTAACTGATAAATACAACTCGCGGAAGCTAACGAGGCAATTTCGTTCAACGCGCATCCAGCTGTCAGAAACGCGAAAGTTTTGCCTTTCCAACGGTCTATTCTTAAAGTCTTTGCGACCTCTGTGAGCGGAGTTTTGTGGACTTTTGTATCGAGCGACGATCGGCTCGCGGCGCTACTGAGGTTGATAACCGCTGCGTAGGTCAGCACCTGACCTGCCCCAACTCGTAACGCGTGAGTAGAAGCGTGCCCGTATCTCTCGCCGTGATTCTGGGAAAGCAGCCGACGCGAGGCCTTGTCTCCCCTCCCGCGCAAAGGTCGCACGGACCCCCGTCACTCCGAGGCGGCTTGAACATATGCTCGCTGAACGGAGTGCCTAGTAAACACTACAGAGCGCGCTCGGTACGCTCGCTCATAGCGAAACTTTCAAGGAGCAGAACTCGTAAACTCGGATCGACGCAAATGTTGCGAAGATACTGTTTTCGTGGAAAAAGCCGTTCTATGAAATGCAATATAGAAAGTTTTTCTTCTTGCAAACCAAAAAGTATTTTGTCTGAAATATTTGATAAAACGCATAAATAACACAAATCTTTTATCAAACATCAACCTGAATGTAAAATATCAATCATATAATAATATTATACATTATTGATATTAAGTTGTTATTGAAACTAGTTTTCTATCGTTGTAATTATAATAATATAAGCGTGTTGGTAACGTAGATAAAAATATAATTATATAGAAATAACATGTCTTCTGAAAGAACTGGTTTCAGAAATTAGGGAGAGTCCTGTAGATGTTGTAAAATTGACTATTCGGAGACTAAGCGTCGCGCGATAATCAGTCGCGAGTCTCGATGAATAAACGAGACAAGCAGGAGGAAAAAAGTAGGCATAGTTCATCTTCGAAAATCGGCTCGAAAGTGCAACTCTAGGCACTGATCTAGAGCGATGTGACGAGAGAAACTTGCTGATATATCGACCAGCGATACGATCGAAAGAGGAAATAATTGTTACATATTCTGTGTATGCGCGTAACAGCGGTGATGTATGACACCGGGTATACAGAGCGCTTCAACGACAATGACTGTAAAGGCCGTAATTCTGCCGTATCGCAGTGGTCAATGTACAATTAGGTGCTTTGTTGGAATGTACAATCGCGGTCGGAATTCGGGCCGGTCTCGCGTGTTTGTTATGCGATTTTACTCAATCGCGACGCGCATTCGCTTTACACGCTATTCACATACGTTCCGGTCGCGATGAAAATTTGATCCCATAATTAGCAAATGCCCCGTAGGATCGAAATTACGAATTTATTCGCGCGATGCGCGGAATGACTTTAATCGTTAACGCAGTTAACGCATCCGGGAGCCGGGCGTCGTGCCATCCGTTACGTTATATAGTTTCGCAATAATTATAACGATAATATTAATATTTTCGTCGGTGCGCGAACCGACCGCGCCGACCGCGAACAAGCCGCGCCGATTGGCAATTAGCGCGTCATTAATATCGCCACGTAGAGTTCGCTAACGCGCCGAATCTCTACTTCGAGGCAAACGCAGTGAGGCGATTGTTATGTTATCAATCAACATGCGCTCGAATGCCACGTTCGCGAATTCCACGTCAGTGAGATCGGGTCTATTGCAGACGGCCCCGGAGGTATGTTGCTCGCGCGCTTTTTGTAGCATTTATCTTGAGAGGAAAAGTGTAGAGTCGCGATCCTTTTAGAACATGGATATTTTTTCCCGAGTTATACATTAAAATCAGAATAATATTATAGATACAAAATAGAAGAAAAAAACAGATTTAGTAGTAGCAAAGTAAATTGTCCAGCCTCTCGAAATTTTGTATCAATATTCTCCTAATAAATAAAATCAAGGGACGTGTTATTAACTAGAATGTAGTTTTCTGCAAGTGTATGATGTACTGTTTCAAATAATAAAAGCAATTTTCTTTTATAAAATGACAACATATGGGCGAGGTAAAGTTAGTTCATAATTAAGGGCCGGCAAAAGGATTCCTCTCACGGAGGTTCCAGAATTACTAATTAGGATATATATTTTATACGTAATTTAACGTAGTTTATACGTAGTTTTTTTTAGCTTTCTTTACCCCCTGCGCAACTGAACAAATTGCTGAGTAAATTGCTGCATATTTATATTTTGATTATTTCGAGACAAAATATGCAGGATCATGACAGGCATTAACATATAGAAGAAGGCTGCATCTATTATGCTTGCACAGTCAGTCACAGCAATTAGTTGTCTGAGAAATTTTAATTACTGAATTTTGAAATATGGAACATCTAGTCTCCCGAAAATTTTCTTCTTTTCCTCGGCATCGTATTTCTCAACTCTTCGAATATAGAAACTCGACCGGGACGACCAGGAAGAACAACGTGCCGCGCGTGAAGGAGTTAACAACTCGTCCAACGATACAGCCGGCCGTGTGGCCAAAATTTGCGAGAGCGCGCCGACAACAGCTTTTGGTCTCGCCTAAATCTACCCACTGTTCCCGATTGTATACAGAATCACGCGAGCGGAACGAAGTCTCTTATTTCATCCAGTTCGTATCTCGAACTCGCAAAGGTGCCGGCGCTCGAGTGATCGTTTATCGAACGGGTATCTCGCGAAACGAACGTCGAGCTTTCGCTAAAGTTGGACGCGCGACTCACGTCACACCGTCGACAGACCGCGTTCGTGCGAATTCCGAATTATCGCGCCATCGCCGACGTTTCTCTTTTTTCTTTGTCGAGTCCTCGGGATCACGGGCGCGCGTTTCGTGGGCTATCACGGAGAACGAACGCAGCTGTTACGCCATTGTGTGGCGTGCCGCCAGCGCTGGCGTGACTTCCGGCGGAGGCGCTGAGCGCCGGAAACCAATCGTAGCCTCGACCAGACCGAATCATCTGCGCTTCTGCGGTCAAGCAATCCACGTGCCGTCGAGCTTCTCCCGGTATTCGTTAACAGCGCATCGAGATAGAGACGAGCCGGTTATATCGACTGCTCGTAGCTCTCACAGCTCTCACCCACCCACTGCCCCCGACGCAGAGAGCCCCGCAAAGAGTTTTCACGAGCAACGAAGCGATCGAACAAGCGAAAAACCGTTCTCGAACTGTTACAATTGCTTATACTTATGTATTAAACGATTGTAAGAAACCCCAATGCTATCCACATTTTTTATAAATTATTGTATCAATTTTCATTTTCACTTTTCTCAAAAAGTTATGCAAGAATATGGTCAAATTCACAAAATTATTTTTTGATTTTTGTTTTTTACCAATGGATAGTTTTTCTGCATAAAACAAAGAAGATCCAAGTCTTATGGGCGCCTAAAATCAATCAAAAATAGTTTTTATCTTTTACTAGTTGTATCATTTTTCACCCATTTTTGAGATTTGAGAGTTAAGTTTGTCAATGGATGTTTTTAAAGAGAGGAAAATTGACCAAGTTTGATTTGCTAAACAATTGCGAAAAACTTCAATGCTATCTACACTTTTTATAAATCATTGTATCAAATTTTCATCTTTATTTTTCTCGAAATATAGTTTATATGGGTTGAACCACTCTTGCATAACTACGGTTAATTCATACGGTTAATTCATATGGTGTGTCTGCGGGAAATGTTTTGCGCGAATCCAAATGTCGCACACTTGTACGTATGAATAAGAATTCTTGCGCGGTGAACAAAAAAAATGATCGCAGAAATGTTCTTCAGTGATGGATATTTTCGGAGTCGCCTGCATATGCATACGCATCGCGGTTGCGACTAGTATTGTTTTCTTTTCTGCGATGCGCCAAAAGGACTAATTTTCTATTGTCGTGCATTTTTTAATTCGCGAAATAGTTTATCGAATGTCGAGGAATTAAATAGTTAACAAGAAATTTCGTTACAAGGAAATTTCAGCGAGATTATCTCGTTTTTCCGAACATCTCCGGATCGATGTGACATGCCCCGAAATAGAGAGAGGGAAGAATATAACGCGCCCCGGGATATCTGCAGGGAAGAGGAATAAAATTTTACTACCTGTCTCTCTTCGTAATGTCGGAACTTCGTGGAGTTTCGCGAAACGTTCGCTTTCGTTGTCTCTCGATGTGCTTAAGAAGAACATCGACACCGCGCCGTTCTTGTCGAGAAAAACATCGACTTCGTATCGACCGAGAGAGAGAGAGAGAGAGAGAGAGAGGAATCTCATTACGCGTGTGTTATACGCGGTAAATTTATGGTGATCCTGTACGCGGAAGCGTTCGCATTATATGCGAGTTCCCAAATAAGACACCGTAGACCGATCGTTCTCGGGCATTGGACTCCCGGCCGATACGAGTCGTCATTTATCGTTATCGCCGACCGCACGGGATTTGCCTGCTATTGTTCTCCCGGACATAAATCCGCGCCGCGGCCTTGTGATATTCTTATATCGCTGCAACGAGGTATCGAACTACAGCGAGGCTACATCCGAGACGGAGGCAGGGCAAAAATGGGCGACGAGAGCGAGACGGATAGAGATGGAAAGAGGGTGGGAAGCGAACGCGGGCGAAAGGCATCGCCGTTCCGAGGGTGGATTATCGGTTTTGTTTGCCCGGAGGGCCGTCATCGAGTATCGATATTCGCAATCCCGCGGAGCCTGCCGTCGAGCTGATGCAAAAATCAATGAACCAATAACCGAGGTAGATTCTCGTCTGCTCGTCTCTCGTGCTTACGTATACGGCATGCAAGCGCGCATACGTGTACGCGCGCTGTGTGCTTGTTAGTCTGGAATCCACGAAGGGCTCTCTCAAGACTGATGAGCGGGCAACGGTAATAAGAAAAAAATCATGTGCTCCTATTTTTTTTTCTCTCCACGCGGAGCCGCCTCTACGACGCGAGAACACGGCGAATCGTAGGCCGCGGGGTCGCCGGGAAACGAAGATTTATCGTGCGATGACACTCGCGATATATTTATTAATAACATAATCCATGTTAATGTCGTGTCGATAACGTCAGGTCTCACTGACTCGCGCAAATTGATCGATCGATGGATTCCGAGTTCGACAGTTCTTAATCGGCTCAATCACGAAATTGTCGAGATATCTGCACGCAAAAGAATGTCATCTATCTGTCGCTAAAAAAATCAGTTACTCAATTACACGCTCTCCTTCCTTTGAATAATAGCTATTTTCAACAAAGAGTATTCTCTTGACAATAGTCTACAGGTATATCGCAAATTTTAGAAGAACTCGTAATCATGCGCTCGAAAGAAGAATTTATTCTCTCTGCAAGGATATTAACAAAATTTATTTTTATTTATTTTATTTTTTATTTACTTTTGTAAAAATTTACAAAAATAAAGTTTACTCGACTTTGCGTGGTGGGCGAGCCAAATTTTTGTTCTTATGTAATATTCGAAATGTTAGAACTGCTTTTGATGGCGAGTATCGTGACGAATACCCGAGAGGTACATTTTTAAACACCGGCGTTGGACGAGCATTTCATCATCGTCTCGTTGAAGCATCAGAAACAGATGTAAGGGGGACGAAGGAGGTTGGATTTGGCGGGATCGATCGACGAGAAGGTCCGTCACGAAACGCCGCCGACATTAGTGACGACGCGTAATAACGGGAAATCCGGAAAATGAAAGCCGTGCATTTTCTTCGTCGCGCGGCGCCGAGCGGATCGGACGAATCGATGGATTAAGTGAACAACGAGAAGGGTCGGAAAGGGGTTGCACAATCGCGGCGCGCACTAAATCCCAGCAACAAAAAACTCACGACCGGTATAAGCCTTTCAAAGTGTTCCTCGCCAATGTATGGCGGGCCGAACTGAGAAATTGGGACGCTAGTCGCCGTTACAGCCGTTCCCTTTTCTCTCTCTCTCTCTCTCTCTGTCACTTTCTTTCTCTTTCTCCTCCTCCCTCCCTTTATCCCCTCCTTTCGTCTGAAACAAATTCATTTTAATTCGTTCTCCTTTCACGGAGATCGTCGCACGAGGAAAATTAAAATTCGACGTTGTACACGGACGCGCCCAGGGACATTTTTTTCTGCGTGACTACCGCAATAAATCGAGAAGATTGTCGACCTGACGCAATTCGATTTTTTGTTTTATGATGGCCGCCGTAAAAGTACGAATTTGTGCTCAGCCGTATAACGCCGGGTGGTTAGTCGTTCCACATTCAATCGGTGCAACCGATTACAAAGAAATTTCGCCCGCGTCGTCATTTTCGTCGTCGTCGCGGCGCATAAAAGAGTTCTCTCGATCGAGTTTATCGCACGAAGATATCGCGCTAATGCGCGGCGCGGTGCTCGCGTTGGAATAACGTTATGTTATATCGCGTGGAGAATATTGCCAGGAAAGGTATTCGGGCCACTGATGCAACTAGTGCATGGTGCGTCAGCAATCTCGTCATAAAGCGATCAGCATTTTTCCGCGGGAGCCCGGCGAAAGCACGCGGATTAAAATTCAAAAGCTTCCGACGCGCTCCCAGAGATCGCTTTAAATTTGCGAAGTTTCGCGGGGCGTCCAACTTTTCGACTATGGATCCGCGCCCGAAAAAAGGCCAAGTGAGAGGGGAAGGACGCGAGAATAACATCGGGCCTCGGGACAAATATCTCCCGAGCGCTAAATACAAAGAGGACTTGGAAATTGCGGGATGAGAATCTGCGGATTCCGCGAGATTAGCCGGAAAATTCCGTACACGCGACACTTGGAATTCTCGCTGTGAAAAGATCAACGATTAATCTTCGCGCGCGCACGTTTACTTTTGTAACCCGATATATTTCGCGAGTCCAACTACGGGAGGTAGTTGAAAACGTAATACGTAAAACGATGCGTGCGAGTCGCATCTCTCGTGAGCTTGCGTTTTTACGACGAGACGACCGAGTCTCTTGCTCGCTGTCACCCCGTTAGAACCGTGAGCCACGCGTTCGCTCGAATCGCGGCGGTTAAGCGCGCCGGTGCGGATCGTCAAGCCGTGGAAATCGCGGAGGAGAGAATGTAATGCGACGTGGAGACGCACATACCGGGCATTATTCGTCCTCTTAAGCCCAAACCGACCTGAAAAACGCCACCGCCGCCGCCGCGGCAAGGGAACGACGCGTTATCCGAGCTCCCTTGTCTGCCAACGAAAAACTGCTAGCATTTCGTTCTGTCCGGATTTGCTTCCACGTCCGAGAAACCAATTTTCCGCAGGCCTCTCCGCCACACTCTTATTCTTCTTTTGAAACGCTCAGACGGTACGCGCCGGAGGAAAGGAAGGATCCGACGTTCGACGCGGGGAGGGACGCGGAAGGAGGAGGAGGCAGGGGGAGAAGTGAAAGAAAAGCGAGTCCACAGGAGGGTGGAAAAATACATCAACTTCAATTCCCGCGAATAAATCGGTGCGTTATCCAGCGGGTTTGGCGACCGCGCTATGTTTAATCGTAGCCATTATAACTCGAGCAAGTTATTACAAGTCTTGCCATTAAGAACTTTCGTTGATTCGTAAAAAGTGTCGTGCGGCGGCGAGCCGTTCTCTTTCGCGAAATTCCAGGACAACAAAGCGCAGGCTATTTGAGATTGCTCGCCCGTAATTATGAAGATACCAATCTCGGTACGTACTTCGTCGTAGCGGAAAATCGCGAGGGGCGAGCTCGCGCTAAAACGGCGAAACGTCGTGCTCGGCGAGTTGTAAAAACGGAGGAACGCTTTTAAATAACGAGAGGAATAACGTCAAGTGAAAAGAGAGAAAAAGAGAGAGAAGGGAAAAAGCGATCGGCGCCTCTGCGTGGAATTTCCGTCTTCCGCTAGGAAAATAGTCATGGACGGCCACCGTCGTCGTCCGACCGATACGTATAAAGTTCGAATCGTCCCACTTTCAACGGAAATCGTAATTTCGTGCCGGTAACGTTATTCGCGAAGAAGCAAGTCCATAAGGAAGTGTACCTACGGCAGATGCGCGGGGTGGAATTCATTACGCGAGACCAGCCGTATAGCTTATAACCGTAACTGGAGATTCTCACGTGCTGCGTTTATCGATCCGCGCCGTTTTACAGACGTGCATCGGTCAAGACGGCTGCCTCCTTCTGGAAAGTAATTCCGCGAGCAGAAGAGCTCGCTCGCATTTAATTACACGCCCGGTGCCTCCGTTAAGACGAAGACGATCGTTTATTACAACGCTACAAATTGGCCATGTGTGTACCACTGGTGTAGCAGCAACAGCAGCTGCTCGACTCTCCTATAAAAATTTCAAGCGCTCGTCATTCCCGTAATCCCGGTATTTAACGACAGACAGGTATCGTCTGGCTAGATGTATCCGTACAAATGCTGCTTCACAGTCGATACACAAATGCGCCCGAATTCTTCAAGTTTATCCAACCAACTTATTCACGCTCTAAGAAAGAAATGCTTGATATCTATAACTGTGATCGTACAATGAAATTGGCCGTAGTTGTGCAAAAATGATTCAATCTGTATAAAGTACATCCCGAGAAAAATGAAGATGAAAATTTGATACATGATTTAAAAAGTGTGGACTGAATTCTTCGCAATTGTTCCGGAAGTCAAACATAGTCAATTCTTTTCTCTTTAAGAGAATGCGTACTTCTCGATTCGTTATCGCGACGGTTCGGCGTCGTTGTTCCGTAAATACGGAAAAATAACAGAACACTCTAAGAGAACCCGAAAGATCGCTTATCGAGCCCCGAGCTACGCTCATTAGGATTAAGCTCGAGCACACACCGATGTTGTAACTCCACGAAGGAGAATATTCGATCACCAGAGCGGGGAACAGTGCGGGACGCGAATGAGCTCTAAAACAAGGCGGTGATTCGTCATGTCGGGGTTGTCGGCCGGATTCAGACCGGCATCAATTATTCGGAATACCAAGCCGATTTTCAATGGAGCGTGATATCGACCCGGTGCCGTCGAGCCGCGCGGATAGATACGTAGTACGTCGCGTCGGCCAGTACTGTCGCCTAACGAAGAAACAATGGATATTTTGGCGTTAACCCGCAAAACCGCAGTGATCCCTCTCTTTCGCCTCCTCCTCCGCCGCCGCCATCGTTGCAGTTATCGACGACGCGTTCGGTAGCTTCGGTGTCACTTTTTTCACTGGCTACGCGCGCCGACTGCTGCCGCACGGCGCGGTATTTCGTTAAACAAAAAAAAAAAAAAGAGAGAGAGAAACAAATGGAATGCGGCGAGTATCGCGGAATTCGTGCAGGCTGCCGCGGATGTTTATCAATTTTTGCGGGAGTCGCCTAGCGTGTTGTTTCGACGTTTCCTTGATTCCGTTCTGGTATTTCCATTCGCGCGTTACCTCGTAACGCAGCGGGTGCTCCGAGAAGGAAAGAGAAGATATGCGTTTACGTCGCATCGATATGCCAGACGATACTACATCATCCTCTCTCTCTCTCTCTTTCTCTCTCTCTCTTTACTCGTGCGATTCAGCTTGTGTATCACGATCGCGTACATATGTGTGTATCCCCAAACAGTCAAAATCCCATCACGTCTGCCAGTCGCCGCGAGTTTGATGAAAATGCGGTTGAAGAATAATTGACAAGGCTTGAAACATCGTTTGGATCGTAATATGTCAGCTGCAACGTACGCTTTACGATACGTCTTCTCTTGGATTAATGTGTTAGCCGAAAGTGATTCGAAATTGAGATAAATAGATCATTGATCGATTGATACGACGGTGTAACAATGAAAAGTCTTGATAATTAGAATTAATGGCGAAATAAACGTGCACTGCTGCGCGTTCGTTTCTGAGAAAAAGATAATTCATCGCTCTTAATTTTTTTTTCTTTTTCATTCTGGCATGAAAGCGATGATAGTTTCGCGGATTTGTTTGTCGCATTCGTTCAAAGTTGCGCGTGTACTCGCAATACGACAATTAGCGCCCCCTAATGGCGCAACGTAATTTCAGGCGCGTACGTTTGAGTAGCACTTTCGTTATAGTTGCGTAGCACCTTCGTGTAACTCGGTCGTTAATTTGCGAGTAATGTTATGTTTCGCAGGCGTTAAACGTCGCGCAGAGTCCTGTTTGTCGCGTTATTTAATTAAATTTTCTATTCAAACTCGCTCCCGTCGCGGGCACAACCCCGTTTCCCCGGTTCAACTTTAATTCGCTTCCTCTGCTCGATACAAAACACAATTTGGCGGCAAATTATTAGCGCGAGAAATCCAGACAGCGCGCAAAGGGACGAAACATTTCAACGGATTGTTGCACTGAACAGAAACTGGTTGAGTTAATGAGATTTTGCTTGAATGAGCAAAATTTATTCAAGCAAACATTAGTCGATTGAACGAATTATGTAGCTACTGAGTGATGAGTTATTCAAAGATTGCGACTTAGCCAGTAACTAGAAGAGAGACCGGAGCTAGATGTCTCACATTTCAAAATTTCAAAGTTATAATTTCTTAGACAACTAATTGTTGCGACTGACTGACACATCGCTTAATTTTATTCACTCATGATGGAGAATATTATTGAAAAATTTTCAAAAATCTCGTAAATTCACTCTGCCGCTACTAAATCAGTTTTTTCTATTTTGTAACTGTAATATTATTCCGATTTTAATGGAACTCAGGGAAAAAGTATCTACGTTCTAAAAAGATTATTTCGCAATTTTATATTCACTGTTCCTCTCAGGATGAATACTAAAAAAAGCACACGAGCGACATAATCCCTGAGGCCATCTGACCTCTCCTACATCAGTGCAACTTATTGTTGCACGCACACGTAATTCGTTCAATAAATATTTCTTTGTGGAGACGGGTGATGACTGCCGATTTTTCGATTCAACTGTTTTTTTTATCGAAGAGAAAGCGAAGAGAAGAGTCTTCACTTTCCGCTCGCGAGCTTAAAATACACCCACTCACGCGAATTCCATCCGATGAAAGGAAAAAATTACCCATTAACGAGACGTAGATAGAAAGGGAAAAAGAGAGTAGAAGACAATTAGATGGAAGAGCCGCGTTAACGAGACGCGAGACTTGTAGCCGACGCTGTTGTTATCTCGCGCGAACTGACGGATGCGACTGCGTTTTCTGGCGCGAGTGAAGAGAATACGAAGACAGAAGTACCGGGATTGAAGCGGTTGGCGGTTGGGAATTCCGTTCGGAATGCGCAAAGAAATTCGCCCGAGCTCGCTCGTTTGTCCCCACGAGAGTCTGCCATAAGGAGAGATCGTAATTCAAACGACATTCCGCGTTAAGGGTGTTTCGCGGCATGGCAGTGCCGCCCTCGAAAGAAACACTTTATGGCAAGTTCTGTGCTATCTTTCAGCGGCCGCGCCTCGCAGTCGCTCGCGGAGATGCTCCCGCGCGGCTTCTCCCAATTATCGGCGCCTGCCCTCCCCGGTCGCAAATTAACGACGAGTTGGCAGCGGCTACGACGAGTTTGACCGCGTGCGCGGGCGTCGAACGCGACAGTTACCCGACTAACTTCGGGGAATGACTTTGATAACTGCCGTCATTAAGGCGAGTGTCTTCTTATTGGCCGTGTCCTACGGCGGTCGCCGTGACGGCACATGCCAGATATTAGTGTAATTGGTATCCCGGAACAATGACAATTAATTATTGGTCTACAGCGGGACATACGTATCGAACACGTGCGCGTCGCGCCGTGTCCCGATATGGAATCGATAAATAGTATTCAGAGCGTATTTGCAATTTCATCTTTGTAATTTGATCGAAGCGAACGAGCTACAATAGGGCAATATTAGTTGCGCAATGCGAGCGGAATCGTTAGAGATTACGCGACGAGAGATTAACGTTTTATTATATATCGATGAAAAACCATTTGGCGATATATCGGGACGAGCACGATTGTGCGGCGTAAACGCGTTTTATGCACGCCTATGAAAAGTCCTCGGCAAAATTCGCGATTATCAGCATAACACGTACATTCGAATACATCTTTTAACACACATCGACGACACATTGTCATATTAAATTCCCCTCCCACTGATATTAAAATTGTACAATTGTGCGCGCGCGGAAACAAACTCGCAACGTTCTCGAGATCGATATCGGGGCGTACCTCTGAGAGCGATGGCTCGATTAATCCCCCTCGATGCCATTCTTCAGAGAGTCGTGTCCGGTAATCGTATTTGCAGGCGATTAAAGGGATCATGCAAATTATGCAACATCTCGCGAGGCCGAATTCTTTTCAGCGCGCCTTACTCGCGAATCTTTATTGCGCCGCACAAAATGTGATACGTCTCATCGCCCCGTAGCCAGAGGGAATTCCATTACACGCTGAAAATGTTCTAGGTCTCGTTCTAAACCCGGAGGAAGGAGCAGGAAGGTTCCGACCAGAGAGAGGGAATAGCGACGGGGAGGAAAAGGGGCGCAGCTTTCTCAGCAGCGGCAACGGCAGCAGGTACATAACGTAAAAATTTAAGACTATTAGGCCGGTCGGAGCTGTTTCCCTAACAATGCCGACATCGGTATTTAGCCTGGGGACACGATGTATACTTCTCCTTCACGAGCGAAATCTTTCGAGAAACGACAGTGGCGTTGGTTTATCGGGTATGAGACGGAGAATAAAAAGGAAGTAAGTGTGGGAGTCAGCAGGGTATAGAGACGGGGAGAGAAAGAGAGAGTTAGAGAAAGGGAAGGAGGGAGGGGAGGGTCGGAGGAGACGGGGTGGAAACGCGCCGTGGAAAAATAAGAATTTCAAATCCAATTTTCCGAGGCATATTTAATAGGCATCCCTCCGCCGCCATCGCGGACGCCATCGCCGTCGACCCGACTCGCGAGCGCTCCTTCCCACCGCTTCGTTCATCGTCTACCCGTGGAGAGAGTTTGCCACCTCTGGAGTCCCTCTCCCCGCCGCCGAGGAAATGAATAATTGAAGAATACATTAAATTAGGTCGAGGGGCAACGCGGAGGGGTGTGAAGGGAAAGGTAGGGGGGAAGGGTAGGGTAGGGTAGGAAAGGCTGGTAGCCTTTCGGTAGCGACTTCTCTATTGCTCCGCATTAGGTGCGAATCGCCAATTGTGAATAGGGACGAACGCGCTTCGCGGATTACGAAAATCTCACCGAGTTTCGCTTTCAGATATATCCCGGCCGGGGAGATCTCGATGTTCATAATAGACGCCAACTATTTCCTAATCGTCTCGCTATTATGCGCTTTGGAGCCGGGCTTAATCGCGCGCGCGAGTGTAAACGCGCGGAATCGACCGATAAGCTAAGAGGTCGTTGCACGACCAACTAAAGTTCCCAGAGTTAACTCGACTCCCCCGCTGAATAGCGGTGACTTATAATTGCGCTGTATCTCAATGCTCTCGCATTACGGTAACGTGTGGTATACACCTCGGCTCGGACGACGATGCAGCGTATCGCGCGTTATCACGATGTCCACCTGGTCGCGCACGAAGATACCGTCCCGCCAGGTGGATTTCCATTGCGCCAACGGCGCGAGAGGAAACGATGCCTCGGGCTTGACCGAGCGGCTTCCGCCGCGAGGGCTCAATGCTGACGTTAATCGGCTTTTCTAGTAAGTGGCGTATCACTCGAAAGAGATAAATCGAGCTGGCGAACGAGACTATTCGTTCCGACCTGCAGGTTTGTTGCTCGTCCCAATTAGCCGCGATTCTCCGACTGAAGACTTCAATCAATTTCGCGGAACACTAGGTCACAGATGCTACCAATTACGCCCCGCCGACGTTACCGCCATCTTTCTCCATCGTACGTCCGTCGTGTCCAGGAAGAAGTAGGGTAAATGATTTTTCTCTCCTTCGGGACCAATGGCGAAGACCAACCGACCGACCGACCGACCGACCGACCGATCGAACGAACCAACGAAAGCCATTTGACGACTTTACTCCAATAATTGTCGTGAGAGAGAGAGAACCCGCGAACGTTACTACCTGCTAGTCAAGCGTCTGACCCCTTTCTCCCTTCCCTTTTTTGCAACAAGCGCGCGCGGCAATAATTTTCTCGACCCGATAAATCCGATACGTTGGAGCGACGAGAATTATAGCGGAGGTGGTTTTCCGGGGACATTTAACGCCACTTTTGCGAGCCGATGAACCGTATCTCCCGCGCCTCCACGGCGACGGGAAATGCATTACTTAGCCAATCATACGTGAGCTCAATTGGCCATGATGCGCGTGTAATTAATCCCGCGAGGAAATGACGTCGATACTTCTCGCCGCCTTTCGACCGCGCGCGCCTAACCTCGCGTGTAAGGTATTAAGCGTCGGACGTAACTACCAGGTGGTTTTCGTTATAATTAATTATACAATGTGAAGCGAGTTACTCCACCGCGACCCGCGGGGCTTCGTCCTGTCTTAAGTAATGAATGGTAGACGGACTTAATCTCCTTTCGGAGCCGCAATTTTTCTAAGGATTCTTTCGCTTCTTCTCTTCCCACCATCAGCGGCGGCAAATTTTTTAGACCTCGTATATCAGAGATGGCCGGCAGATCATGCCCCGCTATAAATTCCGAATCGACGTCTATGGATTCGGAGCGTACGTACTTGGGCGCGCGTGAATTAGTTTCAAGAACCTTCATCTGCGATCGAGACGCTTCTCTCTCCCTCATAAAAACGACCGCGGACTCGTCGCTTCCTCCAGGAGAACGTTTCCGGCAACCGTGAGTTGCAAATTTACGGATAACGTAAGATCGAACGAAACGTCTGCGTTTACGTCACGAGTATTCCGTCGAGAGCTTAACTCTCTACTGCAGAAATTAATTTCTCATATTTAACAAATTATATAGGACTTTTAAAGCTAAAGTATACATATAACACATATAAGGTGAAATTTTATTTCAGATTAAAATTAAGAAACTTCTGGCGACAGTTTTTCTCAAAAATATTTAATTAATTATAATTATTGCCCTGTATTTACGAGCAATATACTGAAGAAGATTCAAAGCGTGAACCGAAACGTTTATACTATTTATATTTTTAGTTAAAATCTACCATCTACGTAGTGATTACTCATATTAAAGTGTTTTGCACGTCACTTAACTTGTGTTTGACTCTTGTTGGCCTTAATTTTAATTTGATTGTTAATAGAAGAATCTTATTTTTAATTTAGAAATTTTACTTTTCTAATTTTTTCTCAAAATAAAAGTTTGTGATTTTCATGTGACATTGGTCGAAACAACATTCATTACAGATAAATAATGATGAAACTAAATTGTAACTTCAGAGCCATAGTGGGCAATAAAGAGTTAAGGGATTGCTGAAGTCGATGACGAACTCGAAAAATGTCGATAATACAAATAATTAGTGACGATTGTCACTAATATAATCACGCTATCTTTTTCGTATTTCTTGTATATATAGAACTTACATAAATGTATGTTGCTTTGTTTTACCATATTCAACGGAAAATCTAACCATATATGTATAGAAATCTTTCTGCAAGCTTTTTCGATATTCTTAAGCTTCCCAATGCAGATGCAAAGATAATGTTTCTCAAAATTTTTCTGTTTGGAGCATCCACACTTTTGGTATGTACAAGCTGCGGAACTTTTAGATTAGGCAAATATAACGCTAACTGACAGTTTTCCATTACAAATTTTTTGTTCGTTTTCGTTATATCGAGCAATGCTCCTATTTATTCTTGCACGTTCTTTCATTGCGTAAAAACATTTGTTTCTGTGTAACCAATATGACGTAAACTTTGTAGAAAAATGTTCTATCTTCTGTATCATATCGATAAAGTTTTCGGGTTCAGCATCCTTTTGAGCGAGTCGATGTTAATGAGAAGTGTAATGAGACGCCGCGACAAGCACCGGCTGTGTGTGTGTCGAAAATCAAGATTACTTTCTAATAATGTACTCACCATACATCCCGACGATCGCATATCGCTATTTTGGCACTCCCGATACTTATTTCCGCACCTGGCTCACTTTCGATAGGTAAAAACTGCGTAGAACGCGGAACGATGTCGATCGCGATGTGTCGGTGGAGGCTGCTCGTCGCAAAAAGATCGAAGTACAAGATGACCGCGCAATCAACGCCGATGCAGTGCCGAAAGTGACCGCCAAAACGTAAACGATGTCGCGGTTCGACAAGGACGCACTCTAGTAGCTACGCCTCTCACTCTCGCTGACGGACTGACCGCGCGAGACCCGAATCTCTAACGTCATTATGTTTTTCTCTTTTCCTCGAATTATTATCGCGATTCTAATTTCTCGTTAATAAATCTGACGATCGTCCGATTCTACTACTACTTAAGCGAGTCAATGTTAGTGAGAAGTGCAATAGATGCCGCGACAAGCACCAGCTATGTGTATCGAAAATCAAGCGGATTGCTTTCTAATAACGTACTCACAATACATCCCGACGATCGCACATCGCTATTTCGGCATTTCCGATATTTATTTCCGCGCCAGGTTCACTTTCGATAGATAAAAGATGCGTAGAACGCGCGGAGCGATGTCGATCGCGATGTGTCAGTGGAGGCTGCTCGTCACGAAGAGATCGATCTACAAGACGGCCGCGCAATCGACGACGCAAAGTGCCGAAAGTGTGCACTGCGGCGTGAAGGGTGGCGCACTCCTACTCCGTCCTATCGGATCGCGGCTCTGCGATGCCAGTCTCGCCAGTAGATCGATAATTACTAGAACTTTCTGACCAGTGATGTGACTCTAACTTCTAACAACAATATTGTTACCATTGTGGGTCTTCTACAATAAACCATTAGTCCTAAGCTACAAACAAATTAAACAATCACAGTCAATTATTTTCTACAATAATCGATTGTGATTGATCAACTTGCCTACTGCTTATGACTAATATCTTATTGTGGAAGGTCCATTAGGTTTGTATATTATATTTTGAAAATAATCGTATTAACGAGAAATTAGAATCGCGATGATAATTCGAAAAGATAAAAACAATGACACTAGAGATATACGTGACGTCGGATTATTTTTGAAAATAATTGACTATGATTGGTTAATTTGCTTGTGGCTTATGACTAATGACTTATTGAAGGCCCATATAGCTACGCGACGACAATGTTCATTTACTTGTAGCTTATAACTAATGGTTTATTGTAGAAGACTTATAACGATAATGATCCTGTCGTTAGAAGTTACAGAGTCGCATTACTGGTCGGAAAGTTCTAGTAATTATCGATCTATAGACTGGCATCGCGGAGCCGCGATCCGATAAGACGGCGTTGGAGTGCGCCACCCTTCACGCCGCAGTGCACTCTTTCGGCACTTTTCGTCGTCGATTGCGCGGCCGTCTTGTAGATCGATCTTTTCGTGACGAGCAGCCTCCACTGACACATCGCGATCGACATCGCTCCGCGCGTTCTACGCATCTTTTATCTATCGAAAGTGAGCCTGGCGCGGAAATAAGTATCGGGAGTGCCGAAATAGCGATGTGCGATCGTCGGGATGTATCGTGAGTACGTTATTAGAAAGAATTCGCTTGATTTTCAATACACAGCCGATGCTTGTCGCGGCGTTTATTGCACTTTTTATTAACATCGATTCGCTCAAGTAGCAGTAGAATCGGACGATCGTTGGATTTATTAACGAGAAGTTAGAATCGCGATGATAATTCGAAGAAAAGAGAAAGACATAACGACGCTAGAGATATACGCGACGTCGGATCTCGCGCGGTCGCTCCATCAGCGAGAGTGAGAGGCGTAGTTACTAGAGCGCGTCCTTGTCGAACCGCGACATCGTTCACGTTTTGGCGCGCACTGTTGGCACTGTGTCGTTGATTGCGCGGCCATCTTGTATTTCGATCTTTTCGTGACGAGCAGCCTCCACTGATCATCGCAATCGACATTGCTCCGCGTTCTACGCATCTTTTATCTATTGAAAGTGAGCCTGGCGCGGAAATAAATATCGGGAGTGCCGAAATAGCGATGTGCGATCGTCGGGATGTATCGTGAGTACGTTATTAGAAAGAATTCGCTTGATTTTCGATACACAGCCGGTGCTTGTCGGATTTATTAACGAGAAGTTAGAATCGCGATGATAATTCGAGAAGAAGAGAAAGACGTAACGACGCTAGAGATATACGCGACGTTGGATCGACTCGCGTAGTCGATCCGTCAGCGAGAGTGAGAGAAGCGTAGCTACTTGAACGCGTCCTTGGGCGCGTTCCGTTGCACGCTCGCGAGCGTTGTGAGTATGTAACGGAACGCGCCCTTTGTCGAACCGCAACATCGTTCACATTTTGGCGCGCACTTTCTGTGCTTCGCGTCGTTGATTGCATGGCCGTCTTGGACATCGATCTTTTCGCGACGAACAGCCTCCACTGACACATCGCGATCGACATCGCTCCGCGTTCTACGCATATTTTATTTATTGAAAGTAAGTCTGGCGTGGAAATAAATATCGGGAGTGCCAAAATAACGATGTGCGATCGTCGGGATGTATCGTGAATACATTATTAGAAAGTAATTTTGATTTTTGACACGCACAGCCGCACTGAGAGAAAAATGTTTGGTATTTGTAACTATATTTTTTGGTTGTCCCAACACGAAGATAGTAGTAGTAATATGTATATAAGGTTATTATCGGTAAAATTGTAGTGCAGTTGACTAAAAAATGGTTATCTTGACCGTAATTTATAGTAATTATTTCTCTATATGATTATAGTTACAAATACCAAACATTTTTCTCTCAGTGAGATGCTTGTCGCCGCGTCTATTGCATTTCTCATTAATATCGACTCGCTTAAGGGAATGCTGGAGTCGATGACGAACTCGTACAATGTCGATAATGCAGAGACGATTGGCACTAAAATAATCACGCTATCCTTTTCGTATTTCTTGTATATATAGAATTTACATGAATGAATGTGTGTTGCTTTGCTTTACCATATTCAATCTAACTATATATTTATAGAAAATCTAACTATATATTTATAGATATTTTTTTGCAAATTTTTTTTTAATATTCTTAAGCTTCCAAATGCAGATATGAAAGTAGAGCAATGTTCTTCAAAATTTTTCTATTTGGAACTTTCGCTTTGTACAAGCTGCGGAACTTTTGGATTAAGCAAATATTATGCTAACTGACAGCTTGAGATTTTGCATTAAAAATTGTTTGTTCGTTTTTATCACATATCGAGCAATACTCCTATTTATTTTTGCATGTACTTTTATTGCATAAAAGCATTTGTAATTCTATTTAACCAATACAACGTAAACTTTGCAGAAAAATGTTAATGTTTTGTCGGAAAAGTTTTTAACTTCAGCATTCCCTTAAATATCGAAAGATTACACCAATAGCGTAAGTAGAACAATTGAAAATGATTTCCTAATAAAGGAAAAAGAGAAACGTGGTAGAAGTATTTTTAAGAGAAACGCGACAATTGCCACATGAAAGATACATTAATCTGAAAATCACCGGTGAAAATAACGGCGCTTTTGTCATTGTGGCTCGAATGAAACGCGCCGCGAACGACAAATTGGTCGGCAAGATTCAGAAAATGCTCGCTATATGTTCGCGGCAATTTCCGTTTTTACTTTGCAGTCACTCTTTCCTGAGCCTCGTTGAATAATGCAGCTGCGCCAGACGTAACGCGCGCGCGGTGCCGGAGCTGACTATTTATAAAACAATGAATAATCATCGACGGTAACGATGTGTCTGCGGATGCGTAAAGCAATTACACCGCGGGTCGTACAATTTGTTTTAGTGCGTCGTTCGCCCGCCTGTCGCTTCAGTCGGATCAAGCTCCGACTGTGCTGTATAAATACCGGTCTTTTCAGCTCATTCTTTTTAACGAATGCAAATGCGATGTAACGCGCGCATTTTCACTTCCGCGCTTCTCGTATTCCAGTCTTGTCTATTTGTCGCCAATCTAGTTTGCCGCGAATTTTTTCGTTTCTTTCTCTTTTTTCGAAAACGTGAGAGGACATTGCCGCAAAGAGCGAGTAAAAGCTGTGTAACAAAAGTGACGCACTCTGTCGAGCGCAAAATATAAGTATCCGGCGCATCTCTTCTATCGCTTCAACATTCAGCTTATTTCGCGTCTGACTCGATTACAACGAGGATCTGTCACAAGGATTGCTCTCCTGCACTCGGCACGAAGTGATGATTGCAGTGTGAAATTGAGTCGATGGTTTATAGAGAACGGATCGACGGTACGTTAGTGGGACACTTACGTAACTGCAATTCTCTCGAGCGTTTTTCGCGAAGGCTCGCTCGACTGGAAGTTGTCCAAACTGGCCGACGAGAACGCGAGGGATAACTTACAACTTTTTTTCTCTTTCTCTTTCTCCCTCTCTCTTTCTCTTCAGCGCACATAGCGTCGCGAGCGTAAAACGAGCGATAAATTCTCTTGACCCGGCCACGGTCATTAGCCGGCCCGCGGCAAGCTGCATCGTCAGCTAGCGTCAGTCGTATATCACGAAATTAAAACGCTGCCAAATAAGCTGATTAAAAGCCTCGGCCAAATGCTGGCCAAACGCGCTCGTCCTCCTCGGGAGGACGATTCCCGTTTCACGTTGTTGCGCGCCAAGGTACTGCGAAGGCTTCGTCAAAATAAGAGGCCTGAGGTGGCCTCCCTTCTCGCCGAGCAATCTCCGACCACTTCTTTTAGGGTGCAACCAGCAGAAATGACCGATTTGCGTGGCGCACGCCATCCTACGCGAGCTCTCGTTTTCGCCCGTTATATTCTAAATATACGCGAGAGACGCTGAATAATATACAGCCAGGAAATAATGGATTTATCGTGAAGCGAATAAAGCGCTGGGGTTAATTGTTAACTTTTCAAAAAGACCCGCTTGCCTTATGGTATTACCAACCCGGCTACGTCTCTTGGTGAACGTTAATGGATACAAACGAACACATCTTCAACAATGCAATTAAAAGATGAGAAAATTTTTCAATTCAACTGCGCTCGTTAATAATCCCGACCTCTTACGCGACTTCACCGTGGAATTATTTTTCGCACGCGACTTAGGCGGGACTAGTTGACTACCGGGATAAGTTGACAAAACCGATTATTTCTGCTATTCAGAAATTATAGAAAGCTCCTTTTTGGAATAACTAACAGTAAGAATTGAAGAGGCAAATAAGGAGTACAGCACAGATGTCTTAGTGCTATTAAATACTGATATTACTTTTATATAATATTAATATGATAGTGGGAGGATAATTATGTCCAGCATTGTCAAACGCACGTATCAAAATTTTTCTTCGATTAACGTACGCGGCGAATCTACCTTTCATACTTAGACCGATCCTTGAGTCCCAATTTTATATATATGTATATATATATATATATATATATATATATATATATATATATATA
>NW_022639480.1:1425983-1431782 GCF_010583005.1 Odontomachus brunneus
TATATATATATATATATATATATATATATATATATATATTTAAAATTCCCAAAACCCATTAAACCGATGACTCAAATAGATTCATTATATACTGTTTACTTATTACTGTTAGTTATTTCTGCTATTCTTTGACAGATTCCAGAATCGAGCAAGCAAGCATCTCAAAGCCATCTTTGACATATTTGAAAATTTTACTTGCTTAATTCTGTAACTTGTTAGGAAGTGGCAGAAATAATCGGTTTTTCCAACTTATCCCGGCAGCCAACTAGCCGGCTAGCCCCGGTCTCTCCCTATGGAAACGGAACGTTTTTCCATTTTTCAGTCTCCCGCAGTCTCGTCCCCTCCTGTCGATTGCCGACTACACTCTGATCGTCACATAAAAATCAATCGTAGCGAGTCGCGATTTGAACTTGCACTACAAGCGCGGTGTATCCAGCGGCGCGTAATAATCGTAGTCGTAGCGTCTAACGACCCTCGAAAGCACGAGGCGTCCAACGAGAACCGACTTCATTTTACGGCATCACGAAACTTCCAAAGTGGCGACCCAGAAACGCTTGTCGCTTTCACCTCGGACCCTTGAGTTGCAAAAAAGAACGAAGGGAGCGAGAGAAAGGAGGGAGGGAGAGGGCATTCCGGCGTTCATCACAGGGCGTATAATGCGACGCAAAAACGCGTGATAAATTTTTCAATGGACGTGAAGAAAAGTTTCTGGCGTACGTGACTGGAACGCGACGACGCGATATAATAATAAGCGTCCCTGCTGCCGCTTCCGGGTCACTATGCTTCCCGGGAACAAATGTGCGAGGGGGAGGAAAACAAGAGTAGAACGGTGTGTGCTTGACGAAAAAAAGAGATAAAAAAAGAAGAAAAGGAAGAAAAGGATAGTAGTCCCTGTGACGATCTCTCTTTGTATTATAAACCTGTGTTATCGCCGTTGAAACCACTGAGGATACTCAGTAACAAAGGTAGGTTGGTTAGTCGCTGCGAATGGCTGCAAAAGCCTACAGCTATGTGGAAATAGAGACGGATTATTCTTTTCCAAGAATACAGAAATACTAACGTGATATTCTGTCACGTGCACGCGCACACACACGCGCGCGCATACACGAATTCACGACTGTCGCTCATAGAGATTGATCAGAAGAAACGCGCATAAATGGTTTAACTTGAGATGCGGCGAGGGAAAGTAATTTCCTTATATTCCGTGCCGCGCGTTTTACATGATAGACGCTAAAAGGAAGATGGCATGTAAACGTCGGAATCCGCGGAAACGTTGAAGCATACGTCAGAGTGCAAAGCGTGGTTTACATACTAACTCTATTGTTACCATCGTATGCTAAATGCCTCACGTTTTCGAATTTATTCCCGAGTCGAAAATTTGCTTCTACATTAATCCTGCAAATTTCGTCAAACTTGAAGGATTCATGGAGAATCTCGAGGTGTAATATTATACCAGCTATTATTCTGTGATACTGATGTTTACTTACATGTTCGTACGTTGATACACCCAAAAAGACTGTTTGAAGATTATTTAATATTCAATGATCTCAATCTTCTATCTGCATTTAATCTATATTTCTATCTTTATTATCTATATTTTTCATTTCTTTATTTCACATTTCAATAAGCAATTTTATGGAATTAAATATATAAATGAATATATAAATGAAATTAAATATATATATATATATATATATATATATATATATATATATATATAAATTTATATGTAAAAATTTTATACATAAAGCAATTTCAATAGGCAATTAATTGTGTAATTTACTGAACTCTGCAAATAGAATATGTACATGTCTGTGTGTGATAAGAAAATATTAAATAATCTGAGAGGATCTTAAATACTGAGAGGATTAATGTGGAAAATGTGTATGTGGATTAGAAAAATAACACATGTTCTCATCCTTTTCTAATTTTTCTTCTTTTTCCTTTTTTCTTTTTTTATAATTTTTTTTTAATTTAGATGAGATTTGAAGCTCTGAAAAGAGCTTACAAGGAGCTGTAAAGGTAACAATAACAGTTATATATCCAATAATGCTGTATATCAGAGACAAACTGAGATTCTGTACAAATGACAAACAGTTGTGAAGAAAAAATATTGATATATGTAAAAAAGTCGGAACTCGCGGTCCACGAAGCATTATTAGATAAAAAATCAGCAAAATTTATTTATCCTAGTTTCTAAAAGACTGGTATTCATAACTGTTAATTATTGTTTCTATATTTTATTGAGAGAACACAATTCATCACAAATTCATATTCATGAACCATTATTCATCTATTTGGATCAATATTTCTTGTAATTAATAAGTACAAGTTTATGAGTAAACAGGAATTCACTAAGCTGTAATCATTTGTTAAATGACAATAGACGTACGAATACCAGCCTAAATTTCGACTCGGGCATCTCCTTATTCTCGGAGATCGTTAAACGTCTATCAAAATCGCAAACATCCTTTTAATAAATGATTGGACATACCTTACATACTTGATGTATCGCGTCTCGACGTTCTGCTTCCTCCATCCTGTATCCTCCTAGCTTTCCGATGCAGCATCCTGGTTGCTTCGTCGTGGCACTCCGGATAGCCCTTCATGGTACTGGCACTGACACTCGCGTAGGTACGATTCGAACGGAGAAGCGTATTAATTAACGCGCTGCCGACGAGAGCCCGATTACTTTGCGAGGGAGTTCGTTGCGAGCTGCTAACTTTGAATGAACAAAACTGTAGCGCCAACTATCCAACGACAAATAATTCTTCGTTCGTTCCACTAAAGCTCTACTCGTTTCTACTGCACCTTGTAATATTTACCGCACTTAGCATGAAGCAGGTAGATATCCCGCGTATATCAAGTAGATATATGCGTCCATATTCGCGAATCGAGTAGACACGTATCCACAATTTGACGAAAAAACGTGAGAAAGACAACAAAGTTACACGAGAGTGTTAAAAAGTGCAGCTCCGCGAGTGTAGCTCCACGAGTGTAGATCGTGTTCGGACAGTTCGCACTGCATGCAGTGGCGACGCGACGCGTACGCCTTCGTGGCGTACGGAATATTTGGAATACTCGACTGGAATTGTAAGTACGTTTCGGCATACGCGCACTACACAACACACGTGTCCCTCGCCGGCTCGAGACATACTGACCTCTGTCGTAGAAAGATCTGGTGTGTACGCGACGTTCCAACGAACGTAAACAATCGGCGCGGGGGGAGCCGTGCGCGTCAGTCGCTAAGCTTCGCGCGCCGTCAACAAAGGTCGCTCACATTCAACGTTCGCGGGATAATAACAATGCGCGTTTCGGGCGCTTTGTTATTTCCAAGGCGGTCGCGGAGTCGTGTACAATGTGTTGCGTATTATTTCGCATCCGAATCATTCCGGACCGACGAACGAATATCTCGCGACGCGTCTTGCGTATCGTATCGTATCGTCGCGTAGATTACAATTCCCTTCGGGTGATTAAGATATTCCGTCGGTACCAGGCATGTTTAATCGTGGCAGTTAACGAGCATTAAGCCAAAGGCCGCTCGCGTTTACAACGGCCGCGGGATGGTAAAAATGTGCGTTTCGGATGCTTCGTGATTTTCAAGGCGGTCACACGGAGTCGCGTATTATTTCGCATCCAAATCATTCCGGGCCGACGAACGAATATCTCGCGACGCGTCTTGCGTATCGTATCGTGGCGTAGGTTACAATTCCCACCGGATGATTACGATATTCCGCCGGTACTGCATGTTTAATCGTGGCAGTTAACGAGCGTTAAGCCAACCTAACCCAACGTAACATCCGATCGAATCGTACGTGTTGTAACGTGCATCAAGTGTCGGTATGTGAGTGTCAAGTGAATACTCGGAACACGACGACGGTGCGGCGAGGATGCTGAATCGAGAGGCTACGAGAACGCAGAATGCCGGTATGTAGACAGCGATACATTGTATATTTTAAGCTGATTATTTACTGCGAGAATGCCGCGGATTTGAGCAGACAGTCGACGATAGAATAGTCGACATTTTTTCACATTGTTGTCGTTAAAATTAGAGACCGTACAACAGCGAAATACTCGTAAATTGCATATGCAAATTTGGAAATTAGAATTTAAATTGGCATGACAGACAGCGGTATATGTATTTCAAGCTTGAACCGATTCTTTATTGCAAAAATGTCATTAATTTGAGCGGTTAATCAGCGATCTTGTTGAAAATATTGTAGTTGACATAAAGATTCTTTTACGCCGTTTTTGTAATTCGAGATCACACAACACCGAGATACTCGCGAATTTTTTTATCAAAATTCAGAAATAGCTATTTATGTCGAAACGTAGACAGTAATACATACATTTCAAGATTGTTGCAAGAACGTCTCCGATTTGAACAGGTAGTTGGCGATCTTGTTGAAAATAGTCGAGATACAAATTTTTTCACGTTATTTTTGTCGGTTAAAGATCATAAATTATCGAGATACTCACGAGTTGTGTATGCAAACATGAAAATTGGCATTTACACGAATCTCCTTCGTTTATTCGCTGGCCATCGCAACAGCGACAAACGTATGAAAGAAAACGGGTGCGTCTTTGAATCGCACGCGAACTTTACGGGCGATTTTAGGAGCTCGTTAACCGCCAAGGGAAAACTTATCGCGCGGGTGGCGCAGAAGTGGCGCAGGGTGCGGAGGGGGGAGGGGGAGTTTAAAGAACGATCGCAAACCGGTGCGAGGGTCGAACAACGACCGCGGAACGAAGACGACGTGGAGCAGATAGCGATGGCGACCGTGTAAGAGCGATCGTGCACGCCCTCGAATAAAATCGCAGATAGGAAACCCGTGTGCCCCCAGGGAGGAGGGGGTGAGCGGGATGCCGATAACGCATATAAGTGCTACCTGGCCATTTCCTTCAGCCATTGAGTCTTATTCCGACGGTCGAGCCGGAGGTCGAAAATCGAAGTATACGGGTGTGCATGCGCACGGGGGAGATTTTTCGGACAAAACAGGATTGTATGAAAAAAAAAAAGAATGGAGAATAAAAGCGGTGTGTACATCGCGCAGTCGAGACGCGCTCGCGCGCGAGGCCGTATCGTTATTATTATCGAAAAGTCCGCAACGTTATCCTCGCGATATCTCTCGCGCCGGCCGGGAACACTGTCAAAATGTGTGTCGCGAAATTCCGACCTCGCGCTACAAAATGCTAGATTAAATCACGAGGCGCGGAACAGTATGTAAATCGTGCGCCGCCGCAATTATGTAGCACATACGAAGTATACGTTAGCGTAAGCCCTTAATACCGCGCAGAAATAATAAAGGGACGAGTGAACGCGCCGGTAAACGCGCTTGATGGAAGATGTTGGTTGCAACAACTCTGGTGCAACTCGTGAATCCAAACATGACCCGTAAAGCGTCCGCGCGCGCGCTTTCTTGTTTTTCAATAAATCATTCCTCGCGCGCGCGGATTCGACGTATCACCGCCGCCGACTACAGACGGCCACGTTAACCGCACTCACACGCTCGCTCCGCGAGAATCGATCGACCTACAATAGCGTCGGCGGTGGCAGCGGCGAGCACGAACGCCCGCTCTCGAGCACTCAGACAGCGGGAGGAAATGCGCGCTTTTGTCGTCGTCGTCGTCGGTAGAAAGGGCCGCAGCGAGTACGTGTGCGCGAGTACGTACGCGGAAAAAATTCACAAAATTGCACCGCCAAATTTAACGACAAATTCCGCCCCTCGCGCGAGAGAGAGAAAGAGAGAGAGAGAGAGAGAGAGAGAGAGAGAGAGAGAGAGAGAGAGAGAGAGAGAG
>NW_022639480.1:1432065-1440552 GCF_010583005.1 Odontomachus brunneus
GAGAGAGAGAAAGAGAGAGAGAGAGAGAGAGAGATAGAGAGAGAGAGAGAGAGAGAGAGAGAGAGAGAGAGAGAGAGAGAGAGAGAGCCTCGCGGCCTTGGCGCTCGCGATCGACGAGGAGCGGGCGCGCACGAAGAGTTGATTTAACGTGGAAAAGAGCCGCGGGCGGAAAAGTTCGATCCGGCAAATTACGTCAAGGAAACTACTTCGCTGAACGATCCGGCAGTTTCGCGTCCCACGAGAGATATTTCAAAAGCGCGCGCGAAATTTCGCGACCGCTCGGCGCGCGCCTCGTCGATAATCGAGTCTCGCAATTCCGAGAAACGATTCTCACGAATACTACAAGTGACGACGCTTTTGCGCGCATTTGTACGGTGAAGTCGAGAACGGCCAGGTCGAAACAGGTGTAAGAAGAAGAGCGAGCAGAAGGACGATTCTGTGGTTAATTCGGGGAAACGTCAAAGGGCTCGAAGAAGCCCGTCTTCGCGGAGCATCGTTAAGCATTTTTGTTCGCCTCACCCCGGGATTACAGCTGTAAAAAAGGTTCATCAACGACAACGAGGCATGAAAGATGGTTTCTCGCGTGAGGAAGTTGGTGGAAAGACTTATAATTTCGTCGAAGCGGGAAAGCCGACGCGTCGCGGAAAAGAGAGAGCTTCCGTGTATAATTTGCTCCTATCTTTTATTCTTAATGTCCCGGACAAATTTTTCGGCGACGGACGCGAGATTTCATTTATAACGAGTGGGGAAATCCCGCGCGGCGCAACTTTCCGCGTAATTGCAAAAAGTATAGGCCGCCAGCACATGAACGTTTTTCTTGGTCCGTATTCTCTGTTAAATCTAATTGCCAACTTCCCCAACTTTCGCGTCCATCGGTGCGCGGTGCTTTTTACGAACGGATTACTTTGTGGTCGTAAACACGCTTCTGGAAACAAAAAAACATCCCGGCACGTATTGTAAAAAGGCAAGCGATCCGATCGCTGTGTTCTTCCCCTCGCTCTCGCTTGTCTCAATTAACTCTCCTCCCTTGCCTTCATCTTCGGTATCTATTTCTCTCGGGTAATTACCTCAGTGTATCGTTCCGTCTCCCATCTCCAGTAACGATTCTTCTTCCCTCGATGCGCCGAGCGTTGCAGCAGCGCCATTCCCACTCGGAGATCGATAATCGAGATACTTGTGGGAGCTCTGGCTCTGGAACAAGGAGGCGAGATGAAATTATTCCGAGCCCCGGAGTCGAAAGTCCCTCGGGTAACCCGCCGGCGAATTTCATATTTTTGCTTCTTATAGATGCCGGGCGTCAAAGTCTTCCGGAGGACCCTTCCGTGCCCAATCTCCTCGTAAAGAGAACCCTTCGCCCCATTGCCCTCGTAAAGACCGCACCTAGGGGTGAAAAATAATCAGAGGAGCCCGATAGAGCCGTCGTAACTGCTTCTGATTTATATGAGCGCGCATACCCCTCTTAAAATGGGACGTGTCCGCGTTTACAAGAAGAGATAAATCGCGATAATTTTTTTCCCGGCGGAAATTATTGGCGTCGTCGCGATAATCGCGGATGTTGGCGTTTGGCCGGCAGTTTCTTTGCCGAAAGAAAGAGAGAAGGAAAGACAAAAAGGACAGACAGACAGACAGACAGACCCGGCGCCGTGTCAATAATTGTATTCGCGGTCGTTCAACAGGAAGGACTTTTGTACCGCGTAGCGTAGCAGAACCGATATAAAACCGTCGCGAAAGAAACCGATGGAGATGTACCGAAAATGAACTGCCGCGGAAATGCCGGAGTATCCAGAAGTAATTTATTTCCATGCGTAAAAAGGGAAGTGGGACGAAAGACAACAAGAAGCAGCGGGCAATAAGGCGCGAGCGGCCGTTAAAGAGAAAGAGATGGATGGATAACAAAAACGGGGGTAAGGAGAATGTGTGCAGAGGGGCAAGCAGGGAAAGACACTTCAGGAAATCGTACTAGGAGCTCGCCAGAGTTTTCATCCCGTTTTGGTGCACCACTAGTGCTCCAAGAGGATAGACGACAACGTAAGAAAAATAAAGGCTACCTCCTCTTCTCTCTCTCTCTCTCTCTCTCTCTCTCTCTCTCTCTCTCTCTCTCTCATCATCCCTCTTTCTCTCCACAAGAACGCCGCTTCCTCCATATCTCTTCTTGTTACGAGTCGCGTTTCTCTCCTTACCGCGACTTGCTTACTTTTCGTTCGGCGAATTCCCTCCCGAACCTCGCCGCTCCTCCCCGATCTCCGCTCTTGAGAATTATTAAAAGGAAAACACCCACCGCGAAATCCGTTTTCGACCGGGCAAGGAGGCGAGAGGGAAGGGCGTGTGGGCAAAGGAGGAGGGACGGAGGGGAAGCAGCGGTGACTCGTGGATTCTCCACACCGCGCGGAAGATAAAGATAAATGTCGCAAACGAAAGAAAATTACGTAGTACGAGCGGCCGGTACGACCTTCTGCTCGTGAAATTTTTAAGCCATCCATAAATATTCCATTCATACTTTTACTCTACCGTCGCTGAGTATAGCTGTGCACTCCTAAACGCGCCGTTACAGCTGCTGCTGCCGCCGCTCGCGTGCGGCATTCGAATAAAAAAAATGATGCGATCCGCGAATTTCGCGACGGGTTTACAATGGACACGTGTACTCGGCCATGATCAAAGCCGCGTCAAGTCGGACGGAAACTCTCGGACGGATATTCCATATATCGTGCCACAGCGGCTGCCTTCAAATTTCGGAAGTTCGATAGCCACCGGGGCCATTATTACGTACAAATGGAAGTTCGGTCGAGCCGCGGCTGGCCTGATTTGCCATGTTTTACACCGTGCCTAACGAACTGAACAACAATCGATTTAACGCACGGTTTGCCTAATTGCGTTTCGCGATCAAAGCGCGAAGCGCCGAAGCGCGAGACAACGTCGAAAATATGAAGATCTTTATGCAGTATTATGATCGGGCGTACACGCGGCGCCATTCCGTTATTTAGAATTATACAATCGTCGATACACACATAATCGTTGTGTCTCATGCTGAGAAAAATCTCTTAGAACAAATGCACGTTTGTCGCTTGATGATCCTTTAGGGGAACTGGATCGAACAGCCGCAAATTACTTGTCATTTCAAGTGTCGTAATAGCGGTTTGTTCCAATACAAACTCTCGCGTCGCGATAGTCTTGAACGCGTCAATGAAAAGTTAATCAATAAAGTTAGTTTTTTTTAATAATTTAAATCTGACAATTGTGCTGAGCAGTGCTAGATTTATGCTACATTGTGTCAATCTGTAAAATAAGCACAAAAATGAAGAAAAATACGATTTTTTAGCTACTTTCTAATTTTGGAAATTTTGACAATTGGATTGTGCTAAATTGTGTTGAGCATTGCGTCAAAACAGTACTTATTAAAAATAGTAAAAAAAGTTATAATGAAAAAATAATTTCGAACGAAATTTCAAACAATATTTAGTTTCCTTGTTTTCAGTTATCTGAGGGATACAAACCTATGAATCTGAGTTGTGCTAACCCAGCATAACTCAGCATCACCGTCGGTTTCGCTAGCACAACGATACAAAGGGCACTTTACTTTTGAGAGCGATTTCTTTTTTAATTAAAAAAACTGCTTTCCAGTTATCCAATGGGAATGAAACTATTTGAGTTGTGTTGTCCCAATACAACTCAGCACAAACAATGCAAAGTTGCAAGGGACACTTTACTCTTGAGAGCGGTTTCATTCTTAGTTCAAAAAACTCCTTTCTAATCATTCGAAAGGGAATCGTCCGAATGGGAGTTATCCGAATCGCATATGTCTCCATTACAAAAGTATTGCTTTTTTATTGATATTTTTGTGAATTTAACAGATGACAGTTGTTGATCACTTGACATGCACTCGCAGCTCTTACCAATCAAAATTTACTTTTTTTTTTTGTTGTCATATACTCTCAAAAATTAAAAAATTACCTTTTTATAATGAAAAGATAGTTTATATTCATCACAAATAATGACATGAGCATGCCATTAGCTAGCTGTTTTCGAATGTACGTTATTTCCTTTGCACTACGATTCACAGAGCTGTAGGAATATGCCAGGTGATCAAGAATCATTCGTTAAGTTAAAAGATATCAATAAAAATCAATAAAATGATTTATTTTGTTCACAATTGTCAAACGTTCATTAAAAAATATTTGTTGAAAAACGAGGTTTTTTTGTAGAAAAACTGCATTTTCACAAAGTTTCTTAAGATTAGACAATTTAATTTATTTCATATTCGAGTTCAACAGGCCTGAAAATATAAAGATAGTCCGATTTCATATATTTCGGCAAATATTGGCCTTTTTATAGCATTGTTCTTTTACCCGCGGATCACTCGTGAAGTTTCGGAAAAGAAATTTTTGAAAGAAAGTAGAGACAGCAAAGTTCCGCGAAAGGGGGAACGCGCGCGAGAAAGAGAGAAGAGAAAAAGAGCGGAAATAAATTCCGCCATGGGACAAATCCGAAGGATTCCGATCGCTCGATACGTGTCTCTAATCGCGCCGTAAGGAGACAAAGAGTAACGAACTTTTAAGCAGCGGATTAAGCGCTAATCCATCCCTAACGTCTTCATTTCCAGAATCCTTCCCGCGAACACAGCGGCGCTTTGTATCGATTTCTGGCATTCAGCTGGCATTCAGCGTTTGTTAACAATTCATTCGGGAGGGCGTAGATAAAATTGATATATTGCGAGTGTCGTTATTTATATTGGGCGTACGTGACGCTCCATCCGAACTGGAAATCTTTTTCCTTATAGCTTTTAGTATGCACATCGTACATTACTTACGTAACCCTACAAGCGCCCAATCGAGTGTCTGCAGCCGGAGTGATCGATCCAAGCGCGCAACTCTGATGTAAAATCAGAAATATCTTTCGTTCGCGAACGCTTTTTGCACTTTTTGCGCTTTTTGCGCGCTCAATTATTCGGATTTTCCATTATTATCATTATATAGAATAGAATGCGATGCGCCACTCTAGGTTCCGCACAGCGCGAAAACGCGAAAGGGCGATTATCGCAACGCAACTGTAACTTATCGATTCCCGATTGCAGCGTACGTGCGTGCGTGCGTGCGTCGCTATGCGAAAATCGCCGAAAACCTGCAGCCGCACGCGGCCAATTATCGCGGAACATTGCATTTTCGAGGCCGTACCAATTAATACCGTCATGCCTCGGTTTTCCATCTTGTTGTTGCGCAACTCGTTGCGCACCGCGGCGGATTAACGAGGATGAAGAAACCGGAGTCACGTATAGTTGAACATAATGTATTTTGCAAATTATCCCAAATGCGAAACGCGTGGGCAAACAGCTCATCAACAGACGGTAGACCGTTCGCGAGAACGAGATAGATGCGATATTACGAAACAGCGGGATTTTCGCGTTCGTTGGAAAGCCGTGTTGCGTGAATCGATTAGAATTCACGGTGATGCTAGAGTCCTATATAGATGGAGAATCGATAAGTGCGATACATCGAAAAGCTTTTGTTTCTCCGTATGAAACAGGCCTGGCGAATCTCAGTCATATTGAAAGAAAATATGCGACAGACAGAAATCAAGATTAGATTATAGGATAGAATAAAAATTTACATAAACAATAGCTGCTTGCTTATAATTTTAACTTATTATATCAAAGTAAATATTCTTCTATAACGTCAACTGCGAGTATTACTGTGTTATTGTAATCTTTACTCGCTCACAATAATAGTCAACAATAATTGGCGCTGAATCATGTGACTCAATTAGCCAATCAGAAGGTTCCTCTCAATATTGCTTCTCTGTTTATATAGGACTCTAGGTGATGCGTGTTATATATGATGTCGTGTCGTCGAGAACGACAACGACGACAACGACGACGACGACGATCGAGTCACGTCGCGTCGTCGAGAAGTGGGTGAGGTAATAGAAAATATAGAAGGACGGCGGTTTATAACGTCAGCGGGAACGCGAGAAGTATCGACGCGTCAATCGTCCTAAACAATACGTCCCAGTTATATACGTTTGCCGCCAAATATGAAAAATATGTCAACGATAACAGCCACGTGGATGGGCGCATACGACGAGGCGTTTATGTCATTCTAAAACGGAGCGTCGAGATCAATCCGAGTGTGTAGTGTTGTAAAACGGGACAACGCGTAGCGTGGCGGATTAAAATCCGGTCACCAAATTTCCGACCTTCGCTAAAAGCGAGAACGCCACCGACGCGAAATTTGCCGGTGGTCCTATAAAGAGGATCTTTCAATTAAATGCCGTACAGATGCGCCAGCCGCGCATCCATTTCGTAAAAGCTGCTTTACTAAGCAGTTGAGTGTATTTTCGTCCACTAATTGGCCCAATATGATGGCACGTAAAGATGGTGAAAAAATGAGTTTAATTAAAATGTTATAAACAACTTTAATTTGAATGTTTCCCAGACAATAAAATCAACTATCTGTGTCCGTTTAACAATGGTCGAGATTGGCGCCATTTCGAGGTGCAATTTTCAATTTTCAAGTATGAAACAAAAGTTTCAAATTTTGGTTTACCACTCATGAAAAAAAATTGCTTCTCTTCCTGTCTCTCTCATCCCGTTCTTTCACCGATATTGATTGAAAATACAGATTTGGGATGTAATACATGAATGCACTGAAAAACTGATATTCTTAGAAAAATCGTCTAAAATAAGCATCAAGTAAAAAATATTCTAAACTTAAGATTTATTCCTTTTGCTTTGAGAGAAAATTCTCTCCTCGAGTAGAGTTTTTACACTTAGAATAATTTATGCTTGGTGCCTAGAAGATTTTCCTAAAAACAAGAATATCAATTTTTTATTATGTAGATATACGTAGATGTGTGTATCGATTAGTATAACTGATAAGAAAAAGTACTTAAGCGCCGGAATGAATGGTCGGGTCTCAACGGTATCGACCGTAAAAAGGGAAGAAAAATAAAAGTGCAGCGAGACACACGACGAGCCAGTAAGGCGTAAGTGGGGAAGCAGCGGCGCAATGAGAATAGCACGGTTACGAATTGGTCTAGATAAAAGCGATCGAAGCGATAGAGGTGATAGCAATATAAAATCTTGGTGGGATCCAGACCATATGACGCTCCAGTTCCGACATTCTGCAGTTCGTACGTCCGTCCATGCGCATACCATTCCACTTCCGCGGCGATATATCTCATCGGCTTCCTTTTGCCGGCGCATCTCTCACCGCTGAAACACAAGGCGCTACTTCTACCGCCTCTTCCCGGCTCGCGCAATTCGTCTCTCGTGCCTCGTCGTATCCCATCTCACCCGGATCTCTTCTCCTTCCTCTCTCTCTTTCTCTTTCTTTCTCTCATAACTACCGAATGCCTCTACGAGCCTAAGGTATTTACTCGGGAGATCGATAACAGTCGTATTCGCGAGCGATTCATCTCGTTCTCCTTTTCGTTCTTCGTTTACCCTGGCCGTTGTAACGTTTATCCGTATCAGCAATTATTTCGTTCATTTCTCCACTTTCGTTCTTATTTTTTTCTCGTCTTATCAGCATCCGCTATATAAGACGTTCAGCGTGAGAGACGACGTTTTCGCCATGAATAAATCACTCACTGTGAAATGCGCGCATCAAAAGACTTCTACGTACAAGACATTTCCATTCTGCATCAGGTTTCAAACAGGACGATTATTAGCTGCTTCGAGAAAGAGCGGAAGAGGAAGAGAAATCTCTCAAATATTAATCGTGACCACATTGTCGTGAGTACTCCGAGTCTTTTGACGGGGGAAGGGACCTCTGGCTTATTTATTTAAAACAGCAGCACCGTATACCCGCCGTCCATTTTTCGACTAGGTCCTGCACAATCACGTCTCCCGCGCGTATCGCATACACACATCCATATCTTGACGCGCGCGCGCGCGCGCACAACGGAATCAGGTGCAGTCACGTCTTTCGTCGGTTCCTTCGTGCGCACGTTTGTTAAAGGCGACGGCGACGGCGACGGTGGCCGGGGCGCCGAGAGGAAAATGGAAATGGAAACAGCGAGAGGCAGACGCAATAACGTCGCGTTTGTGCGCGGTCGTAACTCCGGCCATATCGAGCATCCCACCGTGACGAGATGGGAATGTCCGGATGAACGACGAGCGCCTGGCTAAGGAAGGGGATGTGAAAGGGAGCGAGGCAACATAAGCGGAGGAGGCCGGTATAGAGAGCGCGGGCTAAATCATTTAACGGTACGTGCCGCGGCCGAGGCGCAGGCTTAGGCGCTGCGGGCTCCGGATTACGGCTTCGCTTTGTGATCAATCGGGTTCATCGGTTTCTAATCGCTCGCTGCAGCGGATCCATGCTCTCGACGTACAGCGGATATAACTACTTGGTGTGCCGGCGATAAACCTCTCGCGCGCGCACCAAACGCGCATTTAGAATCGACGTAGTGGATTCGTTACGCGATTCGTACGAGAGAGAGAGAGAGAGAGAGAGAGAGAGAGAGAGAGAGAGAGAGAGAGAGAGAGAGAGAGAG
>NW_022639480.1:1441016-1441846 GCF_010583005.1 Odontomachus brunneus
GAGAGAGAGAGAGAGAGAGAGAGAGAGAGAGAGAGAGAGAGAGAGAGAAAGACAGAGACAGGAAGAGAGCGGGTGGATGGGAGGGGAAACGTTGAAAAATAAACGAACGAATGGATACACGGAATGTAACGAAATTACAGCTCCCGCAGAGCCGGCGAAAATTAGCAGAATTGTTCGTCGACCGATTTCAGATCGATCTCTTCGTTTCACAACAGCGGCGGATCGCCACCCCTTTCTCGCGACATTTTCGTTTCTAGCACGTTATGAAGATATTTCTCTTTCTCTTTCTGTCTCGACGAGAGATAGCTCAACTTAAGTCAAGCGAAATAAGAAGTGGGATTCCGGAAAAGTTATTGCACGGGCAGAAACGAGCAACTCGATCATTATGCGAGCTTTGTTCCGCTAAATTCGAATAGATGCTGGCATCGCCCGCGATTTCCTGTGGGATCTCCCGCTCTCCCTGCCATTGCATATATCTCATTTCCTTTTGTAATACGTCGGCTCCCACGGCGCCAGCTTTGTACAAATAAATTGCGTTTCTTTCCGTAATAATCCTCCCTCCCCCTCTCTCTCCGCTACGTTGTGACCGTGCCTCAACAAATTGCCGTGCGATTATGCGTCGCGAAAGTATGAGAACAAAAGAGAGGAAGTGTGTTGCATGGTAGCGTCATTACGAGACTTGGGCGCAAATATTGAAAATTAAGGTCGTAGCGACATTAATGTCAGCGACATCTCGGCTTTACTTCAGCGTGAGACGCGATCGGTCGCAAATAAATACGCCAGAAAGAGAGAGAGAGAGAGAGAGAGAGAGAGAGAGAGAGAGAGAGAGA
>NW_022639480.1:1444791-1449255 GCF_010583005.1 Odontomachus brunneus
AAAGAGAGAGAGAGAGAGAGAGAGAGAGAGAGAGAGAGAGAGAGAGAGAGAGAGAAATTCATTTAGATTCCCGACTAAAGTTTTTTTATTATCTCCAACTATTAATCGGAGGGTGGAAATCGATGTTGCCGTCGGGAGAGGGCGGATTCTGGTCTGTAGCGACTCCGTCGCGATGCATCGGGGCATTCTTTTTCACAAAGTTTCTCTGCGTCCCGTACTCTCCCACTGAAGCACGTAGCGCTGAATAGGGGATTAATGATTGTGTTTGTAACTTTGATGCGTTGCCACGACTACATGAGCGCGCGGCCGGAATTGAATGCAGCTGCAACATTCGGGTTGGTGCGTTATGCGACGACCGTAACTCGGCGAAACGCGAGACGGACGGCCGTTTGAGCGAGTTTGAGGGAGCATGTCGCCCGGAGGAAGGGGTTAAGCGAGATGTTTCGTTGTGTTCTCGGACCGTACGAAACTCGCCGCTTACGCTTACGTACGTGTCGTCATCGTCGTCGTCGTCGTCGTCGTCGTCACCGACCGTATTCCCAGGTGTAAACAGGCAACTTTGCCGGATTTCAAATCGGCGAAATTAATTCAAGGCGCATTCAAGGTGCGCTGATATTCATCTGTCCCCGCGAGGCCGTCGTTTCCAGTGCGTTATGTCGCCCGAAACTGCGACGTTCAGCCGAAAAATATTGAAATTTCGCGGCGCGGCCGCGCGAAAGATCACGGGGAATGAAAGTACATCGGGCATGTTTCGCGACCGATCGTTTGTCCTGGACGACGTTGAAATTTGAAGCAAATCTCGAAACCGGTGTTCCGACGTTCGTCGATTCTCCGGAGGTTGGGTCGTGTTACGCCTCAAACCGTGACACGACGCAAACTCGTTTGGCGATAAAGCATTAGAACACTATCGGGTTGCGAGAGATCGCGGAGTAAGTCGCTGTAAAAGTTTGCTCTCACGACTCGGAGTTCCGACTTCTCTCGAGCGCGTCCTCTCGAGCGCTTCACCTCGACCTTTACCCATTCTCAAAGTTGGAAGCAAATTGGCACGAGAATACGACATAGGAGCATCGTATCGGAGGAGAGCCAAGAGAGAGCACGTTCACGGCAATGACGAGGGACGGATTTATCGGCCAAGCCGATAAGGCACATCCAGCAGCAGCAAAGGGTTGCTTGCACTCGGATCGAAGGCGTTAGGTTGACAGGCGGCTCGAATGCCGCTCGTTAAACGTTATTTATAGGACGTTCCTGTACGAAATCGATGGGACGAAGAGCGCGTCTGGAAAATATGATCGTATCCGAGCGTGTTAGGGGAGGGGGAGAGAGAGAGAGAGAGAGAGAGAGAGAGAGAGAGAGAGAGAGAGAGAGAGAGAGAGAGAGAGAGAGAGAGAGAGAGAGAGAGAGAGAGAGAGAGAGAGAGAGAGAGAGAGAGAGAGAGAGAGAGAGAGAGAGAGAGCCGAAGGCAACAAGGACGTTTCCTTTCGGATAAATAGAGCTTTTTTCCGACCGTTTGTTCGGCCGTGGCTGGAAAGAGAGAAAAGAGTGAGAGAAATATATCGACGAAACACTCGTTTTCGAGGCGTTTCGACCAAACGTATCGTGGCCTTCGGCTTCAGGTCGGACGTTCGATCATCTCGACATATGGAGGATCGAAGAGGGAAACGATTTTGAACATGAAAGCACTAAACCGGCTCGCGGAAGAAGTTTTCGCGAGATTTAAGATCTCCCCGATCGGTCTCCCGCGTCCTTCTCGAACAATTCTTTCATGATGATAAGTCGATCTGTCGTTACGAGACGAACGAGATTCGACGTTTCTTACACAGTGCCGTGGAATTTAATATTCTCCCTAGTAAAGTTGGGTGGAATCCTTTTAGGTCTAGACGAGGAGGCAAGAAACACGCCGCTCGACGCGGGCGCGAGCGCTCGTCGTCTGAGATCGAAGGCGAAAAGTTCAAGATTCCTATTTACGTTTTGCTTGTAAAGTGTGAAAGTTGAAGCATATTTTGCCGGTCTTGCTAACTTTTCATAGCTCCTAGTGGAATAATACTGAGATGCACGAGGCGAGAGCGCGCCGAGTCCGCGGAACGGGGCGAAACCTCGAACGAACAGCGCGGTAATAGAAGGGCCGATTTTCGCGGCCGGGAATCTCTTGTTTCTCCATCGACCGCGTATCGATCGCGCCGTGTCCCGACTCAGCACCTCTGTGACTCTGATATTATAATTAAAAAACTATATTCGAGTCGAAATTTTGGCTGTAAAACCTTGAATTCTACAACGCAGTAGGAGCTAAGTTAGCAAAGTAGGTTCAATTATAATGATACGATTTATTCTTACTTTGACTTTGTCCAAAATTTAATGTCCAAAATTTCTCTTTTCAATTTATTTAGCGTTTAGTAGCAAATAAGTTGTATTATAGGCTTCAAAATAGGTGTTGGATAGAATAGTGAGGCTGAAAGTAAGATAAAAATTTCGATTTGGGACATAGATACTCCAATCGATATTTTAAGCTTTCGCGATGTTTCCATTCAATACTTTGCTCGTTTTCCGGATTTGGACCGCGTCTTCGTTGTATTTGGTCCCGACGTTTCGCGAACATTCCAGTTCCCTGAAGAAGTGAACTGAAATGTTCGCGAAACGTCGGAACCAAACACAAAGAAGACGGGATCCAATCCGGAAAACAAGCAAAGATATTCCAATTGTTGTTGCACGAACGCTCGCGGTGCAACACACTGTCGCACACACACGTAACGCCGATTGATATACGCGGAGATACGATGCACATAAGCAATAAGCGGCACATTTTTCCTCGAACGCCCATTCATGCGTTTGTCATACCTCTTGTCGATGTCGTCCAGACGGGAAAACGACAGAACATCGCGGTAAACAACAAAAGACGAGCGGTTGAGGCGTCCGCGATGTATGGCTCCGCGGATTATGGATGGCGATTTAAACTCGGCACCTAATCCATCACGACATGCATTCGTACCACGTTGCTCTTCCGCGCGCATTGATTGGGTTATGAATTTCGTTCCGTGTCGTGTCTGATAAATCGACGCGGGTAAGTTCATTGCCTTCTAAGTTGGTTGAAATTTCTAAATGATTCAAAGGCGCGCCAGCGTAAAGTAGAAAGGAAAAACGTTCGAGTGTCGAGTCGAAATTTTAGCCGTACACTCCAAACCTGAACTTTCTGATATCTGCATACTCGAAAGGATCAGTATGTGTGTGTAATACACATAGAAATTGAAATCCTACTGAGCGTCTCTGAGTGGCATGAAATGCTACTCGTAGATTCTATAGGGGATTTCTGCCACAAAATTGTAGGTTGAATAGAATCAAAAGGGCTTTGATGTAGGCCTTGGAGTAGACATTAAATAGAATATTTAAAGAGGTCGAAGATCAAAATTTTGACTCGCGAATATACGAGAGACACTCGACGTCGCAATTGCAACAAAGAGTGCAGAAGAGACGCAAGTAGTTTTATTACATTTTTATCTATCAGATAAGAATGTAATAAAGTGTCATTATTTATATCTTGAGCACTGTCACTGGCCGTTGTCGTAACCGATTATCGAGCAAACTCATAAGCAGTGGCTCGCAGCCATTTGATGCGCTCTTAACTTTATCGGAAAAAAATGTTGCGTTGCGACCGTTTCGCAAACGAGTGTACATCGCTCGATATTCTTCCCAGGACAAGTGTCGCTATTTAAAAAGCGACATATTTACCTGTCAGCAAATAACGCAGTTTTTACCGATTGAAATATTGGGAGGGAACAGCGGAGAACTTGTCACGGAGATTTCGTTCAAATTGACGTCACATTAATTATTTCCATAGAGTCTACTCTCTCATCATCGCACCGCGCGCGATTTCGTCGGCTGCAAACGTGTCGTACCGTGACAACGCGAGGAACGTTCGCTCGTTCGTTCGCTTGCTCGCTCTCTGCCGACTCGATCGGCGGAGCGGGACGAGCAGAAAGTATACGGAACAACGGATGCGGGGGTGGCGCGGGAGAGACGAGATAAATGAATGGCGCGGATCAAACGGAGGAAAAGGAGGCAACGCGCGCGAACGGGAGCGAGAGAGAGAGAGAGCGAAAGAGAGAGGGAGAGAGATGGAGCGTATAGGACGGACGAGCGAATGCGGGAAAGCGGAACTTGAAACTGCACCGTGCCCGAGAAAATTGCGTTCCCGTTGATAATATCGAGCCGGGGCTGATAACGCAGGGGCGTGCTAAGGGGTAAACGAACCCCGCGTGCGGCATCGTCCGCCCGTCCCGCGTTTACCACCAACCCCCCGAACGTCCTCCGTGTGCACGCGCACACGTGATGTATGCGCCGACGTGCATGCCTGCTTTGCATTTTTACGGTGCACGTAGAATGAAGCGGTATAAAGCAGTCTCCACGCTTGTTCCGCGCTCCGTTCTTTATCGCTCGCGCTCTCTCTCTTTCTTCCTCTCTCCCCCCCCCCCC
>NW_022639480.1:1449295-1452972 GCF_010583005.1 Odontomachus brunneus
CTCTCTCCACCATTCTCGCGCGATACCGCACGGGACGCGCGATCGCGTGTTTCGCGGGAATCCAGGGAAATATCGTCACGAGGCCAATGGAATTTCTCCTGCAGTTATCCGTATATTTCGTAGCTCGAGGCGCGCGCATATAGACCGCGCTCATTTTCCGCGTGACACGTGTCACCGGATACACGCGCGTTAAGGTCACAGCAGACCGGACCGCGCCGTGCAAATCCACAAATCGATTGCGCGACGCCAAAGAGGATTGCGGGGCCGGAGAGAAGCCGCGGGCGAGAGAGCGCGTTGCGTTTTGATCGTCCGGCTGTATTTTGAATCAATTTTCGACGATCCATTGATTGGGCCGACTGTTTCACCCCTCCCACTTTACTCTCGTTCTTTCCCCATTCCCTCCCTCCCCCCCCCTCTCTCTCTCTCTCTCGTTGCGAAACTCTTCCACCGCATTAGCGAAACAATTAAATCGCAACGTAGGGCGACGCGGCAACGTTCGCATTAAGTATACCCGCTCGCACTCGCCTGTGGAGTGGAGCGGAAAAAGGAGCGAGACGAGCGGAGGAAGGTAGGAGCTTACGGCTCTATTAGAAATGCGATTAAATCCCCGCGCGTTAAATGAAATTATGCTCGCGAAGAACATTCGTCTTATTCGACGTCGGTGAAGTGGCCATGGCGTGCTAGTTGCACAATTTAAGAATTATTTGCGAGGCGCACGCGCGTTAAATCCTGCCCTCGGCGCATGGACGATTTCAATTGAGGTCACGTGTGTACCTTATATAGTTCCTCTGTATTCCATCTTTATTGTTACTCTCGGGCCAGCCGAATCGGTTACGCTGTAACAGAACTGGATTACGGTGTCATGGGTGTAGAGCCGGAAAGTTGATAACTCGTATCGCTGGGATTGATTGTGGTATTTAATATCGGAGTCGTAGGCGCGCGCGCGCGCGCGCACGATGACGTACATACACTATATGCGAGTTACAATGATAACCAACGACATTATCATCCTTATATTAACTAACCGTAATAGCGTATAAATCGCGCGCTCGCGTAATAATCCAGACATAGTAGTAAAGTTAGTGTTTAAAGAGCAGTAGGTGTGGTATTCTCGAAATAATGAACAGCGTAATTGCGCCGATATATATGACCGTTACAGCGAGCACGCCGAGCGGAATAATATTCAGAGGTAAATCTTACAGACGGAAGTGAACGCCTCGACTGCGTCGAAATTATACAGCCGGCAAATTTCACGCTTAAATAACCCTTCGCCCGTGCCGCTGAATTTTTGCTAGAGATTTGCACTCCGCGCGCGCGTTTGCACAGACGCGCGCGCGCGATATTTATCGCATCCGGCATCGCGCTCCGCGCGTCGTTTAAGACTCCTTGCACCACGCCGGCCATGTCGGATTTGTGACGTCAGAAGCGAGGAATGACATGCTAACGAAAATTGCGTGCTATTTCTGAATAAAGATAAATGTGGGCGAAAGAGCATGTGAGATTGTTTGAACGCACTTGCAAAATTGACCGAAAGATATCCTTTTCCCTTAATGATCAATAAATAGCTGTATAATAAATGAAATGAAGCATGAAATGATGAAATAAATCTATTTTATCTGCATGCATCATTTCACCATTTATTATACGACTATTTATTGGTCAGGGGAGAGAAATACCTTTCCGACAATTTTACGAGTATGTTCAAGCAGTTATTCGATAATTATACGCATTAAATATCACAATAAACATGATATCCAGAGCACATTTCCACATTTCCTCTGTTGTATCACATATGATACGCACACACTGCATTCAGTAATAATACTGATTTGCAGGAAAGAATTGATCGTCATTAAGTCTGTTCGTTTTCGATTTTTGAATTTTTGCAGTAAATTAAAGAGAGACAAGTATACTTTTTTTAACTCTTACTGCAATAGTCTGCACTAGTGCAGAAATTCTTCGGAAACGAACAGACCTATTTTCTCGCCTAATAGTTTATCATTTTGCCGTTTACTATCATGACGCCACCGTCAACGCGCAGTTCTCGGCTGATCGATCAGGAGCCTTAATTGTAATTAGTGCGACGCGCTTTCCAATTTAAAGTATCCCTCCGCGGCGAGGGAGCGCGTGTGCGAAACGAACGAGTCTTCGTTTGACGAAGAAATTCTCCCTCGCCGTCTTCTCGACCCCGGAGCGAAAACGTGCGCCCGCGGGCGAATAAAATTAATACGGCGCTCGCATTCCGATATCATCTCCCGTCGAACTTTTAGCGATGCTGCGAGGCAGAGAGAGAGCGGCCTGACAGTATCCGACATTCGGAGCAGCCCGTGGAAAGTGAACAGCCAAGAGTTTCCGCGGTAAACATCGTTCTCCAAATATTTCCTCGCCCGACGTCTCTTCGACCTCACTCCGTTATAGCACCCTCGAAAGAACAATAGTTACGAAACGTTTCCCGGCCATTTTGACGAAAGTCGTTTGTCTCCCTATCTTCCCGCGTCACCTCTCACCCTGTGATGCACGTCGCCGTCGTCGTCGTCGTCGTCGTCGTCGTCAGTAGTAGTGGCGGCGGCTTCGTCGGATCGATCGAAAACACGGAATATCCTCTTAGACTTCTCACTCGTGACACCATTCCTGGAGATTTCGCACTTGCTGTCACTTCCACGGTCGCGAACATTCGCAGCCAGTTCTTGCGTCTTATCTATGCGATTCAGGCTTCCTCGACGATGCATAATCCGCATGGTGCGCGCACACATGTGCGTCCGTGTGTACGCGCGAATGTGAGCGCGCGCGCGTATTTACACGCTGCTTGTCGCCTAAAGCACGTTTTATACGGCGGCTCGATCCTCGTTAATCTTTCGACGCGCATTCGAATAAACTGCGCGACTGCGACACGCAGTTAGCGGCGCGGTAACAGGCCGAATAAACTGCGCGTGTTATTCGAGACACCGCGGTGATCACCATTATGGGGCGAATTTTTTTTAACGAGTCGAAGGGCCTCGCGGAGAAATTGTTCGATAAACGCCGTTCTCGCTCTCCTCCCTCCTCGTCCTCCTCCTCATCCTCCTGCGCGAAATCGTCAATTTTCACACACGTGGAATCGTGCATATTGTACGCGCGAATATCAGTAGATTAAAACTTTTTCATTTAGCAGTTTTCATTTATAGAAAAAGCGAAGCTGTAATGTAATGAGGCCAGACGGCGGAGGAGGAAGGTGGGGAGAGAGTCTATGTAATATGGATGCGTCGCGCGTGTAGAATTAATTGCGAAAATTGCGGCGGTGTGTGGTTATCGCGGTATCGCCATGTTTCTGCACGGCAACGTCGTGCGATAGTCATTATTTCCAAAATAATGTTAATTATTAACAATTAAAAATTATCGCGCAATTATTAATGATCGGTTAAATTATTATTTCATTAATTGTAATTCTCTTACGATTTTGCACGGGAGTCAACCGCGTTGCGTCGGCGGGCAGTCTCGTTGATACAATCGCATTTTCCTTTTTCTCTTTCTTTTCTGTCGCAATTTGCAATATCGCGATCGCAAACTTGTTGTTTCCCGCAAACAAGCACGTTTGCAGCACGCCGTTCTCCCGCCGCGGTTTGGATATAATTCGCGAGAATACGTAACGCGCGTTAATCTTAGGCCGGACCGCGCGCGCATACATATAGGACATGGAG
>NW_022639480.1:1453202-1494167 GCF_010583005.1 Odontomachus brunneus
GGGGGGGGGGGGGGGGGGGGGGGGGTGGTACATGGCGGCAATATATTTTACCTTAAATGCAGTTACGTTCGCGCATATATACCGCGTTCAGAAAAACGCGGACTCTTCCGAATTCGCGGTCACGTTCTACTTTTGCACGCTTTTTTCGCTCCTCGTTCTCCGTGCTCGTCCCGCCGCGCCCTCGCCCTGATTCCGCGACGTTATTTCTTTCTTTTTTTCATGTTTTGCAACGGGGGTTCCCTGCCTTGCGTCCCCTGCGTACGCTTCCCCGCCGCGTTCCTCCGGTGCCTTGTTTCGCCTGGATGTACCCGACGGTTCCGCCGGCAACCCTCGAACAAAACCCCCAGCCGCGTTGTAGCGCCAGCGAATGCGTACCACCACAACCAACAACTCTCTGTAAGCCACTGTAGCAGTCTCTCTCCTCCTCCTCCTCCTCCTCCTCCTCCTCCTCCTCCTTTTCTTCCTCCTCCCTCTTCTCATGCCGCGTCACCCATCCGCAGGTAAGGGAAGAACAACCTTTGCTAGACACGGTATAACCACCACGACCCTCGGGCTTTTATTTCGAATTAACATTAACAGGTTTCCGCGACGGAGAATTTATGCGAAGGCACACACACACACACAAATAAGTTACGTTGACTCGCGGCGGGTGCATTTCGGTCAGCTTCGTCCGTAAGAGGAACCAAATCGATGGTGTGATCGGTCATTCGCGGAACAGAGCACATTTTGCTCGGAAAAATCTACTCACCCTTCGTTGTGCTACTCTGCTTTCGGTCGATGTGACAGAGGCACGCGCTTTCCGCTCTCATTCCCGACGATAATGTCAAAAGAGAAATCTCGCTTTCGGCCTGAACGACCGAATATTGAGCCGCGGCGAGAACGCGATAAGCAGAATGCCCGTCACAGATTCGCCTCCATTTCGCATATCTAGTCATCAATTATACATTTTCATTAAATCCGTTACGTCAATGCTATCCATAGAGAAAGTTCAGCGCACCGACGTGCCGCGAGGACGATTCGCGCTAACTAGGAGTTACGTCACCAATAAACCCGACGGGAATTCAATACTGATTTTCGAGGATTGTCGATCCCGCGGTATATATCCCCGTCATCGAGTGCTGCTCCCCTCGCCGCGCCTCGCCTCGCCGGGTCCGCGCGGAAATTTTTAAAAACAAATCGCGAGATCACGGGGATAAATCCGACGCGCAAACGGCGCGCGGCGGCAAAAAATTCATATTACTACAAATGCGGCGCGAATGAATTTACGGCGGCCATAAATTCTTGCTTATTCCAAATTATGCCCCATATCTGTCGTTACCTGCCGCGACGGGATAAATTACTGGCGCAGATAACACTGATATCTGTCCGTTTATAATAAATAAAGCGATCTCATTTCGAGTGACCGCTCCCCGGCTTCGCCTCCGTCGATGAATAATGGCGCTTTTCGCTGGATTAAAAGGCAAATAAAACGAGCGGAAACAAACGAAAGGGGGGAAGAAGAAGAAGAGGGAAAAAAAGAAGCATTCAGGATCCCCGAAACTATCGCCGGCGTGCCGCGCACTCCTGAAATAACTGTCGTTCCGAAGTCTTCCTCTTTTATCTTTTTCCCCGCGCTCCGCGCTATTCGTTTGCTGCTCTCCCCTCTCTCTCTCTCCCGATTCTCCCTTTTCTCCTCTCTTTTCCCTCTCCCTTTTTTTTTATTCGGGCGTCTCGTACTAGGTATTCGACCATTCTAACCCGAGTGCGGTGGTTCCGAGTAGGTCGACCGACTATTGGACATTCCACTCCATTTGCGAGACCTTTAAAATTGTAATATACTTCCCCTTCCTTTTTTTTAATTAAATTCCGTCCCATCCGCCTCCCGAGGTTCGTGCCTCTCGTTCGTGCATCTATGCTTTCGACGCGGCGCGAGACACATCGAATGCCAGCCCGGGACTCGACGACTTTTCAGCCGCGCGCTCCTCCGATTAGAGAAGCTGAATAAGCTGATAAGCTTAAATTCATGCCATTCGCCGCGCGTGCATCGTCGAACGCGCGCGTATTCGTCGGGGCGCGTCCGCGCGCGGCGATCGATGATATGGGCTCTCGATATTACGGATCAGTACCTATCGAGTAGGTCCGCCGCGCGACGCCGACTCGTCAACGTTTTTTGTTCAAGTATGCGCCCTTACGGGAGAATATCCAGCCGAGATATCTCGCCAACCGGGTCAAACCGGGAATATAACGAAGCGGGTTAAACCGGCGCGCGCGCTGTCTAGAACCGCCCGTGTTACTGCGACACACAACGGGCGACACAAAAAAAGCTCTCCGTAAAGCTGCGCGTATGTAAGCGCCGCTGAAACGTATAAATTGTATTCGTAAATTAGCCGCGAAGAACAAATCGCTTAGCCCCGCGCGTTTCTCACGCGCACACCTAAGAAATATTCAGCGACGTTTTCCACGGTGTAATCGTCATAACGTGGCGTGAACTCGCGGCTCACGGAAAGGACGATCGATACGCCGCACTTCTATAAATTCGAAAACACTACGACGCAAAAAAGCGATCAGACCATTTAACGCAATTAGGTCGCGTCGTGCGTCAAAGGAGGCGCGCAGTTAAGTCCCAAAATATCGAATGAGATTGAATTTGAAGACAATTGAAGCACATGTCGCGTGAAAACAGAGGCTCTCATGCGACAGAGGTGGCTACCCGCGACGGCGGACGGTTTGGAATGAAAACCGTTACAAACGTATCCCGCACGCAGTTCTGAAGCGTTTGCCATCCCTGCAATTTGAACAGAGAGACTTTGTCCACGTTAATGGCGGTTCTCTCGTGCGTACGCTATAAATCGGCCAATGGCTAAAACCGTTTACAGTGTCGATTCACGCATCGCTGGGCTTTGATTCGCTATTGCGAAGAGCAATTTTCCCGTCGGCTCTCTTCTATGACACGGGAAGCACGTCACGGCTTTTATCCGAGCGCGCGAAGCTCGTCGCGCGCCCTCGAAAGCGGCGTTGTTTGCCCGCGTCCCGACGTCCGTATAACGAAAGTGCGAATTTCATAGTTTCCCACCACCACGAAGGAGCGGGAAAAGCAAGGGGGCGAGGGTGGAAGAGGGCAGAGATGAACGCGAGCTTTCCTATAAATCTTTGTCATCGCCCGGGATAAAGAAAAATACGTTCGCTGGTAAGACGGAAATTTTGCTAGCTCGTGACTTTTAAGGAACGAACCGGTCGAATTGCCAGAGACCACCCGCTCTCCTCCCAACTTATCCTTCTTAAAAATGTCTATTTTCGCGACTCGTCGTTCTTCGTAGTATTTTTCGACGCGAGACCGTTGGCCCCGGCATTCCCGAGTCGAAATTTTGAACCTTGCTCTCTCGACCTCAACGTTCCGACATCTCTTTTGAAGGATCGGCGTATGTTCGGTACACATGAAAACTGAAATACTACTTGGCGCCTTTAAATGACAGAAAACGCACGAAATGTCACTTGTAGACTCTGAAAAGGACCTCTCGGCAAAGTTGATGGATTAAATGCAATAAAAAGAGATTGATGCATGGTGTGTCAAAGTGTCAAAGTAAACGTTAAACGAAATACAGAGGTCGAAAGTAGAATCGAAATTTCGACTCGGATTTTATCGGAGCTTCACGTCGGCCGTCGCGGGAAAAGGAGATTTCATATTTTAGGCCCTCGACAGAGAAGACAAGGCGCGGAGATAAAGAGCGGTGATGGGAATTTCCGAGAGGACGAGAAAGGAGGACAGTATCGTCTGAGAGGAGGATACCGACTTGGCGCGTTGCATCAACGGTTTGCGCTCCGTCGTCCGCTCGCGCGATCGATCCGCCCTATGAACGCGCGCACGATCGCACCGAGAGAAATTCTATCAAGCAAGACGGGGCCAAGTTTTTGAATTCGCGCCCGTAACCATATCCGTAACCGGCACCCGTAACGCGCGTAAAATGTCACGAAACTGGCGCGGGACTCGAGCGGAAGGTGTCGATACCCATAAACACGGTCGTACGACAATTTCCGTGACGTAGGATGGGATTAAAAATAAAACGCGCGACTTATCGCACGGCTCTAAATCATTTTATGTGGAAAGTTCCTGCGCGAAGGGGCGAATATATATACTGTTCGCCGATCGTAAACGTGTCTGGAACACGTTCGTTCCCGGGCTCGATAACGTACCGCTGTCCCAATAACGTTTCTGACAAACCGTCCCCAAGCGGAGGAAAGGGTCAGAGTCGAGCGAGCGATTCTCCTACAGCCCACTGGAAACTTCCTAAGCACCGCAAAAAGGAGGCCGAGTACACGTAACGTCGAGGAGAGGAGAGGAAAGAGAGAGAGAGAGAGAGAGAGAGAGAGAGAGAGAGAGAGAGAGAGAGAGAGAAATTCGAGGAGCCGGTGAGACCGGGAGAACCGGACGAAACTCGGCCGCCGATGGAATGGGATTAGACCCGGGCTTTAATGCCTTTAAGTCAATCGGAATCACCCTAATTGAATCGATCGCTTTGACGCGCGGCCGTAACTCCGATGGCGTTTCCAGTAGCTTAACGTCCGGCAAAATCGCCCGTCCGTCGTACGGCGCCGTTCCGCACAAGTATTAGATAGCTCGTTAGACTGGTGAAATCGCATCAGCGCGGCCGCCAGACGACGTAACGCTAAAAAGAGTCCCTCGCTACGGCCGCCGTTCGCCCATTATCGTACTTATACACGCGCGCGGCCGTAGTAACGAGCGGCTTAAGCGTTTACGACGAGCGCGTATATAGCCGGTGCGCGCTTAAGAGAACCACCTCAAAATGTATGAAAAAAGATTTACGAGGTACGACAACGTTTACGCACGAGTTCCTTCCCAGGGCTCTCTCCCTCCCCCTGCCCCCCTCCGCCTCTCCCTCCCTTCCTCCCTCGAGTTCCTTCACTCCGCGGCCGGAGTTCCGCGTACTCTGCATTATAAAACGCGCATACGTCACTGCCGTGACGCCAACTCCACTTTCGCGGTGGAGTTCCATCCGCCTGACAAAACTAAGGCTATTCCTTCAGTTTTACTCGTCCGGGCAAGTGCACGAAGAATTGGTAAGTGCGCCGGATGGTTTCTGAATTTAAGACGACGCGCTGTCTCGCATTCGCCGCGCCGCGGAGCGAGATTATCATTCAGAATTCAAGATCAACAGTTACGTGCCGTCGCGAAACTTTCCTGATTCTTCATAAATCATCGGCCGCGAAGACTATTAATTCCGACGGAGAAGGAGGGAGGGGGGGAACGTTATCGGAAAATCATTACATTCTCGACCCGTCCCACCATAGAGCTCTCCCAAATTGACGTTAATTAAAGAAAGAAAAAAGGAATGGAGGGGAGAGGAAGGAAAAGTTAAGAATTCCCGCGTGACTTTAACGAGATCGAAGCATCGACGCTGCTGGCGCAAGATCGATGGGGCGCAAAGTGGCCAAGTGGTGCGCGCCACGTCGCGCTATGACAGCCGCGAACGACAAAAAGGCGATCCGCCAGGCAGTCGTAATCGCAGTTTAGAATGCATGGAATAATTGTGCGCGCGCGTCGCATTGTAGGCGGCTTTAAACGCTGCTGCAATCATAAAATATAATTTCTTCGGAGCGCGGCTTACTACGCCACTTGCGTCCCTCCGCGCCCGCGCCCGGCCCCCTGATCCTTTTTTTACGTCCCGCCTCGCCATTAGGTGCTTTACGCCGCGGCGAAACAGCCAACGCTGCAGTAAAGTAGCCGTGAGGATGGTCCGCGCCAGGCAGGACCGAGCGGTGGACCGTGCGTAATGCGTTTGCGCGCGTGTACCAATCTCTCTTTCTCTCTCTCTCTCTCTCTCTCTCTCTCTCTGTGCATGTGCGCGAGTTTGCATGCCTCGCGGATGCAAAATACCTCATGCGTTTCGTAATAAAGTAGAGATAAACAGGGAAACGGGCTTCTTTCGGCGGCTTTTCACCTCGCGCTTTTCGCCGCGGTCCAACGGGTTTGCGAGTTGCGAGGAGAGGGGGCAGGGGGTGAAGCTGTTTGCACCTCTCGTTAGTATTTTTCCTCGGCCGTTGTCGCGTCCCGTTCCGGAGGCAAATCATACTTGCGCGCGCGGGATTAACGCCACGCGGTAGTATAAGCGCGGAATATTACTCCCGGCCCGCGCGACGTTGTTTTCTATCTCGCCCGGTGTGCTGTCTTCAGCGGCGCCATTTCGCGCGAGAACGTATCGCGATCTTGTTAACGAAATTGGACGTGTCGTGCGGGTGTCATGCCGGGTAAGGGAAGCGTTGTCATACGCGGAACGACGCGGGGGAAACGAGAATGGCACCGGTAACTGTGAGGCACCATGGCGCGGCGAGGTGGAGGAGAGAAGAGAACGAGTCAGAAATAATAATAACGCGCCGAGTCGCGCGAGCCGTCCGTAACAATTTGCCAATTGCTTGAGTGGGTCTGTTGATCCAGCAGAACCGCCGTCTTATGAGGGGGAAGGGATACGGGGGAGCAAGCGAAAGAAAAAGCGAGAAGGAGAGAGAGAGAGAGAGAGGAAGAGGGAGAGGAGAGAGAAGGGAAAAGGGAAACGTCCGTTTCACTTGGCAAATTTTATCAATTTCGCTATTTCCTGGCGCCGGTCCAGCCACGGTCCTGAACGCCGCGAGCGAAGCGTTTATTCTCTTGTCTGAACTAGCGCGCGGGATTCGTTCGCGAAATCGCAGAGAGCACGTTTATAACGTCGCACGGATTTTCCGGATACTACCCGCCCGATCCAGACGAACGGGGGATGCTTCGCTTCGGATTTACAATACAAGACGAAACGCGACGTTCGGATAATCGTACGAAACAACACGAGGTAGTTTCTCTCTTTCTCCTTTTTAAAGAATACGTGAGGAATGTGTTTTTCGTTTCACCTGAACTTTACGCGATACTTTACACCAGTGAGTCGACACACCTAGACCGTGACCTGTCTGCTTTTAATGCCGCGGTCATTCGTCCGTGGCTTCGTTCCACTCGTGTCAACAGAGAATCCTCAAAGCCGGAAGAAAGCACAAACAGCCTCTAATCAGGTGACCTTTCGCGTTCCGCTTTCCAAGAACTGGAAGGATAAGGCGAGACACGCTTGAAAGCTGGTATGCGCTCCACGCGAAGGGGGATCGTGTTTCCCGATATGATCGCGATGCCAGGGGGTGGGAACGAAAGCAGGAGCGAGGGAAAAAGCGGAGATTTGTCGCAGAGGGATGGCATTCGAGCTGGCGGCGTGCACGCCATGTAAATAAGGCGTTTAAATAAAATCAAGCAGTGACGCAGCTCTCTCTCTCTCTCTCTCTCTCTCTCTCTCTCTCTCTTTCAAGGTGAAATCCGCGTAACTGCTTTACGCTGCTACCGTCCACGGAAAAGAGCGGAAGCGAGAATGAGAGGACGACGAGAGTAAGGGAGGGAAAAGAGCGAGGGAAGAAAAAAAAGGACTGTGTTCATACGCGTTTACCAGCTGCAAGGCGCGGAGCATGTGAGGGTGTTCCGCGATCGAAACCCGTCGTGCTTTTCTCTCTGACGATTTCTCTGCGCATTGCCGTAAACGTCATCGTATACACACGTGCACACCGCTCGCACTACGTACGCACGTACACGCACACAATCGTACAAGTAAATTGCGCGCTCGTACAATACAAAAATAAGCAGGAGAATAAAATTCTCCGCTCGCCGCGGAATTTTCTAAATTCAAGTAGTCCGATTATACGAGCTAAAAGAAATCGATCGCCCGCGATATCCCACGGAGGTTAGCATTTAAACGATAGCGCCCTCGTTGCATCGATGCGAGGAAAATTCAACGAACGGCCAGCCAGCCAGCCGCCTCTTTGCGGAAAAAGGTGTTGTACACTCAATACGCGCTGTAAGTGCACGGCGATAGAATTTTTACGATATCGTAAACTATCTGTACGCGAAGAGGAGAGCCCGAGTGTGCTAATACATACTCCATTTTTCTGAATATTCTCCCGCGGACGAAAGCTACAGCATCGAACCGGGTGTGTAAGAACCGGATGCGCTGCTGCGCATTGCCGGAATTTTATTAGGTAGATTTTTCGCGTGCTTCTCTTCTCCTCCGTCTATCGTACCTCGTTTATCTTTCTTTCTCTCTCTTTTTCCTGCTCTCCTTCCTTCTTATCGTTTTCTTTCTTTCCCTCATAAGGACGCTTGGAAGTCTCGCGCTGGCAAGTCTCGGTAGCCAATATCTCGGAGTGCGACTTAGCCCTGATCCCTCCTTTATATCCACCGAATTTAAATAATGGAGGCCGTGCTAATTCGCCGTCAGTGGCGGTCAACCCCTGAGTACACTCGACGGAATTCAATCGCGCCGTCGGGAATCTTGCGCGGAAATCCGGTGAGGGACATTCTGCTGAGAGATCTATTATCCTTTTACGTAGATTCGATTTACCCGAAACGAGGAAAGAAGGTTACCGATTTATCGCTGATGCACTCGGCCATGATACAATTGCAGCCTTGATTTCGCCTTGATGTTATGAGCATCTTCCGTGAGATCCAATTGGACTTCTTCCGCGTTTTCCAGACACGACTTTTTTTATCAAATAGTTTCCGCTCGATCAAAGAAGGGAGTGGAGTGCGAATGCAATTAGAGAATTTCGCGATAAAAGAAAAACGTGTTTTTCTATTCTTACAAGTAACAGAAATTCTTGGTGGTGCAGACAAATGAATTATTCAGTACAATAGATGTCTCTCTCTCTCTTTTTCTCTCTTTCTTTTTCTATTGTAAAGCGATGTAAATATTTTGAAAATTTGTGTCATGAATGAAAACAACGCGGCATATTGGTTTTAGTGAGATTTTCGAAATGGTTAAACACTCTCAAAGTAAACGACCCAGTTAATGTGCTGCGTTTTAGTGCAACACGCTCGTACAAATTCCCTACGATATAAGTTTTGCTTCCTAAAACGATCGAGTCTTGTGAGATATTCTGAAATTTCATAACGGCACTTACAAGTAAACCTACTCAAAAGGTGCCAGTTTCTTTCTAATTTCGCACAAATGTCGAAATACAAAAAATAGACCATCTTTTTTCATTTTAGCCCACTTGAGTTTCACGAGCAGTTTGTAGCTTTTTAATATTCTCACTCCTATCAGCAACAAGTACAACAAAAATGCATAAGAAATAAAATTGAATACAAGATATAGTTAAATAATTTCAAAAAATTGGCATAGCTGAGATGAATTATTCTAGATTTCTTTAGCCGAGATTCCAACCAAAATATTTTAAATCTGTGCTAAATTAGTCAAAAATGATTCAAATCTCGGCCAAATCGAGAAATGATTTGCATAAATCATTTTTTTCAACTTTTTACATGTTTTGTCATCAATCATTTTATTTATACAAATAATTTTACACATTTGACTTCATATTTATAATGAGCAAATAAAAAACGCCTATATCTTATATTCAATTTTATTTCTTATGTATTTTTGTTGCATTTGTTGATGGCAGGAGTGAGAACATTAAAAGCTATAAATTATCCACGAAACTCAAAGTGGGCCAAAATGAAAAAATGTGACCTAAATATTTGTTATTCTTCTATATTTTTGCCGAATTAGAAAGAAATCGAAGTGTAATCTTTGGGTAGGTTTACTTGTTAGTTTTATTTCGGTATGTCGCTGCTTTTCAATTTCTTCAGAGATCAACACCTCGCTGCACATTCGACAGACAAAAACGCACATTTCTACGTGCTCGCAATTTCGAGACAAGACTACCACCAAAGCTTCGACACGTTTCTGATTTCAACTTTGCAGCGCGAGTTGCAAGTCCATTTTCTTCGTTCGATTGCGCGACTCGTTAATAAGACCGTGATTGAAGAGACTATTGTTGCAAAGTCGCGATAGACGCGATAACGAGTCACACAGGGCCCCGCGTCTCGCAAAGTCCGAAATGTTTTTCCAGCTTCAATATCTATGCTAATCCTCCGTTTCTTCCCGACCTGCGTCACCATACTTCTCGGGGCTGGCCGTCTTCTTCGTTCCGTGTCGTCGCACTCCTTTGTCCGTCCTCGATCCGCCACTGTCCTTTTACGGTTACGTAAACAGCGATTTGAAAAGCGATTTCCGCGTAGTGCAGCCACTGACGCCAAAAGAAGATGGCTGAGCCCAGTCTGTAATACCGCAGTAAAAATACTTTTACGGTCCGCGAGGTTCCTGTGTGATCCTAGTAAACGTAATGGCATGTTATATTCCGAACAAAATTGTCCGTATTTCGCGGCGCCGGACCATATCAAGGGGGAGTATGGGCGACTAATCGATGCCGCGCGTATGATACCGTATCCGAGGGAAAAACGGCGATGTAATTAACTAAAAATACCGCCTCGAAATTTATTATGCGCGTCCTCCGTGCACGCCGTCGTCCGTCCGACGCCATTATCTCAGGCCGTGTTTTTGGCATCGATAAATACCCACGACACGGAATTATTAATTTAAATTAACATAAAGCCACGTAATGTCGTGTAAAATCATTTCGCCGTGAGCGGCGTGTGAGCGTCACGAGTGGCGCGAGATTAACGTGAAACATTGTCTCGGAACGAAATTTGCCCGAGTTAACACGTTCGTTACATTTAACATCGACACGATGTCATCGCGGAAAGAAACAGGATCTCCAGAATGCAGGATGATGTAAAATCGGCCGATTTTTGCCTAAAAAGCGTAATGTAAGTTATACGTGTAATCTTACGTTTATTTGGGTCGTATAAATACGATCATAACATTTTTATTCGTCTCTAAATCCGTGCGAGAAAGAGGTAGAAATACGCCGTAAAAAGATCAAAATAAGTCGTTTTTAATTCGGTTATGAATAATTTTGTTCCAATTGTATTTAAGGGACTGCTGAAGTCGATGACGAACTCGGACAGTGTCGCTAATACAATCACACTATCCTTTTCGTATTTCTTGCACATACGGAACTTACGTAAATGTGTGTTGTTTTGCCATATTTAGCGGAAAATCTGGCTATATATAAAATCTTTGCATATCAACTATGTATGAAATCTTATGTAGAAATCTTTCTGCCAACTTTTCGAATATTCTCAAGCTTCTAAATTCAGATGCAAAAGTAGGAACAGCAGTGTTCCTGAAAATTTGTCTGTTTGGAGCATCCTTTCGATGTGTATCAGCTGCGGGACTTTTGGATTAGGCAAATATTACGCTGACAGCTTGAGATTTTACATTTAAAATATTTGTCTCGCTTTCGTCACATAATTGGACTGAATCCCAATTAGATTCCAAAGTTCTTTCCATGCAAGTTTTTATGGTGAAATTTAGCCATCATATTCAGCGACTCAGAAGAAAACGCAAGATTGCTGTATAACTTACGTCATACTTTTTGGGCAAAAGCCGAGGCATTTGACCCATCGTTCTTTCGTGCTCGTCGGCCGACTTAAATTCCTTTTTATAAGATGTACAGATTCTCGATCGCACTATCGCGGCCATTTATTCGTCTCCCCTTCGGGTCCTCCCAACTTTTCGCCCCTCGACGTTCAGGCGCAAGTTCGCCACAGTGTCGTCGTGCTTTGCTCCGGACAATCCTCTCCCACTCTCTCCTGCGGATAAAATAAAACGAAAAACCCTACACCTTACTAAGCGTTATTGAGTTATACAGGAGCGAGAGCTTGTCTCAGCGCTTCCGGGTTAGGACCACGAGGCGCGGGCGTGCTGGGTCGCCGGTTGGTTTTATGAATATCAAGTGTTATCGTTGTACCTCGAATATCACCGCGTGGCAAGTAATAATATATTGTACGTCGTTGTTTACCGTATCAACGACGTCCTCTTTTCTCCCGTGCAAACGTTTACTTTTCACTGCCGGGTATTATTACTTACACCGTCGGCAAATATTTGCCTATCGGGAAATTTGCCATCGCCTATATATTTCGCTCGTAAGTTATGTCACGCGCAGTCTTAATTCGCACGACGCTACCAATCCCTCCGCGAGTGACGGCAACAAATAGCGCGAACTACATGTCTGATAATCGAGGAAGGGGCCACTCGAGGAGAGAAACCACTCACTGAGCGTATCGGATTTCAGATTGTCAGAGCTATAAACGTTACGGTCGACGCGCAAATGAAGCCGTGAGAGAAATTATTGACACAGTGAGTCGTTCAAGACACCAGAATATAATTCGATCGGCCTGCGACTAAACGCGACTCTTCGTTAACTTATGAACTTCCTCCCGAAGAGTGCCTCGTCGTCTGATAATATAACGAGATCGAGTCGGAAATCGCGTTAACGTGACTCGGCAATTGTTGGATGTAGTCGGGCGCATGCAAAATTGTCCGACGGTATTCTCGGGCGGAAGAATACTTTACGACGGTGAACGTACGAATATCGCGCGCGCACGAGCTCGCGAATACGACGCGTCGCGCGAAATTGCGCCATTGAACGGGCCGTTATGGGCCAAATGCGAAATTCAAGTCTATTTAGCCTTAGATCGCTCGCTCGACTAGAATCACTCCGCCCATTTCCTATTTCGAGCCAAATCCCCTCTATAGAACCCATTAGTTCGAGTCTAATCTTCTATTCAGCATTTCCGTTATAGTTGTCAACATTACAATGGAAGGCTGATTAAACCACCGCGTCGTCGTTTGGGGCTATTGCGCACGCCGCCGCCACCGCCGTCGTGTAGTGCAGCCGATCGCGTCTGCACGATGTCGTTGTTGCTAAAATAATTATTCGTTTACTTGCTAAATTGATGCAAATCGGCAACGCCGTGTGCAACACGAATAAATACTGCAGCCGGTGCAGGTAAAATGCTGCAAAAAAAAAAAAGCGAGTGGAAAGGAAGGCCGACCCAACGAGAGAGCGAGGCCGAATCTCTCGTATTTTTTCGTCCCATCGTGCCGCCGCTACAATATTTCCCAGATCGTTATTATTTATTATCGAGGTACGCGCGTTGCAGCCTCGATACGCTGCCGCCGCGCGTAATCGACCGGCTCGTTCGTGCAGAACGCGAGGACGTTTGTTTTTCAGGATAATTCCTGAAAACAATACGTAGTGTATGGAATTACGTTTTCCCATACACCAGTCACATCACGACAAATTGATAACGTTATGGTTTATGACATCAGTCGTGATAGAATGTCTGACTCTGAAATAGCGCGCAAGCATTTCCGCGGATACGCGCTATTTCCGTCCGCGTGCGGATTTTTTCCCCTCGACCGCCGCGAGATCTGTCGTCGATTAAAGTTTTCAAAGGGCGATGCGCATCAGGGACAAAGAGGGAGGAGCGCAGCAAGCAGGCTTGGAAGGGAGGGGGGCAGGTAATAATTAGCCATACCGGGGAAGAGAGATCTGTGCAGAGAGACGGAGAATTATTACGGTACGTAGCGCTATATGCAGACTATCGCGAGCGTTACAATTTCAGGCGCGTGATCCGTCGCTTCGAAACGGAATTCGGAATTTCGTGGGTGCGGGTTCGCGGGTAAACGGCATGTACTGATATAACTTGTTGCGAGGCTAATTTTAACCCGCGGTCGTAAACGGCGCGAACCAGCCGCTTCGCGCCGCCGTTTCGCCGCGGTAATTTTCGAAAAGTCCAGCTGCGACACGTGTTCCGTATTTCCCGTGGGTGAACGCGCGGCATTAATTGCGACTGCACGCGGCCGACCCTCCGCTTCTTTTTCGCTTCCCATCGCCCCTTCTTTTTCTTCTCTTCCTCCTCCTTCTCCTCCTCCCGCTTCTCGCCGCCGTCGTTTTCGCGTCTGCACGAGGCGGCCGATCATTAGCGCGGACGCGCGGCGAATCATTAACGCGATTACGAGCGGGGCCGCGACTATCCCCGTGATGTATCTCACAATTTCGGTCCGAGCGCGAAATATGCGCTAATGAAATTTTTCCGGAATTAACCGGCCGAACGCGCACTCGGACATCGCGCACTTGCTACACGGAGGGAATTTCATGGCAAAAATTGCTATGGGATAGAGTAGATCGACATTTTGCAACGATTCGCGCTATTCTCTCATTTCATGTGTGCGCTACTTACGTTTTGGAAATTAAAACATGCTGTTCAAACACTTGCTATGTTCACTATGTTTGCTTAGCGAGATACACAAACTGACAAAAAACGATTGATCCAATTGAAATTATATGAAAAAGTATTATAACAATAATATTCTCTATTATATTTTTTTCTGTTTTATTCTTCTGTCTTAATAATGATAATACTATAATATTCTCTCTACTCTCTTAAAATGAATCAGTGAATAGACATTGATCAATATCAATTATAAGTAATAGCACTAAGCAGTTTTAGTGCTGTACTTATAGCTGCAAATGAGTGTATATTTACTGCTTTCAATGATGTTTCACTGATTCACTTTAAGAAAGTATGTAACTCGTAGCAAGAGCCAAGTTTTCACAGAAATATTGGTTTGGTCTCTCGGCCAAAATAAGTCTAATAATCGAAAAAAGGTGAGAGGAATCTACTCGTTTAACAGTTATCGGAAAAATTCCGAGAGAAAGTGCCAACTATCAAATTAACGGCGCAAATACGCCACACCCGATGAATCGTCTGGTCGTTCATTCCGGTTTTGTCCCGCCATCTAGGATCTCCTGTATACGGACAATGCGTCGCATTACCTGAGATCAGTTTCATTTTTTCTCTTTACCTTCCTGCCGTTTCTTCCAATGCGCGACACGACGCGTCGATACGCTGATGAAATTTATCGGGCGCGTACATATATTCATCGAATCGGGCACGTTAATAACTCTGGGTTATCGGCAGTTCATTGCACTTAACTCGTGTACAAGCAGATCTACAATAAACAGACGAGTTATGCCGCACGCGTGTATACGCGTGCAGAAGGGGACATCAAACTTTGACGTATGGATATCGCGCAGCAATGCGGAGCAATACAGGAGTCATTACTTTACATCTCGCGCACAGGTCACTGCCCAATTATTGACAGTCGGTGATGTAATTATCCACCGTTATGAAACGCAGGAGTCACGACTAAATGTGATCCCAGCGGAATATCCAATATTCTTTCGTGTTGACTCTCGCGCATCGGGATTTCGTGCCGATAATTATTTTCGTTTTGCATAGAAGCGAAGCCGAGCAATTTTTTCGGGGCAGGTAGCCAACAAACCGCTTGGCAAAGAGAGGCAACGCGTGCTGCAACTGCGAATGTGAGTCGCCGCAGACAACGATTAAAATAACTCTTCTTGAGTTTGAGAACGCGCGAGAAGAATGTGTGAAACGTTAGACGGCAACAATTTGCAACGCATTGACGTTTAATTGATGCAAGTTAAACACACACTTGTAGTTTCTTGGGGAAATCGTGTGCTCTACATTTGTATCTTTTATCCGAGTAGGGGGAAAAAATGTCAGGACTGAATGTCTCATATCTCAGAATTTCGAAATTACAACTGATTTCTCAGACAAATTACGATTGACTGTAAATTGCGATTAACCGTATATCTTTTTTTGTACCAAAATACAACTATAAAATATAAACATGCCGTGACGTAGCCATCTTACCCTAGTACTGGATCACAATCGTTCAATTTTATTCATTCACGATGAAGAACATTACTACAAAATTTCGAGAAGCTCGAAAATTCGCTTTGCCAGCACTAAATAAATTTTTTCTATTTTTTAACTATAATATTATTTCGATTTTAATGAAATTTAGGAAAAAATACTCTAAAAGAACCATTTCGCGATTTTGTACCTACTTTTCCTCTCAAGATTAACACTCTAAAAGAAATAAGCAACATATCCCTGAGGCCACATAGATTTTATATTTAAGACCGTCTTAAGTTAATTTTCAGATGCTGTACGAATTATTTCATTAGCTACGGAATATCTGAAGGAGACTTTAAGATGATTTTAAATATAAAAGCTGACTAGGAGCTGACCGGCCTTAAACTCGGTCTCCCTTGTTCTTTTCTATCTATCTAGATGTTGTTGAGATATTAAAATATTTGAGCACCTTCGTTGACCCGTTCCGAGGAATTAATAATGGCGAACAGACTGTTCGTTTAGATAAATACGCAGCACGCGCAACCGGATCTCAAGATTCTCAGTGGGTCTTATCGTTTTGGCTAATTAATCCGCTGAAATACTAGAAACACTGGATCGAGACGTGAGTCCTGCATAGAATGCGCGAACAACGAGATATTCCCGCGCTTCCGTGTTTCCTTTATCCGTCCTACGAGCTCGTAGCAGACAAATTACTCGTGCGGATATTTCGCGCACCATTGGAATAATTTCTGTTGACGAACGCGACCGAATAATCGCTTCGTGATTAACGCTCGAGCGCCGTCGCGACGGTACAGCGTACGTGCGCGGATTGATCATCTTTAATCCGTGGATTACTCAACGAGTGTTTTGCACGAGCTAGACATCGTCGCTTTTCGCGACGTCGAAATGTCGGTCAGTGCACGCATATAAGCGAACCTTCTTCCACCTGCGCCCGGCTGAGGAGGAAAGAGCGACGAGGAACAAAGAAGAGGTCGATAAACGGGAAACCGTAGCAAGCGCGTACTTAGGTTCTCTCTAACGCCGATTTACCCGAGCTATAGGCGCCGCGAGTGACGTCACAAGCGTCCAACACCCTCGCCGGTCATCGATCTGTCGCTGTCCACCGACACCCTCGGACAATGAAGGCGTATATCGCCGAGTACCGATCGGCCGCCTCTAACGACTCGCGGCTCTGCTATCGGCACGAATACAAAGGGACTAAACTGTCAGTCGCGAGCTGCTGTGTAACAGCTTTAAACGTTTACTTATCGTAAAACGTTCCTCGCGCGCGCGCGCGCGCGCGCACGTTGCATTGTCGTATATCTCGCGGAAATAATACGAGGCCATCGTTCCGTCGAAAGAACGAGCACGAGCGCGCGACGTTTAGAGGCTTTTACACAAATGGAGAGACGTATCGCACCGGCCACACCTTCAGTCACGCATTTTTTCTCATTAGCAACGCGCCGCTAAAATTCCGCGCGGGTGCAGCCCGCGCGAGCCATGCCATCCGCCGATGAGAAGATAGAGAAGCGGCTGTCTGAAAGAAAAATCGCGATGCCCCCAAGACGTGTCCCTTCAGACTTCCCCTATAGGACCACCGCATCGCGCGCGTTGATCAGCTAATTTCCTTTAATTAAAGTTTCAGAAATCATCGTGGTCGTCCGCAAATTGGTAGATATCTTTTATTCAGTTTTGTAGGAGCGCTCGGACACTTAACCCCGCAGTAAGCGCGTTTTATTCTCATTTTAGGCGCGTGATCATTCATGGGTTCTTTGACTAATAACTTAGAATTTTATGTATTGTTTGCAAAATGATAGAGAAATTTTTTATTCAATTTAACCTAATCTACTCGTACACCGCGGCTTCTCTGTGAGTCACCGGACACTCTGAAGAAGGGATATGATTCGTAATATGCAAACAACGTCGGTCTGTAGACCACGCGCCTACTGAGGAGTTAAGCCCAGACATATACGCAAGTTAAATCCTATGTATGCATTCTATAGCATTCTCACCAGCGTTGCGCGAATCTTCGCTCCTTCCCCTATATCCGCGACTGGACTGGATAAAACTGGCGGGACGCGAGCTTGCGTAAACCAGCAAAAGCCTTCCGGGTGTGATCCGGGAGGGAAAGCCTGTGCGTGAAAATAGAACGAACGCCACCCCCGATATATCTACTTCGACTGGCGCGCGGTCGAACAGTACAACCTCGATTAAAGGTGGTTAACCGGCTGTACTTTCCCGGTCGCTTTATCAGCCGGGCGTTAAATGCCAGCGTTATTTGTGGCTTCCGCGCGGACTAATATCTGGATAGCCTCTGACTAAACGCGCGCGTACGCGCGGGTGAGGACAGTGCACCCGAGAATTCGACGATACTCGAGGGCCGAGCCCTCACGTACTCAGCCCCGTCCGGGAGAACGCCTCGCACTCTCGACCCTCACGGATGACCTTTCGCAAATAACGCGGAGGCTTGCTCGATAACACACCGTGCATTCCGCGCAGAAAATCGTCAAACGCGCGTATAGGCGTCGTGGCTCGCGAAAAGGTCAATCGTGTGATGCGCTGAGCGTTACCATTAAATGCCATGCTTAAATACGTTCCGCGGGAAATATCGACTACCTGTCCGGTCGGGAGTGCTGCCAGCCGATACGACTCAGGATACCGCGCTCGTTCCGCGATGTGCAAATTTTTCCCCGCTCCGCGAGTCCGCTCCGAATTTCACTCCTCGGGGACAGGAATTGAAGTCGCTTCCGCTCCTCCGGCACGTACACCAGTTATTTCAACGATATAAGGAATTCTTAGGAATTCGCCGTTGGCGATCGAGTGATCTGGATACTTTACCGATACGGGACATCGCCATGAATTCTCAAACAGTTTCAAGCTACGTAATTCCTCACGTATCCAAGTCCGCGTCGAATCTCAAACATCTCGCGAGTATGGCAGCCGAAAATCTTAACTGAGTCGCGCATAGTTTAGAGATCGCCGCCGGGCGTACTTGGAAATTCCCTCAGATGATAATCCGAATTAGTAAATAGAGAAATGTGTGGAACGGCAACGCGCGATAAAATCGATCCATCCTGTTTAATTGTACACGGGCCGAATCCTTACAAAGCAATTTCCATCGCATCTTGGCGGGGATGATAACGAAAATCCCATAACGCAGACGGGCTTGCCGATTCACTAGCTACCGTTACGGATACGCCCCGCTCTCTGCCGTGTGTGTGTGTGTGTGTGTGTGTGTGTGTGTGTGTGTGTGTGTGTGTGTGTGTGTGTGTGTGTGTTCTACCTTGCCACCTAGATTTACTCGTCTCCGAGAGACGCGGCATATTTAGTAATCTGGCACCGTCCCTCGATCCCTCGAGAAGATCCCAGTCTCTTACGCAGTCGACCCTCCAATGAAACCTGTCTTTCTCGGGACGCCACGTAACATTCACGAGGGTCACACACGCTCACTCCCCGGCTCCTGCTGTAATGGGAATTGAAACACGCCGGTACGACGATTTACGATCGATACCCCGAGACTTGCGCCCAAAATCGTGAACACGTAACCCACACATCGTGTCATACCATTCACTCGTGTCCGCGAATGCTTCACCATTCTCTTCAAATTTCTTGGGGACTGGAATCTCATTCGGAACAAGCGAAAAGGCAGACAGTATTTTCATTCAAAATGAAAATGAAGATACCGTCTCTCGAGATCCCAAGAGCGAATACTTCACTCAAGCTTAGAGTGGATTCTGATTCCATGCGCGGATATCTCAGTCGATTAGAGTAAGCGGCATGCATTTCGATCGATTTTCGACTTGCTTCGCCTAGCGTTATTCCCCTTATAGTGGAAAGTTATTGGGAACATATGTTTACACAAGTCATACGCTCCTAAGTCTTGAACGGCTCGTAGGTTGCGCGCGGGGGGTAATCGCGATGAGGTAAGGGGAATAGTGCTAGGCGAAGCAAGTCGAAAATCGATTGAAATGTGCAACGCGTGCCGAACTCTGGATCAGAGTGAATATATTTCTGTGACGATGAAGCACGTCGGATTCAATCGCGAGTGAAAATATTCACTCGATGATTTAGAGTGTAGAATTCATTCTATATGAGTGAAGAGTCACTCGAATTTGTTTTTCGAGCGAAATTTCAGTTGAAGGAATCTAGAGAGTTCAATAGATCGATAGTTACCAAGTGTTTTCGACCAGCCATATTTGTTCCTAGTTGCGCGTTTCTCATCACTGTTAAGCCTAATCTGCAATGTGCTCTTTGCTTCCTGTTTCTTGTTTTCTGTCTTTTTTTAGTTTAAGACTTAAGGTGTGAGTCAGAAGGAGATAAAGAAAAAGAAACAAGAAGCAAATAACACATTGTAGATCAAGCTTAAAACCTGATCTACAATATGCTTTTTGCGTTCTATTTCTTGTCTTCTGCCTTTTTCTGGCTTAAAGCTTAAGGTTTGAGTTAGAAAGAGATAAAGAGAAAGAAGCAGGAAGCAAGGAACACATTGTAGATCAAGCTTAAAACCTGATCTACAATATGCTTTTTGCGTTCTATTTCTTGTCTTCTGCCTTTTTCTGGCTTAAAGCTTAAGGTTTGAGTTAGAAAGAGATAAAGAGAAAGAAGCAGGAAGCAAGGAACACATTGTAGATCAAGCTTTAAGGGGATGTTGAAGTCGGTGACGAATTCGAAAAATATCGATAACGCAAAGACGATCGTCACTAATACAATCACGCTATCCTTTTCATACTTCCTGTACATATAAAACTTGCATAAATATGTATTACTTTATTTTACCATATTCAGCGGAAAACCTAACCACGTATGTGTAGAAATCTTTCCATAAACTTTTCCGATATTCTTAAGCTTCTGAATTCAGATGCAAAGGTACGGCAATGTTCTTGAAAATTTTCCTGTTTGGAGCATCTACACTTTCGATGTATATAAGCTGCGGAACTTTCGGATTAGGCAAATATTACGTTACTGACAGCTTGATATTTTATATTAAAAATTTGTTTTTCATTTTCGTCATGTATTATTGAGTAATGCTCCTATTTATTCTTGCACGTACTTGAAAGTGCAAAAAAATCATAAGTGCTTGCATTGTATGAAAGCATTTATGATTCTATACAATACGGCGTATTATAACTTTGCAGAGAAATGTCAGTATTCTATCGATATAAAGTTTTCAGCATCTCTTAATTAATGCAGAAAACACGTCCCTGTTTTCTGGATTAATCAGCAGTCATAAAAATGGCTAGAAAGGGATATGGCTAGTCGATAATTTGTAGTAAATATCGATCTATCGAATGATAAGGTCGTGGAAATGAGTGTACAGAGGGCGTCGTTGTATGAGCGCAGCAATAATATAGCCGCGAGAGCGCGGATCTTTGTCGAACTCAGTTCATGTTTTGGCGCGCGCTTTCGCTCTGGCCATCTTCGATCTTTCTACGTCGAGCAGCCGCCATTGACACATCGATCGACGCCGCTTCGCGTTTTACGTATCCTTTATTCGTCAAGAATAAGTCTCGCGCATAAATAAGTGTCGGAAGGGTCGAGAATAGAGATGTGCGATCGCCGAGATCGATATTGTCAGTAAGTAATCTCTTCTTGTTCCTCGTTGCGTCGAGTCAGCATTGCCTCCTTCAAATAGTGATATAACCGCCGAATTTATTGATCGGGAATTAGTGATGCGATGGTAATCAGAGGGACGGACAAATAAAAAGAAATAAAACAATCGCGGTAATTGTATGCGAATAACGCTGCAATAATTCTGTCTCGCTCTGTTCGCTAATATTCATTGTAACACGCGAGACGAAGGTATCCCGAGTGCAGAAGAGAAACGATCCGGTAAATATTTCAAGATCCGTCTGGGGGACCGGTCGAAGCGAAGACTCGGAGGCGTGTCCGTGTGAAATCGTAATCTAGGCCTTTACGATAAATTTACGTCGCGTTTCCAACGAGGCGTGTCAGCTTTGCTCGGGATTTATCCCGTGGGAAATCAGTTAGTTTCGTTCGGCGAGACTCGGAGTATTACTCGCGGTAAGGCGAGTTCGAAGGAGGTCGAATAATCGAGCGCCGATCTGTTAAAGTCGATCAAGTCGTCACGTTTATTATCTTCGAGAATAAATGTTGATTGAACTTTAGTCCGAAGGATACGCACAATGTGTTCGGATATTCTGAAAAATCGGCGAATCGACAGATGCGACCACGTGAACTTTGTCGCGTTCTCTAGAAAATCTTACAGAATTCAAAGGAGGGAGAAAACGCGTGGGAAGTCAGCGCGTGACGTCGCTTGTTCCACACCCACGGGGATGTCAGTGTAGTCTTTCTCCGTGTCCGATGAGAAATCGTCCGATCACTCGCTATTAACTGGCCTGTCCATCGTGTGTTGTCGCCGTACAGTACATACACGACACCCCGTAAATGACGTGACTCCGATATTTATTTCATCGCGCAGTTGTTTGCCGTCGCTCGCTGAGCAAAAGCCAAATTGGCTGTTGCACCGTTTCGCCCTCTGTGCGCGTCGCATCTCCACGGAATACCGTAATCAGCTCCGGCGTAACGCGCGTCTCGAGCCGTCGCGTAAATATTCTCATTCCATTTCATTCGCCGCGTTGCAAACGTCGGACAACCTCGGTTGCGCCGCGGCTCATAAAAGCGCGTACGCGCTCTTTGCGAGGTATTTCTTTGACGAGGGAGACGTTCCTCTCCGGCGCAATAGCTTCGAAGAGTATTTTATTAACGGTGGATGAAACAGACAGCGCGGACAAAAGCCGGCGTGCTATATTGTTCGGGCGATACATTGGACGGGACGGAACACGCAACACGAGCCGCGCAATTGCACCGACCTGCATTCCGAATGCACGCGAGCGGTGTGGTCGCTGACTGCAATTGTGGTCTCTGCGCGAACTATACTGCACGGAAAAACAAATCGGCGAGCTCTTCGACGCGCTTCCCCGTTGAATATTACTCGCTGGACTCGATTGAAAATCTTTTACCGAATTCGTCCATTTTTTTTTTATTGTTTTTGCCGCTGGGCTGGTTCCCTTGGAACGAGCGAGCGAGAGAGAGAGAGAGAGAGAGAGAGCTCTCTGTTCTCCCGGTCGCGCCGCTTCCTGTAACTATCTCGCTAGCATTCAGTTTCTTTCGGCGTACTCTGTAAAACCTGGCTTATAGAGATTGCGTTACGCACTAGAAACAAGTGTCTAAAAGCTTCCGTTGCATCGTTCCGACTAGCGCAAAGTTTGCGAAGTAATCAGAAACGTGGAAGGAGACCGCGCGCTGCGCGCTACACACATTTATGCGAGTTTGAAACTCCACCTTGGCAACCTCAATCTCCTCCTATTATAACGTCTACGACGATGAACGAAAATATATCCCCGGCGCAAAGTTTTCGGGGGCTGAGTTCAGCGCGAACATAAGTTATTAGACACGCCCGCGCAATAAAATTATGTTTCACCTGTGTCTGCAACGGCGGCGGCTGTGGCGGCAAGTCACGTCAATTACATGATATCGCGTCGAAGCTAAATTTTAATTGGCCGTGCCGCGCGTACAACCGCGTATAACCGAAAACGATCCAACTTGGAGCAGTTTTAAATACAAGTTGGAAAGTACGTAATTAGCGATTTCTCCCAACTGCTTTCTCTAATGGCTGAAAAAACTTCCGAGTACCCAATTGTGACGAAACGGGAGGGAGAAAGAAGAGAGAAAAGGATGACATCCGCCGGTGAAAACGAAGGCACGTGTTTCAAGTATCTCCGCGCGCGCGAGCGAGGAATCCTTGATATTAATTAGATGAGCGTCGTAACTCTGAAATCGGAGAAGTAAGAAGCCGAACTTCGTTTGGGAGTTCGTTAAAGGAGTTACTCGCGTTCGTATGGCGGCGGATCCTAACTCGCGTAACGACTCTTAACGCGATGGTCTCTCTCTCTCTCTCTCTCTCTCTCTCTCTCTCTCTCTCTCTCTCTCTCTCTGTCTCTCTCTCTCTTTCTCTTATCCTACCTCCCTCGCTGCTCTTCGCTCTGTAACGAACGCAAAGTTCCCAGCGTGAAACACGTTCCCCCCACAACCATGGATGCTCACAATTTGTTGCACGCGACACCCGACGCGTGTCACGGAGGCAGACACGCGAGTCTCTCCTCCCGCGCGTCTTTCTCTTCGCTACTTTCTCTCTTTCTCATCCCCTTCGCACTAACGTCGGCCGTTCCACGAACAGCGCGTTAACTTCTAGCGCGCGTTCTACCCCATAAAAGATCGGTGTATCGCGAGTCGGACGCGGTCTGCACAAGTCGGCGGAACAAGCGGGAAACAAAGGCAAACACGCAATAAAAGTAACGTTTCACCATTTAAAAGTAAAGTCCTCATGTGTTCTCTGTGTTTCTCTTGTCAGAGACGCGAAAAGTACTGTCACGTCCGTGAAAATTTACAAATATACCGACTTTTACCTGATTTATTTCATTTATTTTTATAATGTAATTAAGAGAAGTGACGTTAAACCGCCTTCGGCGATGTAAGACGAATAACTGCTTTTATGAACCACTACAGTGCTCGCTCTCCGCGGTCTTATTAATTTACATACGTGCGTTAAATTCAAAGGAACGGCTATTAACGCGGATGTCGGTATTACGCGAAAATCTGTTTTCTAGTTGAGTGAACTTTCAGGCGAGGTGTCAAAAGCATCTCGCGCGTGCCAGCGTTTACGCAAAATAAAAGCGCACCTAGTGATGGCTTGAAACGGTCATAAGCGGATTAAAGTACGCGTCGAGCCATCTCTAGATTATCATGTGAAGCAGAAAGTGACGTTAAAAAGAATTGTCAGTGAAAATGTCAGTCGACACCAGCGAGGTGTTATTAAAGACAGTCAACCCTGGGGCTAAATTTTCAAACTGGCAAAGGGATTCCGAGGGGCCTGGAGGTAATTGAAAGAAAATGACATTATCGACCATTTTTAAAAATCCGATATAAATACACAAATGGACATTCAGTGTGATGAAATATCAGATTTATAATTTACAGCTATTTTGACGTTTTATCGTTACGCATATAGATCTGCAACCAAGTATATTAAATATTTTTATGAAATTGCATCTCTCTGTCGTTTACGCTGACTTTACACGTTTTTACCGACAAATTCATTCGGTTTAACGAATACATGCAGCGGTCGGTATAACAGATCTCTAAACATCTGTTTGAAGGTAAACTCCACGGGCATATCGATGATGATTTCATTTTTCAATTAATTCACGCGGAATTCTATTTAAACTGTTTCAGTTTTATGAAAAAATTCGAAGGTATCCGAGCGAAAAATTTGAAGGTATCTGAGCGAAAAATTTTCGGCGGAATGTATGATAAACTGAATTCGCGCGAAACGTTCGTATCGACCCACAAGTTCTCCCGAGCGTCGCTCTGGTCCGAGTTCCCAGCAGATAGCAGCAAATGCTACGAGCACAACATGGACGCCTGACATTGGCATCGCCATGGCAATCCTCTTGGCAGCTTCCTAACTATCGCCTTTTTTATACATTTTACACGAGTTTTTGATATCAACGCATAAGTACAGTGTGTGTGCGTGCTTGTGCGTAATGGCGTAACTGCGGTGCGGCGACCGTGGAGGTGTCCGCAAGAACGTCGTAAACGCGGAAAGTGTGCGGTGAGTGTCCTCGCGTTCGTTGCTTACTCCTGCTCGTCTGTCTCGCCGATTTGTTTATAAGACACGCGGAGAGACACCCTTGTCGCGGAAGCTTCGATTCCACGAGGGAACACGCGTCTCGAAACGCCAGATGATGCTCGCCTCGAACGACGCGCTCAAGTGCGTCGCTTCGAATTGTCAGTGCGTGTATAACCTTTCCGTGCATTTCGCGCCGTGGTGTTCGGCTCTTTCTGTTTCGGTATACACGCGACCTACGTTTCCTCGTCGGCTCGTGTGCCTCGTGCCGCTGGTACGAAGAGATTCTCGCGCGATTTCACCGTCGTTCCGATTTTATACGACCGATGAGAGCATCCCAGGAGGGACAGTGTGACAGTGCTAGTAAACAATCGGTATTGAACCGTTATAAATCTCTCAGTGATATTCGTAAACCCTTTGCTCAATTTGACATCATTTTCTGCTCCATCATCGTTCATTCTCTGCACTTGTCTTGTATTTGTATTAATATAAGTTGATAGACAGTTAGTTTGTTCTTTTCAGCTTCATGCTGCTGAACTGGTGCAATGAATTAGAGTGACACAAGTTATTTACTTTAACTTATTGTACCAGTTCAGCAATGCAGCTGAAAAGAATAGACCAAGTTCCACCGGTTTGTAATCATACTGACAGTTTTCGTTCACATGACAGATTTCTTCATATGAGAATTGATGATACATTTTGCTGTGACAGAATGTTCTTCCCCTGCCTGCGAACGTCCCTACTGATCTTTAGGCTAAAACTTGATTTACAATATGTTTTTTACTTTCTGTTTCTTTCTCTTTCTCTTCCTAACTCAAACCTTAAAGCCTGATCTACAATGTGTTCTTTGCTTCCTGTTTCTTGTTTTCTGTCTTTTTTTTTAGTTTAAGGTTTAAGGCTTGAGTCAGAAAGAGATAAAGAAAAAGTAACAGGAAGCAAATAACACATTATAGATCAAGCTTAAGTCTCACAAAAAGATAGAGAGCAAGAAACAGAAAACAAAGAGCACATTGTAGGTTAAGCTTAATAGATTAAAGAATTAATGCACTTGCATTAAAGTAAGTCCTAAATATTGAAGAGATTATCCAAGATTTCGTTATCTTGTCTAACAGATGATACAGAGTGGACGATGTGAAGTCAGATATTTTCCTACCTACGTTACTCATAATAGTGTTATTACATGGAGAGAATATTAAATGCTTTCTTTTCATACAAATTCTCTTCAATTTTACCATGTTATTAGTAATCCAAGAATAGACTCTGCAAGATCTGTCTTATTAAGGAACATGGAAATTTGGCTTGAAACAGCGAGTGTTTTAATAGTACAGAATGTCGATCTGTTGCTCAGTTATAAAATTCTATACTAATTTTCATTATAAAATTCCTTTTATGTGGACTTGAAGAAAAAATTTTTGAAAGAGTTTTGCATTTCTACTGTAGACATATGATTGACGTTTTATCGACAGTCAGAGCAAGTAATAATATTGGTGACATATTTCATAACTTCTCTTCGCAAGAAGCTCTACGAATAAAATGGAACAATCAGAGCCTTATTTTTTAAATATTGCTATGACTGACAGAAGAGAGAAAAATATAATCATGAGCTCGTGTCACAAATTCCAATTTCCTCCGAGCGACATTTAAATGGCCCATACATCGTCCTATTTGTCAAAACAGTAGAATCCATCTGTTGGATTTATCAGACGGAGCTGCACCGCACTCTTGCATTTTTATGATTATCGCACGAACATCTGTGTCTGCCCGGCTAATATCGGCCCGGATTTGCACTCATTTAGCGTCGGGATTGTTTACCTACTCCTCGACACCGCGTCGACGGTGTCCGCGTGGTGCGGTCGTTGACGCGCCGGTGAATAAACCAGCGTCTCCATGGCAACCCGTTCGTCCGCTAGCGCGTCGTCGCGCGAGTGCGTTTCGCGTGTTATGACAGCTGGACCAAAACGTCACATCACGGGCCGCGAGATCAGAGGAATGTTGCGCGTTCCAGATCGTTTTCCCACGCGTTATTACGTTGGAGAGCGATTTCCCACGTGCGTATCAACGTGCTGCTATCGTCGTTATGATCGTCGTCTCAAAGGAAATCGCGTCCTCAATTGTCAACTCGGTTGTCATCGAGCATATAGTTGGATATGCGCAATCGTATCGGTGTACGTTTAGAACGCGCGCGCTTAATACTCGTTTCTACCAACTTTGATCAACTTAACCGGTTGATTGTTCCAACAGAATTGATCAGTCGCATTTCTCGTTAATCAGAATTAACAGATACGATTGATCAATTCCGTTGGAATCACCAGCCGGTTAAGTTAACCAAAGTTAACTTGGTAGAAGCCGGCATAAGCGCAACAACGATCGCGAAACGTTCCTCGGTAGTACGGAGGAACGTATTGATTTTTCTACCGATATTAACGTGTCTCTACGATGTTTGCTTTCAGGGCGGACCTAACCACATTCAGAGTCTGAATAGCGACACAGGTGCGTACCCAGAAACGTCCCAAGGAGGGATGTTCGAAGTGTCCGAGCAGTAGCGACCACCGCACGTATGTTTATTATTATGTTTATTTCTTTATACGTATGTTTATTTCTTTATCTTTTGTGCTTTTCATTTCTTGCCGACTGTCGATCAGGATGGCCGCGTACAACAGAAAGTAATATTCAAAGAGCGTTTAGCTCTTTTAGTTTTCTCTCTTGAAAGATTTGCCTTTACCCGAACAATTTCCTTAACGAGACGCGACTATAATTATTGTTGCAACACGAACGGAATTAACGTAAACGTTTAACGAATTTAACGTCGCGGTATTTCTGCCAGGCGATAGAACAGAATAATAGTCCAAGAATTAGACCGGCTAACCGGTCGTAATTCTTAACAATAGTTATCTCTGCACGCCGCAGAAAGCATCGCGGGCAATTTTGTTCTTTCTGCTTGCTTTACACCACGCTGTCGCGATTAGCGATTATTTCCCACAGCATAAATCATATTTTTAATTAACCGTTAATGATAAACCGTTAATGATAAAGATATTATCGAAGTTATGCACAATGTTTATGTGGTCATCCTGTGGCTAATACATTTCCCCCCTTTTTATACACACGTATTTCATTTGCGTATATACGCAGATTTATCTGTAATTATTCTGTTGCGTTGTTTGGTTAGTTTATTTCTTCCAGTGCTTCGTATAAAGATAGGTTCGGTATTTCTCTCGTTGACGTGACATGCACTTTTGCCTACGCTTTATATTTCAACGCATTTTTTTCAATTTAAAAATTTTTACACCGAAAAGCAAATTTTTTATATCAAAATACTACAAACCTTATATATGGATATCTTTTTTTCTTGAGTTTACAAAAATTTTACGTACATTATCTTTAATGTGCAATCATGCATGTCATTAGATTTTATTGCGTTTTAATTCTGCATTCCATTATTATATTACATTTGGTAAAAAAAAAGATTTTGCACATTTTTTATTAAAAAAAAAGAGAATTTATTAATATACAGGCAGCTATTGTTAACAGTAAGTATATAAGTTTTCAATACACAACGCTTTGATGACATTTTAGAAAAAAGAAAAACTTTGCCCATGTATGTGTGCGTCCTAATGTATATCAATATAAATTCTCCCGATTCTCGAGCAGTACGATCCGTTCGTCATGATTATGTAGGGAACAGTTCTCATTTCATTATTTTAGGATTCCACACATTAAAACTGATGCAATAAAATTAATTTGAAGTATCCATAATAATCTTAACTTGGTACAAACATATTAACGTGATACATTTAGTAATTAAGAGAAACCTCGTACCTTTCAGTGAGAAATTATTACGTTCCAGTTTTTATGCGAATAATGCGAATATGAACGTAACCAAACTGGAAAAATCTGTACAACACTTTAGCTCCGTAACTATTTACCTATTCAAACATGTTATATTTTGTATTTTAATGTATTTTGGGTATTTGCATCTCCTAGATGCTACATTGAATTGCTAACCATTCAGGCACTGGTGAATGCCTTGATGAGTTGCAATTTGAGTTTTTAATGCAGCCTCACGCTATTGAATGACAATCATAAAGGTTTTCATTAATCACACACCTTCATTCTGAGCAAAAATTTCGTGTATTTGTGAGGCGCAAGTGTTGACTTTCCAGGTTCACATAATAAACTTCCAAATAATAGAACCGATTTATTTTAATACATTTTAATACATTTTAGTGCATTAAATTTTTTTGTGCAACTAGTAGAAATTATTAACTAATTTTGCGCACTATTTTCTTGTGCTTAGCTCTTATAAACCCATATGGTATTAACTTTAGTTCTCTGTTTTATCGGTGCGCTTTTATCATGTGATTGTTCGAGGTAATTGAAAAAGGATGTTTTATATCAGAATATAATATATAAAGGCTTTTATTTTGTTCGGTATTTGCAGAACAAACGAAAAATATATACATTTTTTTATAAACTTGTTACTACTTGCTATTCGCATATATCAGCGGTTGTTTCTACTTACCTACCGACGAGTGTCGACTCTTACTGATGATCGTTTTATATCGACACGATTGATTAGTTTAGAACTGAACATTTTGCATCCCAAACATTTCACAGTCCCATTCTGTAGTCGCGAGTATTATAAAAAATAAAATGCTGTTTAATTTTATTACCTAATAGTAGGAATCTGTAATATCGCTTTACCAGCATGTTTCTCGGCATACGGCATTTTCTCTGGCTGCGTACGAATAGTAGTAAGCTCTCGTACCGACGGTACATCGATCGTGTCGTTTTTACCCTCGACTGCACCCCTGTAGTCGACTTCCGCTCTGTTCGACCAACAGCATGTCGGTAATAGTCTTTTCTGGTGGTTATACAACATCTACCAGTTTAACGGTTCCCATCAGTTTTCTACGGTCGAGTAATTCACAAACTATTCCTGGCAAAACTTTGCGTCTGTTTATCAGAAGTAAACTTATCATTGCATAGTAATTCGTAAAACAATGCGACAGCTCGGAAAGTGACATGCAAAAACCATTTAATGCCTTATATAATTGTCCAAACATTTTCGCAACTTCTGCATACAGCTAGAGGAAATGACCATTCAACCCATTCAGATCTGTTCGCATAATACCGATAATTAATTTCCCTTATTGAATACACGGACCGTAAAATTGTTATTTCGTTAGCTACATCAATAAGACGCTCACAAACAAACCGCGTATAAACAGAGTGCGCGTAAGTAATTTCCGGAACTCCGGAAGATGCACTTTTTCTCTGATTAATTACGTTTCGCATACACCCAACGAGTTGGGTCCTCGTGAACACGAGAGAGATATGCACCATTCGTTGCGGATCGTAGAGCTGTGTGTATAACGTGTCGATGAACAGACAGCGAGAGAGAGAGGAAAAGGAAAAGAGCGAGGTGTACGCGCAGTGAGTGCAGTGACTCATGTATGAGGATTACATTTCGGGTACACGCGAGCACACCGACTTTCCGACCGCGCGCACGTTGTCGGGTATTATTTTTAATCACTCAATAGTTTGCCCGAACGCCCGGGCGCGAATCTCGAGGCAATGCGATTATCCGTAATTGGATTACATTTGACTTCCACCTGTTTTCATGCAGATACGTCCGCTTCTTTTCGCATCGCCGGTAACGTCGAGGTGCCAATATCGTTTTTTCCCAGCGTCTGCTTTTTTAAAGGAACAATTCACGCGCGCTAACTCTCAGCGGCTCGGTGTAATTCACGATGTAATTTAACGAGTCTATATCTCCCGGCGAAAGAATATGTTTGAATTGCAACGTCGTTCCCACTCGCGAGTAACTTCTCTATGACTTATTAAAGAGAGACGAAGATAAAGATAGATAGACAGACAGACAGACCGAGAGAGAGAGAGAGAGAGAGAGAGAGAGAGAAAGAGAGAGAGGAAACTCGGAACTCACGAGGAAGGTACGACAGGTCGGCTCTTGTGGATTTTTATTAACATCCTCTTATCCTTTTAAATTGACCCTGAATTATGAATTCCCGGTCGCGCGAGAGAGCACCTGGCCTCTGGCGCGCTATACTGTGTCAAAGGGGCGGGAAGTCTCACGAGGGTAGTAAACCAACAGCCGATAATCGATCATTCGACTCGGTAACTCCATTCACGACGCATATAAAAGAAAAGATAGGCATCGTGAACTTTCATCATCGTCAAGGTGTGTGACATACGTTCTTTTTACGTCAGAGCGTTACGTCGCGTTTCGCAACGCGAATTAAGTTAGTCCATTACCTACGGCTTCCATTTCGCACGTCGCTTTATCGACCGTTATAATCCATTGAACAGAATTTCGTTAAATTTACATCTCGTGACTTTATTCCCAGTTCTGTCTATTTCTCACGATTCCACAATGTTTCTCGAGTTCTTACGTTGCCATCGCAAAGGATCAGGAAAAAAAAGAGAGATCTCCATAGCCTCTGTATCTTCGCACGGGATTCACAGGAACTGTGAAGCATTGTGAATATCGGGGTCAGACGGTTTCCTGTTAATGAATAGGAGCTTTCCGAGCTCGCGGATGACGTTAATGGAAAAGTGACTAGTTTCAAGTGTAGGGTAGCGAGCTCGCCTCACCATTGGACTTTAACCGCATTGCCGGGTGAACTAAACCGGGCGAGAGAGGGAGTCTTGGTGGGCGGCGAGTAACTGACCGCAAAAGCGACGACGAGCTTTTTTTTATTTATTTCTGTCTTCTTTTACGCGGAGACCCCATTCGTTCATTAGACCCGACCGCCCATGCAACACGTTCGTGCAGGCCGAAGTCGGTCGGTGCCGAGTTTTCTCGAACCGTGTGTGTGGTACATCTCTCATCCTATCTCTTCGCAGACTCGAAACTCCTTGCCTCGTTCCTTCCTCCCAGCTATCCGAGCTGGCATTCCGAGTAAGCTCGCTAACTCGGAAATGCGTGTGTTTAAATTGAAAACGTTTTAGACTCGCTCTGAATAAAAAGTTCGCTTACAAGAGAAGGTCTGAAAGTATCTTTTATCGACTTTTATGAACCTGGGATGTGAAAACTGTAGAGAGGATGAAAAAATTGGAGACGCCTATTTTCGTAAGCGCTCTCTCTCTCTCTCTCTCTCTCTCTCTCTCTCGGACGTTTAGAGGTTGAAGCGACCCTTGAAGCTAATTCTGCATCCTGGACCCTTACTGTTATTTTTACAAAATTTGAAAATTTTTATGACGAAAGTTGAAGAAGGTTTTATGTCAATTTTTCAGTTACGTAGAATAGAACAAAAGAATTGTTTTCTAAAACGGCATTTTTAGAATATGACTCGTGAGCTTCGCGCTATAAGTAGCTACAGACGTGCGTGGTCAGACGAAACACGGAACAGGCGCGTATCACTTATTGTGTTTTCAATTCCTCAAAAATTTCAACAATCTCAACAAAATAATTTATATTATGTGTGATTGAGTTTGATATATCATTTTTTGAAAAGAGAGATTTGAATAGATTGTCTTTGGAAGAATGTTCAAATTTGTAAAAATAACAACGAAAATTGAGATATTAGCTTCGAGGAGTAGTTTCAACCACTAGACACATGCAAGGAGACGCTTATAAAAAAAATACGCATTTCTTCATCTTAGCTTCTCTACGATATATTCAATACTTATTAAAAACGCGGTGAAAAACATGCGGCGTACCTGCATAAAGTAAAAGTTCTAATTGCTCGTTTGAAAAGTGGAGCGAACAAAATATTGACGAAAGATAAGTAGACGAAATGAGTAAAACAACTTACTGTTATCTCTTGGCTCTTAGCCCACTTTTATTATTGATGTTCTCCACTTCTCAAATCTTCCTTACTTTCGGCCGATGTAGGTACGATACGTTCTACATTCTCTAAGAATATGCAGTCATTATCTTGACACGCTTCGTTTTTCTTTCCTTCTCTATTTCCTTCCCAACTAATTCTCGCATGCCTCGTCTGAGATCTGGAGCGCATATTCGCGGCGGACTGGCCGTGTTATAAAACTCCCAGTTTCCATAGCCGACCGAGATTGAAAGCAACCGAGGTGGAAGTAAATCCGAGAACGCGTTTGATCTTAAACCGTCCAAACTATTTTTGATGCCGACACAAACTCGCTTTGCTTCGCTCTCAGCCCAAAGGGGGAGAGAACAGGAGCGAGAAAAGGTCAGAGAAGAGGGAACGAGAGAGAAAGAGAGAGAGAGAGAGAGAGAGAGAGAGAGAGAGAGAGAGTGTGCGGCTCTTTCATTGATTAATACACCGGGACGCCGGTACTTAAGCCTGAGGCTGTATGCATTTAATTACGTAATATCAGACACACGGTGTAGCTAAATAAACACGCGCGCAACGCAGCGCAACGAGTAGATGCGCGGGGAATCGTAGTTTGACGGAGGGGTAGTAAGCATCTGCACCTGCGAATCTTTCGGCGGCAGTGGCGGCGGGTACTTTGGGGGCACGCATGCGGAACTGCACGCATCGGAGCTGAGCGACGGTGCAACCAGTCCGGCCTGGGGCTAATGTTTCGGTAGCGCGGCGCCCAACCTTCACCCCCTCGCTCGTCCTCCCTCCGCGGTCCCATCTGCCCTCTTCGTTCCGCCCATAGGTCGTCCTGTGCGCCGCTTGGCAGCTGCCTCTTCCTGCCGGCTCTCTCGTGCTAATTAATTAAAGGACACCCGAGAGACGGCGGACGTAGCCGTAGTGGCAGCAGCGCGAAAAAACACGTGCCGAAGTTGGCCCGTTTTTCAAACGCCCTAATATACCACTTTGTGTGTGCACCGCGTGTCCGATTGTTTTAATATTGATCGTTTTTCGTGCTAAGCGAAAATGGCTTTTTGTATTTTCTGCTCTATCTTCTCTGTAGGACGTCGTCTGAACAGCGACAGCAGCGTTGCGACGGCAACGAGACACGGCGATCAAATTATCGACGTTCTAAATTTGCGGGAGATTACTTTGACTTGCGTGAACCATTGGCTTCCACCGTTGTCTCATCGCCGCCGTTTGTTTAGCATTTTGCGATCGGAAACCCTTCAGCTGGGACGCGCGAACGACTGCACCGCACGCCGGGAAAGAAAGCGAAATGCCATTTCGACAAAACCGAGCGACACGCGGTTTCATTACTGTCACTTAAGACTTAAGCCCAGCTTAAACTCCGCTCCAAGCGATCGTGGGATTTGCCGTGTTAAAGCTAAGCCACCAAGAAGCGCCGTGACGGTAAGGATACAGCAAAACAGACCGCCATTCGCACAACGTATCCACTTTAGAGTTCTCGCAAAAGTTGTTCGTTTAATATTGTTCGCGCATAAATTCAGCCCCGCGAAACTCACGCGACGGATTATGCTCTTCTTCTCTTTTTTCCTTTTTTTTTTTAATTTTAATTGCGCAAATAGCTCGGCACTTCTTCTCGCGATAATTCTTTAATCGCTTTGCATAAATAATAATTATTGATCGTCTTGAGAATATTTTCAGCCGTTTTATTAGATATCTTTTTTCTCGATGTTCTTCTTGCGATCGTTTAAATATTCATTTTATTAAGATAACTTTATTAAGAATTCACTTTATTAAAAATTCACTTTATCGAGAATAGATGATATGCGTTCAATTGCTAGTAACATGAAATAGGAGAAATTTTATGTAAATAAAGAAAATATATATTCTCGCAGCTCTTTATATAAATTTATAGGACGAATTAAATCTACTTCATATGTTAAACCGCACAACGACGAAATGAGCTTCGACAGAAGTGATAATTATTTACTAGGCTACGCGAGTGGCGAATTCACTGTTTGTACAAGTGTGTGTATGTGCGTATTGATATGTACCTGCACATCTATGCGCACAGAAGTTTATATGAATGTGAAATATATATGTATTAATATGACGGGATTATATCGCGGGCAAATAGAGAGGAGTGTTCTATCGCATGGCCAGCGGATAATATTGAAATGCCCGCGTGAATCTCATATTACAATATTTTTCTCTTTTTCAATCGAATATCCATACGCGAGAGAGATCAACTAGAGCGTATACAGGGTGTCCTAGATTTGTCTCCGCAACGTTCGTGGGAACGTATTGAGGTGATCACATAAAGCTTCGTCTAAAATGCGTGGAATAATCTGAGCACATGGAAAAGGTATAAATTATTTTTCTTGCTTCTACTTTTACTTCTTACTTCAAACTTACTCCGCATATTGTAGATGAAGCCTAAAAGCCCTATACCGTTTTTTGCGATATTTACAATAAATCTCGAAGCATTAATTGAAGAAGATTGGTGAACGATCACGTGCGATATGGTAGATAAACTGTCTACCGTTGTATACACACATAAGGTCAAACTGAACAAAAAAGTCCTCTACCATTTTGCAAACAACCACATAGATATCAATTAAAGAAAATTTGTGCTTTATCGCGCACAATTATGTAACAATATTTTTTAATTAATAACTAAAAATCTACGTTGTTATTTGCAAAATAAAGGACTTTTGTATTCAATTTGATCTAATGTACAGCACAAATCGCCACTACAGTTTATCTACCATATCGTATCGAACGTGATTATTCTTCTTTAATTAATATCTCAAAATTTATTACGAATATATCGCAAAACGGTATGGAACTTTTATATTCACCTCAATCCGTTCTACGTTCCCACGAACGTTGTAGAGATGAATCTGGAACACCCTGTGTATATATATATATATAATATATATATATATATATATATATATATATATATATATATATATAAATATAATCGAACTCGATAGAATCCATCGAATTTAACGAGCGCGAATCACCCTCTGGATTTCCACACGTAATACGTGAATGAATCGCTCTTAATTTTGACAGCACGCGCGGAAACGGGGTAGCGAAACGTAGCGAAGAATCAGAACGCAGCCACGGTAAGTGGCGATGCTCTTAGAGCTTCCGCACACAAATTTCCGTAGACGTAAAACGTAAGCTTATGTTGAAGAATTAATCAGGATATTACTTTATCTTTGCGTACTCTAAGAGAAGATAGAACTGACTGTAAAACTGACTGTTATGCTAGAATCTAATCGATTGAAATTCTAGTTTTTACTTACAAGTAAATATCCAAAAGTCACACTCCGATTTCTTTCTAATTTGGCACAAATTTGTAGAAGTACCAAAAATATTTTGATCATTTTTTCATTTTGGCCCATTTTAAGTTTCACGGGCAGTTTATAACATTTAATATTCTCACTCCTATCAACAAGTACAACAAAAATACATAAGAAGTAAAACTGAATACAAGATATAGTTAAAAATAATTTTAATAAAATCGACATAGCTGAAATACGAACCATTCTAAATTTCTTTAGCCGAAATTCCAACCGAAATATTTTAAATTTGTGCTAAATTAGTCAAAAATGGTTAGCGTTACTTCAGAGCACTCAAAGTTCTAGTTGCACCGTTATTTCTATCTTCATCTAGAGTACGCAAAAACGAAGCAAGATCCTGATTGGTTCTTCACCTTTAAACTTACGTCCACAGTTACAGAAATTTGTGTGCAGGAGCCTTTATCCAGCCTTATCGGCGATTTAGCGGTCACCCTTTTTCATTTGCTGCGTCACGTGCGCTCTCTCTCTCTCTCTCTCTCTCTCTCTCTTTCTGAAACCGCATTCGGCTATCGAGCCCCGTCCTTTAGACGGGAGAGCTGACTTGAAACGCTAATTAAGATTTGTAGAGCGCGCAAGGCTGCTTGGCTCGAAACGCGAAGCCGAACAAGAGTTTTGCTTTCAGCGGCGATATTTCGCCGGTGCCTAGTTAGGAAAGAGTTGGCCGAATGGCGGCTCAACAATTCAGACCGATCGAGAGCACGCGTAACCGAGCGCGGTGCAACGAATTATTATTCTTCACGCGCGTGACGAAGTTTTCCGTGGTTCGCCGTTGATCGCACGGGACGCTATCGAGACGGGAGGGAGAAGCGTGGACTGATTGGTCGAAATTGCAAATATTGGCGAGACATTACGGCGCAAATTCGATAGGAATCTGCAGCGCGTAATAGCCGGAACGAGATGTTTTTGCGCGGCTGTGTGCCGCGTCTCGCGGTCGCAGATACGAGACACACGTGTTATACACTCCGCCGTATTCCCCCGTGCGAAAGTACAATCTAATTTGCGTCGGGCTTCTCGTTCGCGCGTACACGCTTCGTGTGGATATTCCCGATACCCGATAAATTATGCACGAGAATCGCGGCTATCGCGACTCGCGGAATTGTATCGAGCTTTCGCGTCGCGCGCGCGCGCGGTCTATTTCTTCGCGTTAAGTATTAACAATTGCTGTTGAGCAAAATACACGCATTGCGCGACGTTATTACGTTATAGGATTTGGATAATCCGTCGCGGCCGTTGTCGATACCGGATTCTCCGTTCGTGCTAATTAGAATCCAATTGCGGTAATTAGAAGGCAGGATTGAATTTCCACTCACGGCTTTAAAAGCGTTGCTTGCGAGGATAAAAAATTACGCGGAGAGCAAACTTTCTGCGTACACGCCAGCGAGGCGCCTCGATTATCGATTTATCATCCTTCTTCGTCCGCGGATTCTCTTGGTCCATATTTTCCAGTTGCATATTACGTAGATAGTCATCTTGCCGTCGCTTTAAAACGCCAGCAGTCGAGCGATAAGGGGGGAGAGAATTGAACGAAACAGAGAAACGAGACGGCGATTTTGCATCTCACACATACACGTATTCGATGTATTCTCACAACGTGTGTGCGTCGCTTTAACAAAAGGCATGCCGTCTGCAGCACTTGCCGCTAGAAATCGAAAACCGAAGAGATCCGATTCTCCAAGAGAGATTTATTAAAAAATCTAATTTGAAGAAAGAAGCGCTTTTTCTCTCTCTCTCTCTCTCTCTCTCTCTCTCTCTCTCTCTCTCTTCGCCTGCACAAATTCGGGTGATCGGGTGACAAAGCGGGATTATTTCTTTGAGATTCGCCAATGACGCGAATCTTCCCTCCGAATCTTCGCCGAGCGAACGGTTCAACGATTGTGCCGATGAAGCGATGATCATCGTTCCAGCGATCGACGAACGGACGAGGGAGTTGTCGTCCGCGATTGTTGGAGCGCGCCATCGACGCGTCGCGATATACGAAATTGGCGCCGCAGTCCAGGAAGCGCGCGAAGGGTTGGTCCAAGAGTACGCTCGCATAATAGTATTAATATCGCGCCAGTGCTCACGGTAGGACGAACGGGAACCGTGCAATCATCGGCACGCGAGAGTGCGCCCTGTTACCGTCGGCGATAAGGACTACAATCGCACGGCGTCGACCGATCGACCGACCGACCAATCGACAACACGGTAGTTTCCATTCGCGAGCCCGACAAAACAGCGCGAGTGCTACGGCCGAAATTATTCGTCGTCGCGCTATTTCGCTTTCCTCACGGGAAATTCCCGAAACCCGGTTACTTGCGTCGGCATGGAATTTAGTTTGGCCCGGCCTTAATTCACTGCGTAAAATTGCCGGCACTCGGGCGTAATGGAACGTAGAGATAGAGAGGGTGAGACGGGGCGAGCGTGAGGGGGAGAGCGAGAAAGGGAGAGAGAGGGAAAGAGAGTCTGATTCTCGGACACGTGAAAGTAGGGCTGATTTCATTTCCACGGAAACCCCACCGATCAATTGATTCGATTGTCCGAAAGTCCAGTTCTCGTAACGCTCTTTCCTGCAAAGCAACGATATTCCCGATTGGCCGGTCGACCGTTATAGAATTAGAATGGTATACGAGAGAATGATTGTATCGCGATGAAAAATCGTACTTTTTCGTGCCTTTGTCACGTAAAAGTCTGAAAACTCGAGTTTGCTCGAGCGACAGCAAAGCGCGACGGCCGATCGGGCGAACGCGAGAGTAGACGTAACACAGCAACCTCAGTTGCGAAAAAAGTTTTATTCGCAAACAAATTTTCGCGCAGATGCGCGAATCGCCGATGCGTGCCGACTTGAAATTCTCGACAATCCCAATGGAGGTTTGATTGATCGCGCATACAGAGGATTGCATATATGCGCCTAGTCATTCCCCAGCCATGTCCTAATCGAGAGTTAGTAGAGATTTTCGATCTAACGCATTCGTTTCCAAATAATCAAGGGTCGTGACTATTGATTTTATTCGAAGAATATTACAGTATTTACCTTTAAATTGTAGCTTTTCAAGAGCTGTAAAATGGCGAGCTTTTATCGTTGCCCATGTCTTATGATTATATTAGCACTAATAATATTACGATTACGCGTAACATTTGAACGGATAATCGCAATTATGAACGCAAACATAACATCAAGCTGTCCAAGTGTCACAATTGCTTCAGATAATGTTGCAGTTTCTTCGAATAATCAACAGTCACGACCCATGACTATCCAGAAAGGAATGCGTTAGGTCGAAAATTTCTGATAACTCTCGATTAGGATATGACTAGGCATATATGCGATCCTGTGTACATTTCTTACCGCTAATTGTCATCGAAACACGTATATGCGCGCGCGCGCGTTTGTTTTTATTTATACGGCTACATACTACGTATTCCGGATGGGTAAGCTCCCAGTCGCTGAATTTCAAGGCACGCCCAGAAACGTACCCAGTACACGTATGAAAGTGCAATAAAGAAAAGTGGCGTTCGTGCTCAGCGCGAATGCGCCGGGCCGCGCCGCGCGGCACTCGTTCTCGGGGAATTTATTTTCGATCAAGGTGGCCGTTGCTGATTAGCGCGACAATGGCAGCTTTGTTCTACGATTAACGACGTTTTCTCCAATTCCACCCATTCCGTGTACCCTTCCCGTATCCGATAATCGTACACTCGAATCCGGATAAGATTTAAAGAGCCATTCTCCGAAACTTACGAGGGCGCTTAACTATATGTAACGGTTTTCATTAAATTTTAAATCGAAGTACCTACGGACGCGCGCGCAATCCTGTCGTTACAAGATTCATCTATTTACGATTACCGTACGCGATATAAAACTAAACGCGATGAATCGCCCCCCGCGCTTGTCCTAAAACCCAACCAAGTCTCCTCGCTTCTCTCTTGTCTCTCTTTTTTTTTGTTTTATTTGCGAATTAGTAAGGGCGAAGTAAGAGCGAATTTTTCTTACTCGCTCTCGCGAAACGACGTATCGCACATTTCGAAATTATCTGCCCGTTGAAATCTCTCGAGAGGGGCGCAGTCGCGAAGCGAGAGAGGGAGAGAGAGAGTGTGTGTGTGTGTGTGTGTAGGGGGAGAGAAGGCAGAGGAGAACGAGACGTTTCAACGGATACGGTCAAGTTCTTCCTCGAGACAGCGAGATCCCTCCACGCAGACACTTGGCGTAGTCTCTCGTTTTCGGTGGGAGATATCTAGATAAAGCCACTTTTTACCTAATTAGATTCTCGAAAGCTGTGGGGAGCGGATCGTCGATAAGGGCTCGTCCGTCGCGCGAAGAAGCGGGGCCATAACGGGGTGGTTGAGACGAGATTGAACGACCACTTCTGACCCTTTATCCCGCACAATTACACCCGCTCGATACCTCGATATCTCGCGTGATACTCTCTAAATAACGAAGGGCGGTCGCGCCAAGTGCGAGATCTTCCTTGAGAGGAGAGAATCGCTTCTTCGTCGTCGGGACGTCAGAGGGATGGAGGAAACGGGGTGTTCGGAATTAGATAGTGAAAACCGCCGTGCACATACCGGCCATTCCGTAGATATCTCGAAACGAAGAATGCGATTGTTCACGGCGCTGCCCGGCGCCGGCGGCGCCAATATCTATCGCTATCGCGGACCGCTTCGTATTTCACGGAGTAATGAAAATATTTTCTCTCAATGCGATTAACCGTCGCGCTTTCCCCCCCCCCCCCCCCC
>NW_022639480.1:1494257-1494646 GCF_010583005.1 Odontomachus brunneus
TCACTATTTTAAACTCAACAAATTGCTTCGGCTAAATGTCGATAACTCTCGCATAGCTGTACGCTTCGTCGACGTCCCGGCGTCGGGCAAGAGAGAGCGAGCGAGCGAGCGCGCGCGCGTATTAATCGTACGGCAACTTTGTTATTTAGATCGTTATTTATTATTCGTTTTGTTCTCTTTTTTTAATGGCCGGTGGGATGAGAAAATCGTTACAGCGAGTAAACTTTCGCGGGACAAATCCCAGCGCGTTTATTTCGCGCGGCGATGATCGATGCGCTCGATATAAACGAGGTAATGACAAAGTATTTATCACGGCGAACGCGCGTGTAAGCGCGCAAGTAAGAGAAAACGAGAGCGCCATATCTCGTTCACCCCCCCCCCCCCCCCCC
>NW_022639480.1:1494735-1502838 GCF_010583005.1 Odontomachus brunneus
CTCCCAACGCACGAGCGTGCGTTTTGGTCTCGGTTTTGTATTTTGATAAGCCCGATGATAACCGAGCGGATTCGCGCACCTGTATCTAATTACGTCGCGATCGCGGGATGTGTGCGAGGAACAGGGATGCTCCTCTACATCGTCGGTATTGGTTCGGCTTTAAACCCAACCCCAAAGTGTCGAGAAATTTAATCAGGAAGGGTACACCCTCACGGTGTACATACGACGGCGCACCGCCTCTGATCCTCTCTTCTCGAGTGGGAAGACGCCGCGCGGCGTTGAATTCTCATAAAGTTTCATTTCGCTCGAAAAAGCCCTTTATTCGCAATCACACTGCTAACTCGAAACAGAGAGCTATTGGTCTTCCCCATTCACGTCCACATGCCGGGAAAAACCCGATTGATAAAAATGTTCGTATCGCATTTTTCTCTCACTTAAATCCCTGTGATCGTCTACACGTAGTAAACCCGCAATTATGTCCCGAGGAAAATTTCGCAAGAAGAGAAGCTCTCTCGGCCGCGAATTCTTTGAAAAGCGCACCCCCTCGTGCTCGCCTCGACGAGTTCTATCGCTCTTTCTTTCCTCCTCCTCCTTCTCTGTCTGTCTCTCTCTCTCTCTCTCTCTCTCTCCCCTCTCTTCCTTTCTCTTTCTCTGGTCGAGATATTTCTCGCGGTCGATTCGGCGATAAAGCGCCTGTCGGAAGGAGAGAGCGAAGCCGCGTCGAAGGCGGTGTTGATTGGCCGCCAATCGCAAAGTACAGCGGAAAACCTCCAAGCTCGCTCGGTCGGTACGCTGTCGGAGGCTGGTCGAGGATTAAAGGCTTTTCTTTCGAATTTCATGTCAGTCAGTTTCGCGCGCGCGGGATAATCCTGGTCGCTGTATTCGCGGCGCGTGTATAAAATAGAGATCCGCGTCGGGCCGCGTTTCTGGTTGCTCGCTTAATAACGCTTAATAAACGGCGACCGATCTGACGTGACGCGCGCCACCTTTCTCCCTCTCTTCCTCTCTCCCAGCCGTACTCTTTCGCCCCCGAACCCCCTCTCGCCGGAAGCTTTTATACGGCCAATGAAACGGGTTACGCTCCTTACGCGCGTTTGGCACGTGCGGCGAGGGTGGGACGCGGGGCAGACTTATGTGAAAAACGAGGGATCAAGTTCCGTCGCGGGATAAAGTTGGGGGTGGGAAAGCGGCTGAAGTTGTGTTGCGCGGTCTGACGGAAGCCTCGGGAAAGGAGGCGAAAGAGCGAGAAGCGCATATGGCGGCAGAAAATTACGAAAGCGTCGTGTCTCTATTATTTATTTTTCCGGTCGATTCCCCGACATTCGCGGGATACGACCGCAAATCTGATAGCTCGCGAAACGCCAAGTTATTCGAGAATGATGTTACCAGCAAAATGACGGTGGATCTTGGCAAGCAATAATTAATTCGGCTAATTGTAGTTGTATCCGTAAGTTCAATAGCTAAAAATACAGCGGGATTGATTCGCGCGCGCGAAACTGCTTTTCGTAAGTTTCAACTTTGAAAGTTTACAGGCGGGAGTTTTGCCTTCCCTGGGAGAGCAACGGCGTGGGAGTCGTTTACCACGCTGGAATTTACTTGGTAATTAATTAACGTAACGAAGAGATGGCCAATATCGAAAAGAAGTTTGCTTTTCAGATACGTGCACGACGGAAAAGGGACTCCGCGCCGTCTGCTTTCTCCTCCCCCTTTCTCCCCCTGTTTAATCGCCGATTAAAATTTGCCTCGCTGTCATTTCTCGTCTTCGATCACAATTGCCGCAATCAACGAGTGTGCTCAATGGACCACGATTCCAATGGCACACATATATATATATATATATATATATATATATATAGCGAGAAAATAAAATATAAAATACTTAGCCGCGTTTCGCGTTTGAAATTTTATTCGTTTGACGTGAAATGTCGCGTCCAGCGCAAATGCGATTTGAAAATCGGATAGAAGAGACCTGGGCTAGTCGAATACCAGGTAAGTTGGCAAGACCGATTATTTCTGATATTTTTTAACAAGTTACAAAATTAAGCAAATATGATATGTTTTTAAACATATCAAAGACGGCTTTGAAATTCCTGCTTGTTGGATTCTGAAATATGTTAAAGAACAGATAGCAATAATCGATCGCCAGCTTACTCCGATGGTCAAATAGGTCCTCTTACGTTTCACTCTAAATTGACTAAATTGCAATTTGGAGCCTTGAGTTTTCATCCCTTGTGTGCAAGTCCACAACCCCGCCCGAATTTATACTGATAATCGGCGGGAATCTATCGTAACGACAAGGATCGCGCGCGCTCGCACACTCTCTTCATTTCCATCACTTTTGACGAATTTACTCGTATATTTGTTCGCTACCCCCTTGTCGTCACGCCAGTGGGGAAGTGCCGCCGAGCGTAACCGTCTATCGATCAACATGAAAGCTTCGCCCTCCTTCGACAAACTCGGGCGCGACTTTTGACAACTTTAATCCCCATCCCTTTTCGCGTCTCGATGGGGCGCGAGCCCGAGAAATCCTCAGATCAAAACGGCTGAAGCGGCCACGCCGGCGCCGACACTCCCCGATGGCGGCCCTCTTCGAGCACGAAGGTATTCCTCGCCAAGCCAAACTACGCGACGGTCCCGTGTTGAACTAAACCGCAAGCCGTCGGCCAATTATACGAGACCCTAATAATTTAACCACGTGTCGTTGGCCTGCCTAGATTTGGCCATGATAACGCTCCAGCGTGCGGGGCCGTTGTATGCAACCAAACCGACGGCTGCAAGGGGGTTGACTCGCGCCCGCCGATCCCTGGGGGGATATTTTATGGTAACGTTATGGCTTGCTAATAACGGGTTACCGTCGCATTTTAGAGCTGTTAATCACACAAGCCGGTGCCGTCGCATGAAACCGACGGACACGTAACATTGGTTTGACATCGCGCAACGAGCTCACGCACATGAAAATGTAATTGGAAATTCTTTATGAGCGTTCCCATGTCGAAATTTCGGCTCCGCATTAACCCCGTCCATTCCATCGAATTTGAAGGATCGATAGAGCCTCGCGAGAGCAGGGGCTGTTGCTTCTTGACGTTGCAAACTGCTACTTGTCGTCATTCTGTCGAGACTTGAAGAGAAAAGGACTTGTTTAAAAATTATTCGATCATCTATTATTCAACCATCTGTCTACTTAATTTTTAATCGCGATCGTTAATCAACGAAAAGTGACCCCAAATTTCACCTATTTTTGTGGTCTCAGAAATCCTGTCAAAAACTTTGTGTTTTTGTTATTAAATAATCTGATGAAGATTTATGAGTAAGAGGGTAAATATAAAATAAGCTTTCTATTTTCACAATCTCTTTATTATTACATTTTGTATTGGCGTTGGAAGTTTCGCTAGAATCTTTGGTGTGTGAGGATTCAGAACGAGTAAGAAAGAAGGAGTTGCAAGCGCCCCGTAACTGCTGCGTCCTGCGTCCTATATTCCGCCCTGGAGTCAACTCTTGGAGAATATACGAGTCGATCGGAGACGCAGTGTTGATTAATCTTTTCACTGCGCATTTAACTGTTACGGGTGCCAGCGGTACATTTTATTTGCCATCGTATAAATACGTCCGCAGCAGTCTGCTGCACTGATCCACTGCACTGCACTGCACTGATCAACGGCTGGAGCATTTTCCCGTTTTAAATAATTTTACTTAGCTTGTGTAAATATTCGTCTAGAGCAGTAAACGACATATCGTAAATATACGTCTGCAGTAGTGAAAAGGTTAATAATTGAATGTCAAGCTACCGACACGCGCCGTGTTTTCAACAGTCTTGATAATTTGAAAATTTGATGATTCCATCGCTTTGTAGATTCGAAATGTTTTGGGAGCTTCGTATTTCTCGGCCACCGTATTGATGTACTTATTGATTAACGGCTTTGTCCCTTGCCAGGATGTCGATTGTTTTGTTTAAGACTTTGTTTACAATGAAGGACTCTCGCGCGTCGCGTACTTCTCCGCGAGCGAGCTATTGTGCCTCGAGCCGGCGAGCGACGCACATTGCTCGACGCGGAGCACGCGTTTGCGGTACGTTGTTTACAATTCCCAACGGATGATCGGGATATTTCGTCGGTTATTGGAGTACATAATCGGGCACTCGCCGGCGTCGCGTTAATTGACACGCGTTTCTCCGATCGAATCGTATATCGTACGCGAGTGTCAGTGGCAGTGCCAGTAAGTGTCCGGGGCCGCGGAGCAGCCAAGAGCAGGACGCCGAGTCGCGGAAAGCCAGGACGCAGGACATCGGGCAGTGATACATCACGAATGTTCAGGTGTGTCAAATCATCCATTGTAAGGATGTTTCCAATTTTAACGAGTGTTTGACGAGAATTAACGAGATAGCCGAGTCGAAATTTAGAATCTATTCCAAGGCCGACATTTACATAGTCTGTCATTGTTTGCTGAGTAATCGTAACTTTATGAATCTCTGCTTATTCGTGAATTTATCATTCTTGTTTCGCACGATAGGAAATTATCGATCCAAACACAGTCAAGTAACGGCTTATAGATACAAATCGGTTAATCAATTAGGCTCACAATTTTTTCAATCTTGAATATTTTTCAACTGTAAATAGCGGCCCGAGTGTGAAAATTTATTCCTCTAACAAGAAGAATCAGTCAGTTTCACTATGAAACTGTCAACACTTTTTTTCGTTGCCGTTTAGCTTTGTTATTATACCAGATTCAGATTCGAATCTTTATTGATATTTATTATTGTCTTCATCTCTACGACTCTTCCTCTTCAGCTGTTTTCAGAGCTTCGAATTCCACCGAAACTTCCTCAACGCCAAAAAATTGAAAAAGAGATTGTGAAATTAAAATCTGTTTTATTTATTTTGCCTCATTTATATAAGTATTTGTTTGATTGATTTTCTCCTTCAACATGGAGGAAACGACAGAAACCATTCTCAAGGTAAGGCAATAGCGTCATATCCCGAGTTTCTTCACTGATCAATATTTGTATATGTTTACACGCAGGATTAATGTAGAATCAAAATTTCGACTCGGCTCCGCGTCCTCGCGACGTTCCTTTGATATTTCGGTCCGCGATGAGTAAGAAAAAAAGAGTTTGCACGCGATACAAATGCAACTTGTCGGTTTTATTCGCGGAGTTTTCTCCTCTTTCTTTCTCGGAACAATAATGTGCCTTTATAAAGAAAGTCAATCTATTCATAACACACTGGCGCGAAGTACGCTCGCGCCGACTTGGTCGGAGATTTACAAGTAAGCGCTCAGCATTCGCCGTCCAAGTTGCACTCGACTCCTCAACATTCCCATACAATACTATTAGCCGTCTCATTCAGTCGCCTCGTCCCGGCAGTCGTGGTTATTGGATCAGTAAGTTTTATTGCTTCCTAAACAATTGTCGAGATGCTTAACGAACCAATAAACGTTATGGGTCTGATAACTGTCTCGTACAGCGCCGGCGTTAGTGGCGGCGCGCGTTAACGGGTAAAGCAAAGTTTCGTCGTACTTTGTAAAGCGCGTCGAGGAAAACTTTTTCTCCCTTGCGGCTCAGCACCTCCGGATTTGTCGTCGTGCTCGTTGTTATTACCGCGCGCGCGGCCGATATGTGCCGTTATGGAGCGCTTTCCAACTAATGTTCAAGATACAGGGGCAACTCTCCGCTAACCGAAACTTTCTAACTGCATTAACTCAACCGTACGTGCGCCCCATTCCTCGGCGGATCGTAGCCTCCCATTTCGTCTGGGATTGATTACGGCTCCGCCGACGATTGCATTAATGACGAACTTCACGGGCCGAAAACGCAAGGTGTGTTTGTCCTTTGATTTCATTTACGACGTGTAGGGCGTAGCCACGACTCCTCCGCGCACTCCTCCTTCTTCCTTTCATCTCCGCGAATCCTTTGACCAATTTGGAGTCGATCTTTCCTCGGCGAGAATTTGATTGGCCCCGCCATCTTCGTTTCGCGACTTTTTTAACGCGCAACTTTAGATACCTTTGCAACTAATTCTCAAGTTAAAATTTCCCCGAGTTAAATTCGTTTCAAGTTAAATGAGGAATAAGATTCTTAACTCGCGGCCCCGGTAGTGTAAATCGCAAACGTCCTTGGATTTCCGTGCGCTTACAACTCGGAAAAACTGTCGTCTGCCGTGCGCCCGCGCATTGTGTCGAGCACGCGAATTTACTCCGGAAATTATTCGTACGTGAAGAAATTGCGGGAAAGCTGGCGAGAGAGCCCGTGCAGGTCGATACAACGAAAGGCATTTTTCGCGAATGATATTGGCCAAGTGCTCTGCAAAGCGATCCCTCGGTAATTTTCTCTGTCAAAGTTACGCGGTCGGCTTAGATATTAAAAAGCACCCGACCTGCTCGTCGTTCAACTCCCCGTCTCCTTCGACTTCATCGATCATCGATTATGATGTGAGTATTCGTGATGGAACTCCATCTCGGGCCGTTTCCATCACGGGAGTTAAGAGGTCGAAGCGGAGAAAGAATGAGGGGATGGAGAACAAGCTTTCATTGTATTTGTTCTCTGTCCTCCATACTTCTCTTTAATCCCCATTTCCTCACTTTTTTAAGTTGCCTTTGACCTCCGTCGAGGCGACTTTTGCTTCACTCTTCACTCGTTTATACGCGCGTCTCTCTCTCTCTCTCTCTCTCTCTCTCTCTCTGTTATCTTTTCTAAAATCCTATTTTGTTCGTGTGTGTTACACCGCGGTTCGCCGTCGAATTCTCCGGCACACACGGGCGAAAAATACCTCTGGTGAAGCCAGCTCTACGAGCGACAATGGCTTTTTTTTCAAATTGACTCGAATTTTTGTCGCGCAATTTAGCCGAGCGTGCGTCGTGCGACACAAGGTCATCGTGAAATCGATGTTCCGCTGACATATCGAATCCGCTGGTATTCAATTGACACCGTACGTACACAAAATGTCGATAGTTTTGGGGGAACACGTGCGCGTTATATGGTTGCACGTGGAATCATCGTGCGACTCGGCGGTGCAGCGGCGTTAGTGTCAACGCGCCCCGCGCGCGAGTAAATACTTACATTCCTTTCCTCCCTATAGTCCATAGGATAACAATGCACGGGGGGACTGTTTTACGGCATTGTAAGTAGACTCGCGTGGCATTCTGTAACTGTACATTTCCATACTCTACCTGACCACCCGTCCTACCCGCCGCCGCCGCAACTACACCTGCCTCCGCGGCGGTACCGTAGGGTCCTCGTGCGGCTTTATATTTTGCTCTCTTCACGCGTGACGTCATCACCAAAATACGTGAGCGGCGTCAGAAATTGCAGGGGGCAACACGTAGAGCCGTCGAAAAGCGTAGCTCCAACGAGCGCGAGAGCTTAGCCCACCGAGAGATCTCATCCCGAAAGGAATCTTCTACGTTCGCCGCAATCGTTATTCTATTAAGCGTAAATTTATTGGCTCGCTAGTCAAGCGATGTCTTCATATTTTCCACACGTTGTCAGGTCGTAAAGATAATCGAATCGACATAGACTCCTCGTCGATCGAATATGTCGTATGATTATCGGTGTTGGTAGACTTTCGCGATTCCGTCGAGGGAGACGCGTGAAATTTCAAGGGCGAGAGACGAAAGAAGGTATCGAATTTGGCTCGCGCGCCATTTTGAATTTAACGTGATATGGTGCAAAAAAAGGAGAATATATGAAGACGCGAAAGGAAGAGGAAGAGATGGTGGAGGAAGAAGGAGAAAAAAGAGAAACGTAATAGGTGGAAGTGACGGAAGCGGAACCCGAGGGAAACGGATGGGTTTTAATATCGCGGGCTCGACGGAGCCCGACGGCGATAGTTATAACGGCGCATGCGGACTTGCTAAGCCTTACAGATTGTGGGTTCGAGACTCGACCGAGTAAATCATGGCGTCACACGGTGTGCCATCAGTTTGCGCTTTAGGATGTGCCAGAGCCCAGCTGCCAAGCTACCCTAGCGGATCATCCCCGTGGGATTAGCGATACTTCAATAAACTCCCGTACCTTCCCGACCCGAACGAACCGCGTTGTGCCCGCGAGTTCGATCCGCGCTTTCTCTCTCTCTCTCTCTCTCTCTCTCTCTCTCTCTCTCTCTCTCTCTC
>NW_022639480.1:1503896-1506915 GCF_010583005.1 Odontomachus brunneus
CTCTCTCTCTCTCTCTCTCTCTCTCTCTCTCTCTCTCTCTCTCTCTCTCTCTCCCCTCTCCCTCTCTCACCTCCTCTATTTCTTCTTCTTTTTCTCTCTTGGGAGAGGCAAGACTAGTACAACAAGTTCGTGAACGCGAGCGCGCGAACTGCATTTAAGCGCAATAGGATTTGGCGGGGTTAAACGGTTATCCAACGGTGCCCCGTTTAAACGGGGGCGGCTCGGCCAAACGACCGACGGGCTACTCCGCTATTCTTTCTGCTCGAGTTTCACTTATCCGGCCGCGGCGACGGCGATGGCGATGGTACCGTGGGAAATTCACGGAGGGCATTTCCGCGATATGTACGGCCGCCATTAGCGCTGTTTCCGTCGTTAGTTAAAACTCGCCGAGATAAGAGATTTGACCTAGTTACCGATGGGCGCGCGTAACCCTAGGACTTGGCAAGATTCGAGTTTGTCATTACTTATGTATGAAAGGAAAGGAGCAGTCGGCGGGAGGAAAGAAAAATGGAGCGCGATTCGGGCGGTAGAGGTCGTGAGTCTTGCAAATGAAACTAATATTCGCGCTGACAGGGTCGATAAAAGGTGAGCAAGGTGAGGGAGGAAGAAGTCTGGAGGAGAGAGGAACCGGAAGAAGAGAGGAAGAGGTGAGGGGCGCTTCTTCGGGTTCACGCTGAAACTCATGGTGGAGTTTAGGTTTTTATACAATAGATTTAACCTGATCCCCGCGCTCGACCGTTCCGGCGAGGATGTGAGCGGAGAAAGAATATCTATTTCAGAGGTATCCAGCCCTCTCTTCGAGGTTACCGCTTGCCCGCCGTCTCTCCTTTACTTTTTCTTATACGCTCCTTCCTCTGCTTCGCGCGCGACCCTTCATCCTCTCTCTCTCTCTCTCTCTCCTGCTGCCGCTCCTCTATCATCTCGCTCTGCAACGCGGACGTTGTTCGTGCGCATAACTGCGAAGAAAGTATTTCTCGATACTCTTGGGTCGCCGCGACAGAAACTCGCGGTTATTTCAATCGCCGTAAAAATAGTTTGCCGTCTTTTATAGCCATGCCACCTTCCCGGGGGAAGGGAATTTTTTCTCACACAGGGCTCTCACCCCCGTGCATTCTCTGGCGGATATCGCGCGAGTCGCCCTCCGAAACGCCGGGACCATGCGCTCGAGGACGGGTATATCTCTCTCTCGGCCGTTGCTGTCGCGCGCGCGCTGCTCCTACGAGGTATTCGTCTTGGAGGCTTAATTAAAATTTATATTTTCACAGGCAGGGTTTATTAAACGGCCGAGACATAACCCGTCGCTATCTCTCTTTCTTCCCGGCGTTCCGCGCCGTCCCTTTTCCGTACCACCGATCCCAGCCCTCGCCCGTCCTCCGTCATCCCGCCCTACATTTTCCGCTTTCGCTGCCTTGCAAAGTCTGCTAGGATTTAACGTGACTGACGGCCCGGGATCAACCAAATCAGCGTGCACGTATGTCGGTGTACCGCGGATTAAATCCTCGCGAAGTTAACCCGACGCACGGGAAGAACGAGCACCCGTTTTGTTCGTGCCGGGAGAATAATAACGAGCATACCCTGGGAACTCGTGTTTTTGGTTATACCCAGTTTAATTATTCCATTACAGCCGGTAAAGAAACCCGTACAACACCATCAGTGTGCGCGTATACGCCGCTGAGAGAGAAAGAGAGAGGTTTCGGGGAATTTAACCGAACCGCACGAATAAAATTAGGATCCGCGCGTGCGACACCGGATACATCTAGTCAAAGCTAGCGCGCAGGTGTTTGTCGCGAAGACGGCAAAGCGACCACTTGGTTTGCATACCTGATAATGTGTATGTGTGTGTGTGTAACACTAGCTAGTTTACGGTAAACGCGCATATTTACACGCTCGGTTAAATCGCCACGTACCTTCGGCTCACGTGACGAATATCGTGAACACACGATATGTCGTGTGTAGCGCGGAAAATGATCGTCCCAAGATTTTACGAGACTGCGTGCGTTTAGAGTGCGTGCATGCGTAGCGAGCGAGCGAGCGAGCGAGCACGCGCATTTCTGCATATGCAAACGAATCAATGGCGATCATTATTTGCATTCTGGAGGGTTATTCCGCTCTCGGGATGCAAATGCCCGCGAAAGCATCGAACGTGGAGAGGGGGGAATCAGTATGTAAATTCGACTTCTTCAAGACCCTCCCTCATTTATTCGTCTGGCTTCAGTGGCGCGGTCCTCGGCTGATGTTTGCAAAAATTCATGATAATTGAAAGTCGAAAGACCCGAGTGCCATTTCGATATCTCGTTCCGTTAATTCAGCGCGACTTCTTCGAGCACTTCTCGCGGATCCGACTCGTGCGAGCGAGCGGGTCATAGCCGCGCTCTCTTTGGGTGTATCCCAAAGTCGGATGAGAGAGGACCTCGCGAGATCTCGTCGCCATCGTCCGCCCCTGTATATTCACGGGCACTTGACGTTGCATTGTTACGTACGGTTGGTAAACACAAGGTAGTTATCAACACTGAGAGCTAAGTCTCGTTAACCGTTCCTAACAGGCGAATGCGCGAAGCATCCTGCCATTGGATTTGATGCTTCGCTCGAGAGACTACCACCTTCCTACGTGCTGTCACGTCTGGAGACATTTGCTAACCCGCACGATGCACCGTCAGATAACACGAACAAGAGGGTACGTGCGCACATAGCGCCAGGGTGGAAGGCCCGGCGCGAGGGCGATGCTACCCGAATGTTCTCGGAACACTCGCTCGCGGCTCGCCTATGTACCGATCTTGCCATTGCGTGTGTACGCGTACGTGTGTGTGTGTGCGCGCGTATGTAGATGTGCACATCCGGTTAGTCTCTCATGGCGCGCGGCGTTACCGTGTTATTTACGTATGACGTACGTCTCATTATCGGGCCTGGGCTGTGCCTTCGGACGGAAAATTCTAGACGACGTGCTCACGCGACAAGAGAGAGAGAGAGAGAGAGAGAGAGAGAGAGAGAGAGAGAGAGAGAGAGAGAGAGAGAGAGAGAG
>NW_022639480.1:1507390-1523411 GCF_010583005.1 Odontomachus brunneus
CAAGAGAGAGAGAGAGAGAGAGAGAGAGAGAGAGAGAGAGAGAGAGAGAGCGAGAGCGCGATCGTCTCGGCTGGGAAGCGCGTGAGGGAGGGAAATTTTCACAGCTCGGAGGGAGACATTCGTTGGCGCGATCTCCCGCGACTCTCCTGCAGTAGGCTTCCCCGACGTTGGCACGTTCCTACCGTTTATCTCGGGACTCAATGGATTCTCGCGCTCCTCGTAAAACATGATTAAATGTAAACACGTGCCGCCGCTAGTTAGATATAAACACCTCGTGCGCATAGCTACCGGGATACCGCGATATACCGATGACTGCGACGAGGGGGCGACGGCGCGATGTGTACACACACTTGCACGCTTGGATTTATACACCTGGATGGCGTCGTCAACGACGGCGCTCGAGACCATACCGCAACGGGTGTAATCAGGCACGCAACCACACGCAACCGCGACGTGTTGCGAGGCCATGACAGCGAATTTTATCGTTTCTTACACGAACGACGCGATCTCTTTCACCCCTCTTTCCTCTCCTCTGCCCGTACGTTATCGCTATCTCTCTCTTTCTCTTTCCTCTCTTTCTCCCGGCTCCTCGACGCTTCCTCTGAATTCAACGCCGTATAATTTATGGGCGAATCGCCGATCGATAATCTGATAGAATCAACGCGGCGTGGACGTTCGTTTTTCCGCGCGAATGCGCGCATACTGTGCGGAGTTTCGTGCAGTTTCTTCGGACAATGGGATATCTCCTGTTTCTTGAACGTGCATCGTAGACTTTCGAAAACGCGTACGTATCCCAGGGGAAGGTTTGTATTTCGTGTCGGGAGTCATCTTTCGTCCGTTCGCATTCCACTCTCGCGCGTTTCTCCCTTTCTCTCTCTCTCTCTCTCTCTCTCTCTCTCTCTCTCTCTCGCGCGCTATTGATCTATCTCTCTCGCGCTATTGATCTATCTCTGTCTTCGCGACGACATGCAGCCGCGAAGGGCGCTTTTTTTCGTTAATTTCGCCGTAATTTCACGAAATCTGGCTGCTACAATTTGAGATTGCTATATTCGCGTCGCCGCGATTCTATTATCTCCTGTGGAATTCCTGCCGTGCCCTCTTCCAGATCTGTGCACCGATTTGATCGAAACTTGATAATATTTATTCGCGGCGTTTCATCTTGGAGTTTCTTTTTGTCATTCCCCGATCAGTCACCTAATCTACTTTTCGGCTCGCCCGGGAGAGAGGCAGAGCCGATTAAATGAGCTTTCGCCTATTTCGGTAACACACGGTGAACTTTCGTCCTATATCTCGCAATTCGTGGCCACGCTATTTTCGTACGACCACACGTACGTAACGAGCTGCGACTATTGTTGGCGTTACAGTACAGCCGGTCCACCTCACTCACCATGCTTATTTCGTTTTTTATTCATTGCCGGCGATTTATTGATTCGCGTGGCACCGATGCCCGCATTTGTTATCGCGATGTAATAATCAATTAATCGTGCGCCGCTTTTCCACGATACATCAGCGCGGCTTTGCCCCGAAATTTCGTTATTAGTTTTGACAGCGTCGCTCTGACATTCCACGTACACGCGGAGTGATCAACCGGACCGCTTATTATGTTATGATTACGTGACTCTTTGTACGGTTATTGGATAATATCGACATACATTGGAGGCGGTGAAATTTACAAGCACGTCCGGAGAGCGCGAGAAGTCTGGAAGTTCGCAACGTTCGGTCGTCGTAGGACGACAACGCGCGGGGTCGCTCGGATACGTTGTAAGCCGCAACAGTTTATTAGGCACCCCGCTGCGGCCTTTATTAGCCTCCTCTATCTCCTTCATAAACGGAGTTACGTGTTACGGACACACGTATACGTACACTCACACGGACGCACACCGCTAGAATGTGACACGCACTCTCACGCGGGTCTTCACACGTTTATTCCATACGGCGAGGCTCAGAGTCCGTGACGAGAATCGCCATGGGTTCGTTATTAACGTCACGTATGCAGCGCTCGCTGGCAACCTTTGTTTTATACCCTCCCCTCCCTCCCCGCGCCGAAAGTTATATATCATAAATTTCGTCAAATCCATACTGAGCGGTTAATTAAACGTTTTATTACTCGCGCAGCACGGCGGCGCGCATCGGCACTCGCTCGCTCGCTCGCGCACCCTATAACTCTGCAGCGAGTATTTCTTACAGACGCGTCCGTCGCCCGTTCTCACGTTTGCGCGTAATACGTTAATAGCGAGATGAACTCGAATATTCCGCGAACGTACGCCGAGTCAATTCCGACTCGTTCCCAAAAAACCTCACGTCGCTCTGTATCCCTTTCCGCCGTTAAGACCGCCGTCTTCTCTCCTCCCTTCGAAAACACGTTGTCCCTACTTGTGGACGCGCCTCCCTCCCTCGTCTTATCCACCCGACGGGCAATCAGCGTACCCTCCGCTGGCGTTTCGATCAACACACACTCGCCGCGCTCGTATCACCCCGATATATTATATGCCTTATCAACGAGATTGCGCTCGCTCGACGAGGACATTACTCCTCCACGCCGGACGTGGAATAACGCTTCCGCAGCGCGTGGAGATCGCGTCCACTTGCCGGGAAACGTTTTTACCCCGAGCTGACGAGCTCTTCTTTGAGGAGTTACAACGCGATGCTACGAATTAGATTTCCCGCAGATGGAACAGAGGGAAAGTAAGATTCTCCACTCTGCTCGGAAACCGAGCTGTGGGCGCGCGAGGATTGGCAAAAGGTGAGTTCATCACTAAGTCATGATGCTTTTATCCGACGATCTTCGTCATCCCAGCGTCTCGCGGACGCTCGTCTCTCTTCCGCACAGTCGCAATCCCGCATTTTCTCTTCTCTCCCATTTGCTTCATCCAGGAGACGATGAGCAACGGAGTGTCCCCTCCCTCTTCCCCGTACTCCCTCGCTCTCTCCGCGCTGTCGTTCGCTGTCCTGCGAGACCGCTTCCTCCCTCTCGCTTTGACCCATACATCCACGCGTTTACAAGCCGCTAATACCCTCAGAGTATTTATATTCGCCTTCGCGAGTGAAAGAGGACGGGATAAAAAAGCCAGGTCGAAAGCCAGGGATTGACAGAAAGAGACTAGAGGGTAGATTTCACGAATCAGGTCGCCGAGACGACCCAGAGAGAACAAAGGATCGATAGGATCGAATATTAGAGCAGTGTCGAAATATCCATCCACGTTCTTATATACGAATTGCTCGGGTTCAACGCGTATCTCAAGCGGCGACGCTTTTAACAATTGAGCTCATCGATTTATCATCATGCTTTGATAGACATGATTCGTAAAATCTGATTATATGCTCTTTATTCGACAGATTTTACGAAATACGGCCGATATCTGCTTTTCCGGCGCAAGTACTTTCCAGTGATTTATTATTTCGAGGTGTCATTTAATATATATTAAACCATGTTTAAGATGTTTCGTGAATTATGAGGGATCCCGTTATATACATTTATAAAGCGAAACTTGCGCCGTAATATGCGCTGAATCTGATTTATACCTTCACCGTGGAATATCAAATCACAAGTGGTTCGTCTCTTTTCCTCCCGTGTCTCTATTCAGTGTAACGCAGTAGTCTCACAGCAAGTCTCGCCGTGGCCGAACTGTCAAATTAATCAGTTGCTTACTTACACATCTCGGTCGACACGATAATAAACCTTTTATACGGCGAGAATCTCCGAGTGGAAACGACCCCTGGGAGAATAGCGGGGCAAGAAAAGATCGGAGCAACAAGGCGAGAAGCTGTATTTAAAAAATTCAAGCAGCCACTCCGCCCGGTCTAGATGTATTTCCTTCGCGGGTAGAAATCTCGACATCGCTCAGTCAGTAATTTCACGCGGAGATCTCCGCCGTCGCCGTTTCTGTCTTTCGCTTTGCCGCGCAGTTCTCACAGCTATGCCGAGAGAATAAAGCTGCGGGTGCGGACGTAACAGTCGTTTTCTACCAACATTGTGTTGGTGCTTTTTGCGGCGCAGAACAAATTTAGATAACTCCGTTCCTTGGCCGAGCTATTACATGTTTCGTCGGTGTGCATTTCGTATCGGCGAGATATGTGAATATTTGACTTGTTTAAAGCGTTTGTATTGCTCAACGGGGGGTATGATTACTTTTGGATGGCTCTGTGGATATAATAGAAGCGTTTGTTCTCCTTCAACGCGATTACGAGTGTATTCTCGCCGTTTTTCCGAAATACTCTTCCAAAGAGTGCGCTCTCTAATTCGATCTTTTTGAACGTGAATTCGCGGCGACGTCTGCTTATATTGATGGCTCTTATTAATTTGGCGCGGAGAGCGACACGTCTCCGTGTGAAAGATTCACGTTTTCCAGCGCCATACTGCATCGCGTCGCGTCTATTTTGAGATACGCTACTACACCCCGGACGCGCAGGGAGAGATTTGTTTTGTATCTCGTTGCTCATTTTTATGGGCGGCTCGTTGTAGCCGCGGGCGCGGCGCGCGTGCAGTTTATTATGCGGTGCATAATTAAGTTGCGCCATATTTAAAGCCGGTAACGTTTCTCGTATGCTAAGTAAACGTCGAGGCGTACAAACCGATAGGCGAGTATTAATTCAATTTGTCCCCGTAAGAAAGAAAGAGAGAGAGAGAGAGAGAGAGAGGGGGGGGAATTGGCTCTCTGATTTTAATTTCGAGCTGCAGCGGCATCAGTTTCGCGTCTGACATCACGGTTGTGTTCAGAAATCCAATTCTAGATTAAAAGGGTAACCCACAGTCGTTCGGAAATTAACTCGAGTAAGATAAAATAATAATTAAAGGTAAAATGATAAAATAATTTATCAGTCGTTCAGAAATTAATTCGAGTAAGATAAGATAATTCGTTAGTTGCGTTCAGAAATGCTCAATGATTACTGTGTTCTATTCTGGGAAAATGAATACCTATTCTGAGCTCGATTTTTCAATCTCTGAATTTTCGAAAGTTATCACCAAATAATAGAAGTAACTCGGCTATTTGGCTAATTACAAATAAGAAGAACTCCAATAATATGAATATAAAATAGATGACTGAGGTATCTATTATTAACAATGCTATTCCTACACGCCTCGTATCACATCGCCTGGAAAATGGCAATTAAAAATAATATGATATCATTAATTGATTAATACGATAAGCAGATATTTCTATTTTTCTGTATATTTCTATTGTTCTGAATATTAAGTTAAGTTTCTGTTATTCTGTAGTTCTGAATATTACATTGTATTTCTAATCTAATTTTATATTTAAATTTTTTATTCAATCTGTTATTTAGTATATTAACTTGTTATATTTAACATGCAGCTTCCATATAAGTTGAAAAATAAATAGCAATATTATTATTACGCACTTTTAATAATAAAGCTATATGTTGCACTTTGGTTCGGTTACACCAATGTTATTTTGGCTTTAAACTAGACGTTATACTTGAAATTTGTTGTGTCAAAGCTAAAGCGACGTTGAAAGTGCTTTAAAGTTTATTGACCTTACTCGATGCGTTCAGAAAGTCGTTTGAACTAAGTGTTCGGGTTATTAGTGTGACCCCGATTAAGCCTACTCTACCCAACGGGTTGGATCTCTGAACGCACCCATTGCGAATAAGTTGCGCGGATACGGTATTTTTTGATGGCACAGCCCACCCGCGGCGTATTGTGTTATCAGCTGTTAAACGTCGCGGAAGAAAAGAGCTACAATGCATCGTCGGGTCGGGTCGTAATTCGCGCGATATATATGCATGCATATCGATATAAGTTCGCGTTCGACGTCGTGTTTTCGCATAAAATTTAATATGTATATGCGTCCTCTCTCGTGGGTCCCGTCGGCCTCGTTCCGTAACGTGGCTTCCGACGTGACAGACCGCCGGTATTCCCCGTTATATCTCGCCGATACGAGAGCGATAGTTATTACTCCAGAGTCGTGTACGGCACAATTTCTAAGTAAGAGTCTCGCGCGACTCGCCCCGTCGGCTTGTCCGACATTCAGATAGTAATTTCCAATGCTATACCGTACAGTTGCTCCGCGCCGATTTAAACATAAACACGCGCCACGAGTTTGATATATCTGCGTTTTCTTGGAAGAGAGCCTGACCACCCCCGGTGACCCAAATAGAGTCTCTTTAATCTTTATTCAGGCCCGTGCGAGATATATCCGAAATATGACAAGTTATAGTTATGTCTATGAATTACGAGGCAATATCGAGGCAACCTGGGATTAAGCGATCTCTATCAGACAATAGGTTATTGTAAGGTAACTTATAATGCCATTAAATGTAGTCTCGGCTCGCTCCCTCTCTCCCTCTCTGCGTGAGGCTAATATCGTACTACAAAATGAAATGCGACGAAATTTCCAACACCAATTACGCGGCCGACTCCCCGTGTAGAACGGTGCAACTAGCTCTGGCACGAGAATCGTGGGAGAAAATTGAAACCGATGGAAAAACAGTCCCTGGTAATTATAAGGCGCGGCTGAAAAGCTCGGTTGATGAAACAATGCGCGAGTTAGGGTCTGAAAAGGTTAATTAGGAGAATGCCAAGCTGGCGAATATCGCGAAACGTCGTTCGGCCGTGAGCGCGAGTGCCGGCGGCAAGATCACTCGTAAAACGCGATTCGATATTGCATCCGGTTTATTCGTTTACGGGCGTAAAGAGTGCACTGGAGGCGGTGAATGGAATCCGACGGTGAGAGCGGTAGGGATAATGGCTCCGCGACATTTCGCCTCTTCCGCGACGCAGCGGTGGAAACTGCGGAAGTACGTTTTCCTTTTATTTCCGGCGCGGCGCGGAGCAGCGCAGCGCGCGGTGACAGTGCACCGCCAAAATAGCCGCCTCCGGCAATCGCACGATAAACACCGGTCCATTTTCTCTCTCCCGTGTGCTCCGCTATCCTCCCTGCCTCCCTCGCCTCCTTCCGCCGCCTTCGTTGGGTCGCGCTCCCGAATTTTTCGCGGGACTGTCGGACAAAGAGAGACACGGCGGATCTCTCTCTCTCTCTCTCTCTCTCTCTCTCCCTCTGTTTTAATTCGTCCCTTTCCCTTCTCCCCTCTTTGCTCCCTTCCTCGCTCTCTCATTCTTCTCTTCTCTCTCTTCCTATCTCTTCTCTCTTTCTCTTGAACACCGGCTGAACAACAGAGTCTTTTTCCAATTCGATCAACATTACCGGAAGGAAATGCTATCCCGCGGATTTCAATATTTTCTTTTTCAACGTTGCATCGTGCAAATGGATCAAATGTTACTTTCAGATTAAGAATGTCCTCATTTAATTTCGCGTTGTACAGTTAGAAAGCTGCACTGAGAGAAAAGAACTGATTGATTTAACTAAAATTACAATTATTTTTTGCTCCAACCATATTTTTTAGCAGAATGGCAGTTTAGTAACACGTATACAAGATTATTAATCGTTAAAATTATAAAGTAGAATTTAATTTCAAAAATATGGTTTTCTAATTTATAATAATTATTTCTCTATGTGATCATAGTTACGAATGTTTCTAAACAAACCAATTTTTTTTTATGCAAACATTTTTTTTCTAAATATATAAATAAGCGTGCGACGACCGGCGAGGGAGAATCTAAGGGCACACGAGCGGATCGCAAAATTGGATATCGCGTAATTTATATCACGCAGTAATCGAGCAAAGTGCGCGGTCGCATTATTCGTTTCGCGTCGCGTATTACGACGAGTTACCTTTCGCAGAATGTGACGGAGCCTCGGCGCGGAATTTACGGAAACATTGGGGCGCGTACGGCCCCGCCATTTAATCCGAACGGTCTCTCGCGATCGGCAGTAATGGAACCCCTCAGCCCTCCCTCCTCTCCTCCGTACATCCGGACGCGATATTATCGAGCGCGACCCTCTCCCCCTCCTCTCTCTCTCTCTCTCTCTCTCTCTCTCTCTCTGTCGTCCTCTCACCCTTTCGTCCATCCCCGCATCTTCCGTGCCGTAGTTACGCAAGTTTCCAATAGCATTATCTCCGGTCGACGGTTTACCGGTAGCGGGCAGAGCATCCCCTTTGTACATCCCCTCTCTGTCCGCCGCTAGCGGTGCGCTCCTAATCGATTTAATTAGGATTTTATCGGATCACGGTGTCGGTGTGTACTTTTCCGCGCAAACAAAACCCCCCGATTACCGGCGGCCCGGCTGGCGGTCGTCTTGCGAGCTCCTCCTCCTTCTCCTTCTTCTCTGTGGGCTTAGCCAGGCGATGCTGTCGTCGGCTCTGCTCCGATATCGCCATCGGCAAACAGAAATACCGCTGTCGGCCGAATTAAAGTATCCTCGGAGGAGAGTGATCGATTGGACGGGGAGGAAGGGATCCGGCAGAGAGCGCGTATCTATTTGAGCATCGGGAGCGTACGGAAGGAGCCGGCAGAAGACGGCCGATGTAACTTTCCGACCCTAAGGTTCCGTAACTGCCGGGACTTTACGGCGACGGGCGTCATAAAATGGATACAAAGAGGCTATATTATCTCGGGTATGAGACCGCGCGCGCGGAAGCCGGGACAGAGACGTGAATCTGCATATGGAACGCGCATTAAGTAGTTTCTTCCGCGTTTAATTTAATAGCGCGGCACAATGGGCGAGACTGCGAGACGACGAAACGCCCGGCATCTCCGTCCTTGCGAATGCCGCGCACTTTATATACGTTTCTCGCGCGCGAGTTTCAGCCATGAGCTTCGTACACCTTGTGCACACCTTTGTGTCGCGCTTTTCTGTGCGGCGTCTTCCGATGGATGAAACGTCGACCGATATTCTAATCGCTTTCTCGCGTGTCACTCCTCTTAGAGTCGTTCGACGATTAACGCACGTCGATCGAGGGGAGTGAGATGATGGTTGGAACATCCTCGTGTCTTTATCCTCAGGTCGGCGGGATGCGTCATGTATTTCTCCGCGAGCGAGACGATTGTTGCCGCGTGTCAATAACAGAAATTATAGCGAGGAATAGACGCGTCGTGCCAAAGAAGGACAGGATAGATCGTCGACCAAGTTTCTCCTTCCGTTATGTTCCTCCACCCCGCAATTCTCGATTCCCTTATCGCGCACGGTCTCTCTCATCCTGCTCCGTGATCGAAAGCGCTCCATTATTTTTATCTCCGTCCCATTTAAGCACCTCCTGTACGTGTAATCGCTGCATTCATCTGTTCCTTATACGTTTCCGCTGAGCAGGTCTCGCGTCTCCTTCTCCTGCGGCGCGCAACCGCGACTTCCTTTTCCACACCCCGTGAAGGAGGAAGCCACCCTCAGAGAAATAAGAAGTCGCACGGCAGATTCAAATCGAACGGCTATCTCGCGCGATGACGCTGCGCCGTCACCGCGAGAGCAATTTTCGAACCCAGCTCTTTCTCGCTGACGTCGCGAGGAAAGAGGGAGAGAGAGAGAGAGAGAGAGAGAGAGAGAGAGAGAGAGAGAGAGAGAGAAAGAATGATAAGGTCGGTAACGTCGGGGCATTAGCTTCCGTCTGATTTTATTGGATTTCACCGAGATGGATGTCGACGGCAAACACGGGCGTTACGAGGTAGAAATGGTCGCGTCGTCGTCGTCGTCGTCGTCGCCGCCGTCGTTGTCGTCTCGTCGGGTCGAGGGAAGGTAAACATCCGGTCGGTCGCACGGACGTGACAAAAACGGAAGACCCTCGACGTGTCCGCCGCGGCAAAGGCGAAAACGGCCAGAGAGAAGAACGAAGAAGCAGGTGGCAGACAGGGTACAGGGTAGCTTCATTTCTTCATAACTTGGCGCGACAGCCGAGAGAAAAATTGGTTCCACCCTCACCCGGGCCACGAAGATGCAAGGGATCCGCGCGAAGGGGCGGCGAAGGGGCGGGGCGCGGAAGCACCCGGAACACTCTCTAATATCTTATGATTTAGTGTTGGATGCAACGACGCAGCTTAAACACCGCCGGTGGTATACGGCACCGCCGGCCGATACTGCCTCGAAATTAAACTTCCGCGGCTTCTTCATCCTGTCTCGCCTTGTCTCGCGCGCTCCACGCCACACCGTGCTGGACCTTTGTTCTTCTCCCTGTCCCTCCGTCTTTCTCATCCCTTTTTATCCCCGATACGACATTTCCCGGGGACCCAGGCCGTTCGCACCCAGGCCGTTTTAATTACTCTATAAATACGAGTCGCGCGTGTGTCTTCTTTTAGAATTTTAACCAGTCGCGCTGACGTCGCGAGCTACACGTGTCACGCGCACTTCAGCGGGGAATATTTTTATTCGCCCGGCGAGACTCTTGTCGCGACCGAGTATTTTCGTTTCCTATAGTTAACGAAGAATTATGTTTGCGCAATAGTTGCGCGCGTTACGTACGTGTCGTAAATCGTAATAACGTTGAAATTAAAATTATGCTCTCTGCAATTACACTGCTTCTTGTTCGGTCGCTCTTTTCGCATCTAGCAAAATTCTCGCCATCGTGTCCGCTTTGCTCAATTATGCGCATCTCTTCGCAACCTTGAAGAGGCTTCGCGCAACTCTCCTCTCGCACACGTTTCCGCGATGATATCGACTAATCGTCCGCAACACCGACGTGAACCGCGCGGGGGAAACTCCTCCAGGAATAGACAGACGCGCAAAGTGCGATTTCCCCTGTCATTCTCGCGCGACCACCTGCACCTGCACCTGCATCTGCACCGCGCGACTCGCCTTTCGCACGCATATTTCACACGTGCGCCGTAGACGCTCGGTAGACAGGCGCTGCCTCTAAATTTACGAGAGTGGACATTAAATAAGCGGCATAAGCCGCCACCGCCGCGGACGCTCTTACCCCGGACGACAGTCCGGAAAAAAAGGATCGGCCAGCGGTCATTTGTCAGTGGGGCGCGTCCATTAGGGGTGAAAAATCGAGCAGCGCGCCCCGACCATAAACAAACGAAATTATACGGCCAACGGATTCCCGACTGACTTGTACGGTGCACACACGGCGTATTACGCGTCGTGTGCGCGCGCCAAGTGGATCTCCCTCGCTTCTTGTTGCTCGTTGTCTTTCGATTACACCGAGAGCACCGAGAAATGGCTAATCCAGCGAAAATTATCGTTATTTTTCGTCCGATCGTACTTCTTTAGTAAAATGGTAGAATGGCACGCACGTGAGGCTATTATCACCCGACAGCAGAACTTGACGAAACAATGGTTTTCTTGACCATAATTGGTTGTAGTTATGCAAGAATGATCGCTGGGTCGTAACTACCCGGCGATCTCTCGATCTAGGAAGTAGCTATAGACACATTTGAGATAGAGTGTACACTTTTAAGCGTCCTCCCGATCGGGGAGTTGTGCTAATGATGCAAATTTGTTTGTGCATGCCGTGTGCACGACACTTCGATATTCGCGCACCGGCATAATAATCTTCTCGTACTTGTTTTTCCAACTCCTCCTTTTTTATGTTTTATTCATGTGTACGGGCGCGGTGCGCGCACGGAAAACCTCTCCTTCGCGAATATTTATCGAAAAATATTATTTTTAGCATATGACAATGCTGGACTGTTTCTCGAGCATAGCGGACCATATTTTGTTTTCGAAATCGAATACAGAAACGTGACTGTCGGTCAGGCGGAGTATATGCAATATATATACGTGGCTACATGCAAACACGGACGGTGCATCGTCGCGCTAGTGATGTCAATTGTATTTGGTGTACATGCGAAACTCATTTTTTGCTCGTGCTACGCGCCGGCGAACGAAACAGCAAATGTGTTGCCGGGTTGTTTCAATGGACGACATTATTGAGCAAAATGTGTACGCGGGAAACTGTAAAAGTAGAAAATGTCGCGCTATGCCATATACGTGTTTATCGTACGGACATACGCGTATCCATCAGAGCGATTTTATTCGAGGATTTAAAAATCGCTTACGATAACGGGTTACGAGTGCTGTGATCCACTCTCTCACGTGCGTTCTAAAGAACGGATAACGACAACGTGCGGGTAAAAAATGCAATAAATACTTTTAATATACATGGATAGAACTGTTTGTATGTTGACCTCTTTTTAAAGCGTAATTCACAAACGTAGACGATAAATTGGCGGACAATTTGGGCGAACTGTGTTTAGCTCGCAGAACAAATAGAAAGTTTTCGGCATAAAATTTAAGTGCGCGAGAGAATTCGAAGAGTAAATTAAATATTTCAACGATGTTAAACACGCTCAATGTTCGCGTTTGAGTCGCGTAACTTGACGGGAGACGGCGCGAAAAATGTGCGGTCGAGTCGCCAAACAACCTAGACAAACATACAGTACTCTACGATAATTACACGGGTCTTTGACAGATTTGCGAAAGTCACGACGGGAGAAACGACGGCGCGCCCCGTACGAAACTCATCGCGGCGTCGTTAAGTGATTTACAAAGTTACCCGTATTTTCGCGGGTGGACGTGGAGGGTAAATTCGTTATAAAATTAGTTTAGGCCTGGCGTGCTCCTCGTAACTTCTCCTAGCTACGCGCGAGCCCTCGAAGTATACATTTCAGTTTTCCTATTCTCGTAAATCGGAAGAAAAATATTACCTCTGCCCGGTTAATTGGGTAAGAGGTTTAAAAAGATAAAGAGAAAAAACGGGAAGAAAGAGAGACCCGAAACAATCATCGGGTTTTTCTTTTTTTTTTTTTTTTCGTTCGTTAGAGTGACTCTCGCGAGTAACGGCAGAAGACGCGATTTCAACATTAAGAGATTTAACAAGCTTTCAGATGCACATTGCGAATACGTACGCGTTTATGATCTTCATCATCTTGCATTTTTCATATAATAAGGCGCGATGCGGCAGCCGGGCGTTCGCTTTATGGGAGATTCACGCAACGCCACAATATAGAGTTTACAAGTTTTATACAGGAAAGGATACATTATGCGGATGCGTGCCGTTTTACGACTGCGCCATGTCCTCCAGCTCGCGCGCCGGGCGCACTGTCAAATTTAAAGCATCCTGATTCAGTAAGGATGAAATACGTCAACTATGAAAAGGTGTTACCGGGAAACCGCGACGGGAATCGCCTGCGTCACGCGATGTGTCTACGTGAAATTTACGAAAAAAAGACAGGAAAAAAAGGAGCAAACCCTGTTTGGGTCACCGATGATCTCTCTCTCTCTCTCTCTCTCTCTCTCTCTCTCTCTCTCTCTCTCTCTCTCTCTTTGTCTCTCTTTGAACGAGACGCGCTATCTTCGATCCTCTCGGTAAATTTGGTCCGAGGTCGTCTTCGACGTTCGTGCGGTGAGTTCCTTGCGAAACGGTCGGCCGGTAGCCTTCCCTCCTTTCACATCGGGCGGTGTCCCCAAGGCGGCCATTTATATGTCCTGCGGGGAAGTTTCGACGGCCTGGCGGGCTTTGCGGTTCCCGAAACGGATACTAAGGGCGAGCCACAGAGAACGAGGATGGACGCTCCTCTTACTCGGGTGCGCTCCCACTGGCCACGTAGGGATTAGCATGTTTAGATAGCACTCACGGAGTAGTTCCACGACCTGCCGAATTAATGCCACGACGGCGCAACTTTGAACCGTGCCTTGATCCATCTTGATATCCCGGGGAAAAGGGACGGTTTTCGCAAAGCCGGTGAGAGGGGGAAACGGAAGAGAGGCCCTTTTGTAAGTGCCGGCTCGCTCTCGCCACGTCGTTTTCTTAACTGAAAGCCTTTGCTCTCTGTGTACACACACGTCTCGACTGCCATTGGCCCTGAATTTCGACGACTGCCTGAAAGCGCGACAAAATGCAATTCGCGCGGCGATACGTGCGCGTCGCGCGGTTGGCACCGCTTTGCGACGACGAGCAGACGGCGAATAGCTCGGGAAATTTTGCGAAAACGGCCTGGGCCCTCTTTCGTTGACTGTATTAAGAGCGACGCGACGATTGCTCGAATCGCAATCAAAAAAGGATCGCGAGGAGCTCGCTAGGACACCGACGTGCCTCCGCGTCATATCTCCCTTTCTAGACTTTAAGTTACGGCTTAGATACGACAGCTTCCTATGGCGGATCTCGAGATTGATCGCTGCTGAGTTTGTGATTTATCTTTCCTGTAGCTCGCGCGCGCCTCTCCTCGCTCCGTTTCCCTCGCCTCTCTCCATCATCACGGCGTACTGTGCTGGAAGAAGTGGCTGCGTTTACATACTTGAAGAAGTAGATGACGAAATCGAGATGGATATTCATTCGACGAGTATCGAGGCGCCTTTGCCTCTGAAAAATCAATTCGCTCCAAGATCCCGAAGCACAGTAAGACATCACATTCTCCGCGAATGAACGGCTTACTTTTTGTAGGTTCACTCGACCGGTGCGAAGTTTAGCACTTTAAGGAATTCAAAAATCGTTAACACTATCCAATCCCCTCCCCATTAATCCTTTGACTGCAAACGAGATACAAAGCTGTATATGGTGTTGACGATTTTTGAATTACTTAAAGTCGGGCGCTAACTTCACACCGGGATGTTGATTCACCTCCACTTCCTTAACCGCGTTAAGAACGTCTTAAATCACGTTCCGATGTTAAAAACTTCGCACCCTACCACGGCACGCTCGAAAGCAATTTTCTCGATGCTTTCGCGACGGCCAACCCCTCGAATCACCGCAAAGAGATCGTTTAACGATCATTGCCACGAGGAAATATTTACATCCCAAGGGGAAATGTACAAGTAGTATAAGTGTACGTTTCGTCAGTCCGCGATCATACGTGTAAACACTTGAGGGGATTCTCTACTGCTACTCTCTGAATTTTTCAGAGTGAAATTTTACTGGGAAAGAAGAATGGCAATCGGTTCGTTCGAATTCGAGTGATTTCCCATTCATATAGAGTGAATTTTTCACTTTCAATTGCCGAATGAATATTTTCACTCGAAATTGAAGAGAGTGAATCTCTGACTCGCCATGGGAGCATGCTCACTCTAATCGACTGAAACATTCGCTCGTATGGAGTCAGAATCCACTCTGAACTTGAGCGAAACATTCACTATTGCCTCGAGTGAAAATACCGCCACTTTTTACTCGCTTTGAGTGACGTTCCACTCCGGAAAAGTTAGAGAGCATCCCGCAAATTGTTCGTCTCTCGTTAAACGCACAAGTATGACATACATATATATGGTACATAACACGCGGGATTATTAAGCGATCCCTTGTCATCGTCGCTGTCATTTGATTACAACGTTTAATCGGCGTACCTCGCATCAATACACCCGCTATCGGGACTCCACAAACGGACCTCTGTTCGGACGCGGATAATCTGACCGGAGAGCGTTCCGGTTTCGCGCCGGCAAATACATATCTCGCTGCAGATCGAAACTTACGCGGCGAATTGGCGAATTTATGCGCGAAAGCGCCCAGCTTACCGAGGAATTTTTGAATCGCGACGTCGGGCGCGCTATCGAGCGCATAACGAAGACCGAGGCTATAATTTAACGTAGAAATTCGCGATGGTCTCGCGAGAGCGTCTACCTTGCCCGAGAAAGAGAGAGGAGGAAGAGGAGGAGGAGGGCGGGTGAAATTTAATGCGGAAAATTTGAAGCTCGGAAGTGCGGTATGTTTTAGACTCAGCTCCCGGCTATTACCTGTCGTCGGCCCGAGCCTAATACGTATGAGTTGGCTACCGAGCAACAGGCTGTCGTGACATACATAAATCCCAACTAGGTAACGGGTGGCACACACACCTGACTTCGTAGAGCCCGACGTGTCGGCTTTTCCGGAGGAAGCGAGATAGTCGAAGGGCGCGAACGCACGCGGCTAGGGGCGGACGAACGGACAGACGCGACGCGCCACCACGGGGGCGAGCGTTGGAAAGAAGTTCGAAATCCCGAGTGCAGAATTGAGATAACATTAACGCGGCGTGCGGTTAACGCGCGACCAGTCGACGTCTGTCGATAACGATCAATTTGCCGGGCTGGAGATGTTAACGTCCGCGCAAAGTGTTATTCTTGTTAGATGACGGCGAGGAACAAGACCGGCTTGTACATTTTTGTAAATTTCACACGCCACAAAGGAGTATTGGCCGATGGTAACGCCTCGTCCCGCGCCCGCGGACCTGTCAAAACTTTTCACCCCCCCCCCCCCCCCCCCC
>NW_022639480.1:1523663-1528101 GCF_010583005.1 Odontomachus brunneus
AAAACTTTTCCCCCCCCCCCCCCCGCCCTGAACGGCGAACTATTGTCCGATCTTGGACGTACAACGTCGACTATCGCGTCGTTCCGCTGACGGACTATACTTTAACGCCGCGCGCGCGTCTCTCGCCGCGGTGTAACTTATATTTAATTACTGCCGGTAATATATTAGATTTAAAGAGTTTTCTCGTAAAATATCGCAACATTAAGGAAACCTCCGGCGCTCCGCAAGGCGGACGGTCGAAGGAAATGATTTACCTTTCATGAATTCTTTACGGCCACCTGGACGACTAGAAAACCCCCGAAGTTGCAGCCACTTGAGCCCTCTTTTTCTCTTCCACTCGTCTCCTTCTCTCTCTCCCTCTATCTCTGCCTCTCTTTCTCTCTCTCCCTTTCCAACGGTCCTCCTTTCTTTCGAGCCAGCACGCTCTCGATCTCTTTCCGTAGTGCGCCAACTTTTCGTCGTCGTCGTCGTCGTCGTCTCTTTCGTCGTATGCTATACTCTGCTCCGATATTGCCTTAATTTTCCCTAGTCTCGTACTCCTTAACGATTTCCTTTTACCTCTTTCGCAGTTTGGTCGATCAATTAAGAAAGCTCTTAAAGCTGCTCGTCGCGGTCGAAAATTATCTATTGTCGTCGTCCTCGTGTCGTATCAATTGTCACTTACCGTCGGCAGCTCGCGAATTTCGCCACGTGAATATGTCGTAATCGTCGCGCACATCGCCAACGATATGGCGATATCGAAATAAATGTTTCTCGTAGCTTTTGATATCTTTCGATTATCATATCTCGAGGAGAGCGCTTGTGGAGAGCCCTTCATCCGATTTCAGTCGCAAAGACATTCTTTTCGAACAACGCACGTCGCACGACATTTCGGGTTTTCACTCACTATAAACGTTGTACAGACGGGAAGAGAAATAGTGGTGTCAGAGTAAGGCGTTGGCAGGTTTAACTGTTTAAGTGATGTATTTCTCCGCCCCTTTAAAATGCGTATTTGCAAATGTATTCGATAATCGTTAATGAATTCGCCGTCGGGAATATAATGCTTCACGTATCGTGAATACATTGGTATCAAGTGATCAGAGAGACGCGCATCTAAGAGAAAACACTCGCGATACACAAGCGGATCGTTGATTGCGCGAAATGGAACTCACCTGACGCCCCATCCTCCGCGTTCCTCTCCCGTCTGTCGAGCGCGATTTTAATTGGCTTCGAAGGAAACCATCCGCCCGTTGACAGCAACAACGCCAGCGAGGCGGGGTAAAGAGTGGCGGTAAAATGCATAGGTGAAAGCCGCACGCAATGTTCCCGAGCGCGGATGCATATCGCGTCGTGCATATTCCACGTCGCGAGAACGTCGGAGGGAGAAGAACTTAATGAAAGCACATTCGCCTTAATTCATAGCACATCGACCGTACCTAACGCTTCTCCTAACCTATCTCTCTCCCATTCTTAAAGCCGGTAAGCCCTTAAGTCGTAAAAAAGGTAGCTCGTAATACCTTCCGATTTACCAGCCTCCCGGCGAGAAGTTAATTCGCATTTTCAGGAAGCTGTGCGAGTCGTAGCATGAAACAGACGAGAGAGAGAGAGAGAGAGAGAGAGAGAGAGAGAGAGAGAGAGAGAGAGCAGGGCTCAATGGCGCGTATGAACGGGGCGAGACGATAAATCGACAGGCACGGCTATAAATCATTAGATAACTCGATGATTCTTCTCGGGGCTCCTCATCCGACGTGAAACTCGCCTCGACAACTCCTCGTGTCTTTGGACGCGACGCCTGCCCAGGATCTTTGCTGTCAAAAGGTCCGATTCCTGCGACACTCTGGATTAAAATCCAGTCTTATCGGCGCATGGCTGTTTCATTCACGTGTGTGCATTCGAAAGTAACAGCTCGGAACACGGATATGTAGCGCACCGGACGAGCGAAAACAATGTGTAGGCGAGACTGTAGCGGGCGAGTTACAAGCGAATATTCGGCGAATATTCGAAACGTTAACTTGCTGCGTGGCCAAGTCCCCACGAGCTTTTTCTCTGTATCAAGCCGCGTGTAACGATCCGTCGAGGAGAGTTTCATGGCAGTTCGAATGGTCAATGTTCGATGAAAAATGCAGAACCGGCGCGTGATATCGTCCGACGGAACAATTCCATTAGAGATCTCGCTTGGGATCGACTGACAAGGCATGTTGGTCGAGAGCGCGGAGATCGAATGAGGAAAATAAAAAAAAAAAAGGGAAGGAAGGAGACGCACTCGGGGAAAGCGAGGGAGGGAGGTGAAAGAGAGAGAAAGAGAGAGGGAGAGAATGGGGCGGAGGAAAAGTGGAAGGCGACGAACAGAGAGGTGAAACGAGCAGGGACATTTTTCGGAAAGAGCTTGGAAAACCCAAGCGGCCAGTTGAATTCCATACAATGGCGTTTCGTGCCGCTGTTAAGGGGGCTACCTACCGCGAGGAAGTGGAATCTCTATCCTACCTACCTACCATCTTCCTTCCTTCCTTCCTTCCTTCCTTCCTTCCTTCCTTCCTATACGCGCTTATATGCCGCTCGCCTTTAACTCGGTAAAAGTAAAGCTACTACGAGGACTGCGAGGCGTTGCCAAGGTGCGCGAGCCAAACGTCCGCGGCTGGATTGGAACGGCGAATTGATACCCAAAGACAATTGAACGTATTTCGCGTATCGGCAATGCGTTACGCGCGTCCAATCGCTTTCGCGCGATTCGCCCGGTGCGGTCACGAATTTTTCTAATTGCCGGCGAGTATTCGCACGAATCCACGTAACGCGGATGCTACGTAAACGGCTGGGGCAGTTCACTTCGAATAACGGCCGAGATTAATTTCCGTCCGGCCGTTGGAAAATTCACTCGCACTCGTGCAACAGACTTTGTTGACGTTACAAATTTAAAGGATTCCGGCTATTTTTCATCCTTTTCAAGGAATTTGCAATGGAAAAATGAATAAATGATACATCGTGAAAGCGTAAACCAGCACTTGAAATTTTTTGTCGGCGTCGGAGTAATGGAAAAACTGTGGGAAAATTCTCGCCGCGAACTTCCACGATGAAAATGAAACGCGCCACCATGAATCAAAGCAAATGAAGGGCGGCGCGATTTTGATATCATAACTGGGATATCATCGTTAGAGATTTCGAGCTTTCAGGTTCCACGTATTCTCCTTGGTATGGCCAACGAAAGAATTGTAATGTCATTTTCCTCGGATCCACCCGACAATAACGATTCATGACTAATTATTCAGCGTTTTGCTTTGCAAACGTGGACGCGAGTGGAAAATCTGCGTCGTAGAAATTGCATCGCGCAGGAAAACTCACGGAGCGGTAACTGCAATTTAATGAGTAGAATGTCGAGTCGACAAAAATTGACACTGTGAAAAACAAAACTTTTTCACATTTGCATGTCGATATTTCGCGACGTATATTCATATCTCTTTCCGCAGTCGTCGTACCGAGAAATCTATGTTATCGACGAGAATTCTCCTAGCTTTCGAAAATCCTTGGAAACGTTAGCTCAGCATGGACCCTTCGAGTGGATAGATGGCATAAGGAGAAATCGTTTACGGTAGTTGTATCGGAGATTCCGTCGAATCCGATCGATCGAAGGCCGGGGAAAAGAGTGATGACACAAATAAAAAAAATAATAGTAAACATGAAATAACGGCATTTATTTATAGTTGTCACTATACATCGAGTAAAGTATAAAGTGAGAAGATACGATTTGGTGACGCTAAAAGTCACATTTTCGACAAATATCACGAGTAAATGTTCATTATTTCAGAAAAGCAAAAAAATAATTTATTTTCGGATTAGCGCCGTTTGTTTTACGTTGGAAACTTTAGCAACGTTTCCAAGAAGGATAGAATGAATTTTTGATCGAGAGTAAAACACGAGAATGCTACGAGAAATAAAGAGAGAAAAAGAGAAAGAGAGAGAGAGACGGTTGAAATCGATAGTGTAGAGGGGATAATCTTGAACGGGAAAACGAACATTTTTATGTGCGATTCAATTTGATCGAGTAAAAGTGCACGAACACATCATCGTGACGTACGACAAAAGAAAGCAAGCGAAAAGGAGTGATGGAAAAGTTCTTCGTACGAATGAAAGTAGGATTAGGCGCATTGAGGGAGTGTCGAACTCATGTCGCGAGTTTCACAGTCGTCAACTTGCTGTACGGTTTCAAAAGACGGATACGAGAGGTCTTCAAAAACTTTTAATTAATACAGATGACGAGTATACAAAGCCTCAGACCGAGCAAAGAATTTTGGAACAAAGGCGAGAGGAGAGCATTGTTGTCGGATCTTGTTACGAGGACGCGCCGTGTTGAGAGAACAAGATGGAGTGACAGGAACGCGAGGAGGAGATGGAGGAGATGGTTGAACGAGAAGAAGTGACAGAGAGAGAGAGAGAGAGAGAGAGAGAGAGAGAGAGAGAGAGAGAG
>NW_022639480.1:1528809-1539733 GCF_010583005.1 Odontomachus brunneus
AGAGAGAGAGAGAGAGAGAGAGGGAGGGGGGAGGGAGGGAGGGAAACGCAGCGAGAAGCTAGAAAACGTGGAAACGCAGACCGACTTTCCATTATGGTGTTATCCGTTCCTCTGTGCTCTTTTCTTCTGTTCTCTTTCGTCCGGCTGTGGAAAGCGTATAAACTAGAAATCTTTCGCGCGAGTAATTTACCGTAACGCGTCGATTTATCATAATACCGAGCGGCGGCAATAAAATCTCACCAAGTGGCATTACACGCGGCAACGTTAACGCAAACGCGTTCTCGGCGATCTCGCCTCTCCGCCGTCGATTTCTCGCTGCGAGATCGCGCGCGTTATAATATCTCATCCAAAGAATTCGCACGATACGTATACACTATGAGCTCCCGTACTATTCCTCGCAATTGCGCGCGGTAAATCGTAATATTGTTTGCCGAATATATCTAGCAATTCGAAATTTTGCTAATGGATTAAACACGTATTGATAATTACATGGCCATTACAAACTGCACGCTGCCGTCAGATTGCAATGGAAATGTATTTGAGCTCGGGAAATCTGAATTTCACAGTCTTGTTTTAATCGCGATATTCCCGCGCGAAACTAGAACCATTAATCTAATGTGAAAATTTAAACAGCAAGACATTACGCGCGTTACAGTATCGATTCATAACGGTCGACTCTTATAAGCGCGAGAGGATTACACCCTGCTCTCTTTTTCTCTCCCCCTCCAATCCTCTTTCTTTCTCTCTCTCTTTCTCCTTGCCTAGCTATATTCACCTCTTCTTTTTTAAACACAAAGTTCACGGCATAAAAATTCAATTAATGCGGTATTAACGCTCGGAGCGCGGCACGAAGCGAAATCTATCAATTTATGGAAATGAATATTATAAGCAATCATATAAACGAGAGGTTATTATTACGATACGAGCTTATATTCATGGCGCCGAGGCGAATATCCCAAATAGGAGAATCGTCACGTTCTTTATTACCCTCGTCCAAATCGGTACCAAATTGTCGGCTCTCAAAACGAACGACGTACGAGAGTGACGCTTGATTTTAATTAGCCTTTCCCGCAATCACACGAAACCGTCGCGGAACATTGAAATTTTAATTCCTCCATTCAACTTCCTGTACGCCCGTCGGAACTTTAATAGCCGACATAATTATGCTTAATTATGAAAGAAGGAAATTTAATAAAATGATATTATCGTCCATCGTCTTGGACTTGCGGAACTTGTAGCGTAAGGCAATTTTACCTCGCGGTGTTTTGCTCGTGTTCCGCCGTAGCGTTTCGAGTATCCGCCTCTTTTCTGCTTAAGTTAATGAACAGCCATCGTTCGATAATGCGGCTCCGCTTTCTGCCATTATCGACGGGTAAACGCGTTATTGTATTGAATAATTGAATGGCAGGTATGGCACGCAGGTAAACACACAGTCGTGTGCAAGATAAGGAGAAGGCAGCCGAAAAATTTGCAAACACGCAAGATTAAATGGAAACTCGATCCCCTCCCGCGAGAAGCCGTTCCGCGCACATAATTCCCGTGGAAATAAATATTTGCTCATCGAGAATTTATTCGGACGGCGGGAGATAATGCGCATCCCCTGCAGAATTAACGAGCGGGACATTTTTGCGAGATGAAAACCGACGTGTGTATGTGTGTATGCGCGCGCGCGGAGTCGAGGCGGAGCAAACGCCGACTTCGTTACCGCCGCATTGGGGTCGATCGTTTACACACGCAGCTGACTTGCACCGATTCACAAACGGAAACCCAAATGACGGGATCGAGAATGTGTGTAGTCGCGAATCGGACCGAATCGGCACCGGCCTCGTTCGATTGCGGACGCATTCGTTTTACACGCGCGTGTTCGTACGTTCCGACGTATCGCGTTGTAGTCACCCCGGGCCCCGCGTGGAGTGAGAGAGACAGACAGACAGAGAGGGAATGAGAGAGAGAGAGAGAGAGAGAGAGAGGGAGAGAGCACAGAGTGGCGGTGGCGGTCAGAGTCACACAGGGGCGGTACTATCTATCCGAACTAGATTAAAAGCATTCGTTAGCGCGTTACACCGTTTTCTGTCGGATCGCCGATCGTCCGTATGCTCGTAGTTTTATCAAGACCCGCGGTCCAAACGCGAAATGACGGTGATATAATACAGCTCGTTTCTCGAATTTTGGATAAATTAATGAATAATGAATTAATGGATAATGAGCGCGCGATGAATAATGAGCAATGAATAATGGATGTTCAAGGCAATCGACCGATTGCCAAATGCGCAGACGGCTCTAGGATTTTTCGTCCAACGATCAGCGAGTTTACGAGTTTACGTTTACGAGTCCGTTTCTGCGATTCCCCGCGATCAGTCACCCGCGACGGCTCGCGCTTTTCCTTAAAAGTCTCGCGCGTATTACACAGGGTGTTCATCATTTGGAAAAGTGGAAATAAGCTTGATTTCTTTATGAGAAAGAACGTTTTCGAGATCTTATCGCACCTTATTGCCATCCAAGGAGTGATCAATTGCACGTAGAACTTTTGTCCGGCCGATCATCGTGTGAACGGGAAAAAAGATGGCGGACACCGTGTTGTACATCCCGTTTAGCGGTGTGTAACCAGCGTGTGCACGTAATGTCTTATGTTATTACGTGAAAACGGGAGAGAGCCCGCCGTTTCCGCTGGAGTAAAAACCGCGGCGGAAAGTGTATCGCGAGAGCGCGCGAGCGGTTTGTTTAAGAACCGTGAGCCTTGATGCGAGACAAATCGCGAGCTAAGAGCGTAAGAGTCGGCCCCCGATGGTTAAATCCGCGCTCACCGTATCCGAGACGTCCCGCTTTTCAAATCTCCCTCTTCTTAGCCCGCACGTGCACACCCGCACCTGCACTCGCGCTCGGCGCGGCACGAAAGCCCCGTTTTAGCGGGTACGCTCGTCGTTCCTTTGCCACTGACAATTGGATTCCTCGCGCTACTCCCGTCGAGTTACAGATTTTTCCTTTCCGCGAGAATTTTCTTGCAGGCGCGCCTTTGAGAGGAGATATCCCGTCGCCTCTATCGTCTTCGACGCGCGGCGTCTCTAAGTACCGCCCGCGAAAAGAAGGATCGTTACGTGGGCACCGAGCCTCCTCCTCCTTCTCCTCATCTTCCTCGTCCAGTGCACTCGGTGAAATCAGCTTTTCTTTGATTCGCACGTCGAGACGGGATGCGCGCCCCGACGAGATCGTGCTCTCGATGAAAACTCGCGCGGAAAGCGCGTTGTTAGCCGATATCGATGGCCCGGTCCTCGAGGAGGCGCCGCATCGCTATCGTAAGAGTGCCCGCGCGAATGCATGTTGCGATACCATACGCCGAATAACTGGCCTCATCGCGCTGTATTGCCTATGATTTCATCCTGTTAGATTTAGAGCGAGAGGTTCGGTCGCTGGCCGAAAAAAAGGATTCGTTTTTCGGAGTGGTTTTTTAACAAAGTCTTCGAGATGTAATAGTACAACCATCTCAAAAAGTCTCTCTCTCTCTCTCTTTATTTTATTTTTTTTCTTACGTGTTTCCTCGTAATCGAAGTGGTTCCGTGCCGGAGTGAGTCTTGATTTTTAACTGCTTTCGTGATCGAGACCATTAACGGCTAAGAAGGGAGGGTTGGAAAAGGAAAAGGGGTGGGGAATCCCCGACTGACGGTCGGGAAGGGTGGTGGGTGGAAAGTCGAATCTACGCGTTTCCTAGTGATTTTTCACATCGTCCGAGCCGATTACTGCGAATGTACGGCGATATAAAACTCTAAGCGCCGCGAGTTATTGCGCGAGGTAATGCCGCCTTCGCGATATCGAAGTTTAAACAAGCGCCGGGACGAAATGTATGTGCCACGTTATACCTGCGCGAGTCGCGAAGCCGCCGTGCAGCTTACGGCCGACTGTCAATTTTTGCCGGGCAGAAACGGCAAAGTCACGTTTGGATTGCACGCGAGGAAATCGATAGAGATTCTTGTTAACGTTTCGATACTGATCATTGCATTACATTGCATTTATCGCGTTTGTATCTCGTTTCGCAGTACATTGTAAATCAATTTCTCGCTCGCCTGCAAATGCACTGTCGCGCGAAGAAGTATTAAAATCGCGTCGCTTTCCATTTTGTGTCTGCGCACGCTCACTCCCTCGTTCGCTGTTAATTCAGATAAAATGATATTAAAGTATCAACTAATTTTTCACGTTAACTGCAACTAGAATTAATTCGTTTTCACGGGTATTTTGAACGGCGGGCTCTCGCGATGAAAGCGCTCTCGGTACCTTCATCCGGCTAGCTTTAAAAGGGAAAGCCTGGCAAGTATCGATTTGATATAAATTTGCGATTTAGCATATTGCTCTTGCACGAAACGAATTTGCAACACGGCCGCAGAAAGCGGCAATATCTCTTTCATATTTACCAACGTAATAGCGAGCTAATTATCAAGCACTGATCACACTGCACGGCCGTTTAAATCGTGAAAAACAGTTTTCGCAACCTATTAAATCGCAATCGGGAAATATTTCGAGTTACAGCGATTTCGTTTCGCAATCATACCTAACAAACTTCACTTTATTACTGACGCGGCTCAGATAAAAAATAAAAATTTTTTTTTTTCAAACTATCCGACTGGCTTAATCTAAATTTTTCATGAATTTAACAGAAACATATTTTTTATGAGCAAATCAAACACACGTGCGTTTCAGCGTTACGAAATATCTTCAACTTGCACGATATCGTAAATTCTGTAAACTATCCTGCAAAATTTCAAGTGTAACACTTCAATTAAGTGGATCTTTTTTCTGTTTAGTCCGTGAAATCTCGGACTATTGGAAAACGAAAACAAAGTAAGGTCCGGTTTATCGCAATATATTTGGCTCAGTGCACACATTAGGAAAAAGGGAATAGTTGCTCCAACTAGATTCGTGGTTATTTTTGGCTCCAACCGTATTTTTGTTGGTTATTCTAACAGGTAAATGCTATTGATAGCATAAAGTTGCTGTCACTATCATTATAATAGATTTTAATTAAAAAGAAATGATTTTCTCTCTTTCTCTCTCCTGACCATAATTTATAGCAATTATTTTCCTTTGTGTGATTACAGTTGCAAATAGCAAACTATTTTTTTCCAATGTATCTCAACGGTCTTTTTTCCCCTAAAATACGCAAATCTCGCGAGCCCGATTATCGAGCTTCGCGGTAGCGAGTCTCGCAGCAGGAGAGCGGCAGAGTCTCTCTCTCTCATGAGAAGGCATAAGACGAAACTCGAGGTATTTCCGGGAGTAATTTTCCGCTGGGTGCCTTTGGAAAATGTTTATTCATAAGTCAGAGCGGAATGTGCACGGGGTACGATTGTTCCGCATGCTTTTCCGCCGCCCTCTCGGCTCCGTCTGGGCTCCCCCGCCTTTTTCTCGTTTTCTTTCGCGAGAAGCCGAGACGTCCCTGACGTTAATACGGTGTTAATGGGGAAAAGATTCGCGGAAGAGAAGGCATCGTTGACGTCCGCTTTGCGTTGAGTGGAAATGCAAACAAACGCGCGGAAAGAACGCGGCTAGCCGGAAAAACTTTGGAGAATTTCAAGTAATGAGACAACGTTAGCGTCTCGAGAGCGGAGAAAGAAAAAAGGGAGAAAAACATGGGGGGAGAGAGAGAGAGAGAGAGAGAGAGACGAATCGGCGAAAATTCGCACGTCGCGCGGCAACAAATTTTTCAAATGATATCGTATACCTTCGAAGCGACTATTATTATCGACAATTCCGTAATGTCGAGCGAGATCATATATTCCCCATAATCCATTCGGGCTCGTCTATATTTTTAAACTCGTTAACTTTAAATCGACATGTACCGTTAAGCGGATCAGACGGTTACATCCGCTTCGGGAATAAACAAGCGAAATATATTTTAAGTACTAGTCAGATCGCGAATAAAAGCCGCGTGAGCGCTCTTGATTACGAATTCCGGGTGTTACGGACGTCAATCTGCCTAAATAATTCTTCGGTGAAAGGGGCAAATACGGAAAAGCGGAGCGCTATAAAATACGCGTCACTAACTACTCTCAATTTATCGTTTCGCGCTGCAATCCGGTAAACTTTATTAATGCGCACTTGAAACCAGGTACAGAGGAGATAACGTTAGATCGAATCAGTCGGTCCGTATCGCGTCGCGCGGATCGGTTTTGTTTCGCGCAACGATAACACACGAGTGCGGGCATCGATGAACGGGCAAGCCAAAAGAGAGAGAGAGAGAGAGAGAGAGAGAGAGAGAGAGAGAGAGAGAGAGAGAGAGAGAGCTCAGTAAAGCGCAATTGGGCGCAAAGTTTACGGGACACTCCGTCTGCGCTTTTATTATCCTCAATTTAGCGCGTTGAGATAATTAGGATATTCGACTTTTGCTCGATCGCGGACCTCATCATAAACCGGCACTACCACCGTGAATTTTTGCCCTCTGACCCTTTGCCCGCGCGAGTTACTTGCCGCCGTTTCCGTTCCTAGCCCTTCTTCCTCCTACACTGAATTAAGACCATCTAGGTCGCGCGCTATAGACCGCCGTGCTTTCCGGTTACTCTTATTCCGGTTGTTATCTTTTGTTCGGGGCGGGCGAAGAACGAGGGGAAAGATTCGAGGATGGACGGGGAGAGTCGGAGTAGAGGCGTGCGGGGCGCGCCGCGACGGATTTATCATCGAGCAACGGTGTGCGCCGGCCACGGTATTAAATTAAGTTATGCCCATCTTGGAATTTTTTATTATCACCGAGAGAACGGGGTGAGTCGGCGAGCGCGCTTCTCCCAGCCTGCCTTCCCTACGGCTGCGCGGCACGTTTTTATTTTCTCCTCCTTCTCCTTGGTTCGCGCGCTGGCCGGCGGGCTCTCGCTCGCGCTTTCCACGCGCATATTTCTGCATTAAGCTCTCGACATTCACTTTACTGTCGTCCGACTTTATTTGCAATTTTAAACGGCGTTCGATTTATGAGTAAAGTTCCCGTACAGGCGAAGACGCGCGCACGGCCGCCGCCGCCGCCGTCGCCATCGCCGACGATCACCTAATAAATATTTTCCGCGCGGCGTTTATCGGGGTATTCCCAAACTCGAATTACGCGGTTAAACGTGTAATTGTATCGCCACGACACTAATGACACCAGCACTTAACGGGTCGGGTTATTACTAAACCATAGCGCCGACTATCGCGTTTAATCCCGTCCGCCGTGGCGATTTCTGCTACGAGTAGTCGACGGTTTTCAGATCGATTTAGATAAGGAAGGAGAAGTGGAGAGCTATTCTTGGACCACTGTCTGGAGATATCCGTTTAGTCGTGTCTCTATTTAGAGCGCTAATGACGCTCGATCTGCGACTGCTATTATTACACAAAATTCGGCTGTTGCTGTTGAATACGACGTGTTTTCTATGTCTGTACTAATTCTATTTGCGAGAAAGAGAATTCTCTCAGTTTTGATTGCCCCGGAAAATCGAGGGAAGCCGGCGCGAAGTCGCGACAAAAGAACTGTCTTCATTTAGCGTGCAGTCGTTGAAAGATCACGCTTGAAAAATTCCACCCACAGCGGCTTATGCAAAAGAGTCGCGTGCAGACCTGACACGTTTACAAATGCGCATCCATCGCGGAAGTGAGTCAGTGTGCTGGGATAGCGATCGAGGGATGGGGAACGACGGAAGTGACAAGGAGGGAGCCGAGAGGGTTGGCGTCGAAGATACAACTGGCGGTAAAGGGACAAGGCAAAATAAAGACACGAAGGTGGTGAATCACACTTGCGCGGTGTTGTCGCATTGGCCAATTACTACGAGTAATTAATCTACTGGCGCGTCGTCCCATCTCGTCGCGGAAACGTCGCTCATCTAAATTCATCTCCAGCGAGACCCTCGGACAAACGGGAGACGTCAAGTTTGCCGCGAGAAAGGAGTTTCAGGTGGATCACTCAAAATTACTTCCGCATTCCAATCGGAGTAGCCCTCTAGAGATATCAAGAGACATTCTGTAGGCTTGATACTACCGCCGGACGTAGATAGATAGATAGAGAAAGAGAGAGAGAGAGAGAGAAAAAGAAAGGAGCTTGAAAGCGCGGCGCTTCCACTAACGCGAACAATATTTCACCCTCGCGTTCACGGTCACTCCTACGTCATGGTGAAATTACGCGACCGCGTTTCCGGAACGATGTTTCGGACCAATCGAAGGACCGATTACTCACTCCTGGTTCGCAATGCATACGTGTGGACGGATATACACTGGTACGTACACGTAGACGCGTCACGACACTTACCTGTTGAAAAAACGATCCACCGAGTCCATCTCCTACACGTAGACTCCCAGGGGTCTCTTGAGTTCCGCGACTGGACGGAGGAGTGGTCCGAGAGAAAGAGAGGAAAGGTCCGGTCTTTCTCGTAGCAAGAAGGCGCAAGCGTGGCAGATCGTGGTTGCCGGTCGTGTATCGATAATTCCTCGCTCTCAGCCGTCTCTCTCTCTCTCTCTCAGCACTGAGAGCCACCTCGCTCTTCTGGCTCTCTATTCATCTTTCTCTCTGTCTTTGCCCCCTCTGCTAGCTGCGCTCCTCTCTCGAGCTTTTTCTCCATGAGACCCATCTGCCTTGCTATCGACTGTCCGCCTCGTCATCTTTCTTTGCGCGAGAGATGTCAGCGGCACCCTCGTGGCCACGTTGCCACGAGCCACAGCCGTCCCTGGGAGTACCACGCGGACAAACATCAAGCCAGAAACTGCGATACGTCGGCCGGAGTACGGCAGCTCACCCCGGACATCCCCTTACGCGGGAGACGCATGCGTCGCTTTTAAACCAACGCCGAAACCATCCCCCTACCCGGCTATCTTCCTCCCTTGCTGCGAGGCCGAATCCGTTCTCCTTCTCGCTCTCGCGCCTCTCTTTACTGTGTGTAACAGTGCAGCCAACGACTCGCGGGAAATATGATTTGCGATTAATTCCGATGAGCGCGCACAGCACACACCCTTACGGTACTGACTGGAGCCGTTATTGATAACGCGTATCTCTTGGGCGAGAGGAGATCATTCTTCGGATCGGTCCGCGTCGAGAAGACACGCGGTAGATATTGAGAATTCACCGAGCTCTCCTGCCGCGGCTTACGTCGGCCGTACATATACATTTCGAGATGCATAAACTTGCTCGTAACTCGCGTTCCGGTCAAAAGAGGGAAAAAAAGAAGCAAGAGAACGCAAGAGAGAGAGAGAGAGAGAGAGAAAGGATGAGGAAGAAAGGAAGGAGAAGAAAAGAGAGAGAGAGAGAGAGAGAGAGAAAGCGCCTGCCGATCGTCGTAAAATCTGGTCTGGCGCGAATTCGTACATGTACGTACGGCGATCCTGAGGTCGTGAGGGGTGCTGCGCCTGCGTCGGGAATGTCGGCGGCGGGCGAGCGAGCGGCAAGGGGGAAGGGGGTGTCGTTGGGGGGCATGGGGGTGAGTCAGTCAGGCCGCAGCGCGCGTTCAGAAAACTACCCTTAACGCGGAGTCTCATACGCGCTCGTCGGAGTAATTTATAATTGAGTCGCGAGAGTACGCGATAGGAATCCAACGCCGGGTATTTGCCGAATCCCGGGGAGCACTACGCGAAACGTCGACGTGAAACTTATCGGAGACGCAAGCCCGAGCGCGGAGCAAGGGCACTGATTCCTTTCGGCGCGTAACACACGGCATTATTTAGACTCGCCGCCACCTCCTACGGAGGTAGACGGAGACGACGTCGTCGTCGTCGTGGTCGTCGTCGTCGTCGAGGTGCATCGCCTTTGAAAATTCACGTGGGTGCCGGTCGAGCGATATCGAAGCGCACAGGAATGGGAAGGACCGCTGCGGTCGCGAACATTCGCGAGTTTCAAGAATTGGATTAAGCTCGAGGTTGCGTCGGGGTGATTGCTTTTCGAGAGACATCCGGAGAGACAGATAGAGAGAAACAAAGAGAGAGAGAGAGAGAGAGAGAGAGAGAGAGAGAGAGAGAGAAACTGGCAAGGGGTGAAAGACAGAAGCGTGAAAATAGCACGTACGTCAGTATACGTACTGATGCGGCGGCAAACACCGCGGGAAATATATCCTCACCGAGGCCGGACTGTGTGAGAACGTAACGTTGCGTGCAGAGCGGGAGAGGTACGGCCACGGAGCAGGATTCGAAAAAGCCCGTGGTCGCGAGTGCAATGTACCGGGCTGTGTGAAACCACCCGCACAAATACCAGCACGCGAGCCACCACTATTAATCGTGCTCGTGTCTCGTTTCTTTCTCGCGAAACAACTTCTCCACCGCTCCGGACTCACTCCACCCGATCGCTAAACAGTGCCTCGTCGCGTTCGCGCTTCACCCTCTCGGCGAGAGATTCAAGGAAGCTCCGCTCTCGCGCAATTTTATCATAAAATCGCATAGTCTCTTCCACCCGCTCCGACAGCTCTCTCTCTCTCTCTCACGCCATTGTTCCGAGCGGAGAAGGGTCGCGCGCGCGTCACGGGGTTTCTTACTATCAAAAACTGGCTGTTTCACTTGCGGATTTTCCGCGACATTCAAGCTACGTCACTCTCCCCTTGGCAGAGAATCAAAGGGAAAGGGGTTGCAGCTCGAAAGCCGGGAGCGTCAGGCGGAAAATGAAAAGTCTACTTGCTCGGTGGAAGCCACGGGAAAGCAGAGAGGGACAATTACAGCCAGTTACCTGGAGGATGTAACGCGAGCCAGAACCGTGGCCAGCGCCGGGTCCGGGGTCGACATCTCGCGCGGCAAAGCTCGTCGCGGTAGCTTTGTCGTGAGGGCTTACGGTTTGGAGCGTGGTACGCGCGAAAATATGGGATGGTCGTGGAATCACAGGAAGAAAGAGTCGAGATAATCGCAACGAGACTGTGTGCGCTTAAGTATGTGGGGTTTCTGAGAGAGACGACAGAGAGAGAGAGAGAGAGAGAGAGAGAGAGAGAGAGAGAGAGAGAGAGAGAGAGAG
>NW_022639480.1:1540343-1540530 GCF_010583005.1 Odontomachus brunneus
GAGAGAGAGAGAGAGAGAGAGAGAGAGGAACGGTAGGCGAGTGAGTGTCGGTTAAGGCGTCAGATAATCCATTAGACCTATCGAGTGCGGAGCCTGAATTGCCGTGTATAGCTTATTAGTGCTTGTCGTCGATATCGAGAGAGAGAGAGAGAGAGAGAGAGAGAGAGAGAGAGAGAGAGAGAGAGAG
>NW_022639480.1:1541022-1569761 GCF_010583005.1 Odontomachus brunneus
GAGAGAGAGAGAGAGAGAGAGAGAGAGAGAGAGAGAGAGAGAGAGAGAGAGGCAAAACGAAAGCGAGAAGAGGAACCGACGATCCGTGGTGACTCGGCAGAACGGAAGAAACGGGAAAAGATCGCGCCGAGGCAGGAAGACGGACCGTGCGCGGAGAAGGGAAAATAAAGGGAAAATATCTTGTACCTCCTGGGAAATACATCGCGAGGTGTCCGCCTTTCGGGGTAGGGCAGGAAGGGGAGTAGGGTCAGTCCGAGAAAGAAGTGTGACATCCTTTCCAAAATTGATCCCACTATTACCAGCTGGCAAACGAACACGAGCGAACGCCGGAAGAATGTAAATAGTGGTGCTCCAGCGCGCTCTCTCTCTCTCGCGTGCGCGAATCGTCACAGGTGAGGATGGCGACGACGATTGCGCCATTATTACGATGTCAGCGACCGGCTTAGAGAGAAACACGCGTTTCTTTTCTCCCCAACGTCGACGCTGACCACCGACACCGCGATCGCTTTGAGATATATCTGCAGAATATTTTGCACGCGCGCACGCCAGAGAAAGAAAAAGAGAAAGATAAACAGAGAGAGAGAGAGAGAGAGAGAGAGAAAGCGAGCGGTAAATGGCGCATGTCGATACTTTTCCTTCGACGGCCGTTGAATAGGCACTCTCGCGTCACTCCATCGTTTTGTACAGTTATACCGCAAACGCACCAGAAACGACAAGTATTTTTTTACGCGTAGCTCAAACTCCTCGTTGCACTTTCTCGTTCTTTCCCACTTTACTCCGCTCACTGAGAGAACGTGGAGTGTCAGCCAACCCCCATAGCCGCCGCGACCGTCCGCGCTCTCCTCGTACTGCTCGAGAATTCAACGTGCCCAATTTTTTTGGTAACTCTCCCCGACGACTGTCATCCCTGCGAGACGATTTTGTGTGTGCATGTGAGTGTGTGTGTATGCGTGTGCGTGCGACGAGGGAGAGGAGTCCCAGCAGGACTTTTACCCCGCGGCGCGCCACGCCTGCGACATCGTTTTCGCGAGGAAACGAAGACGTGTGTCATCATCATCATCATCATCGTCGTCGTCGTCCACTTCTTTTCTTCGCCCTCCCGAGTGAAGGTGGTATGTTTCTGACGAAGGTGGTTTATCTTTTCATAGGTGGCACGCTGCGACGGTGGTGTTAAGTGCGCAGTGATCACGGGTGACCGAGGGAAGACGGGAGAGAAGGTGGTCAATATGACTCCGCTCTTCCTCGTCCTGTTGCTGGCGATTGACCCGATTATCGCACAGGATAGCGGTGAGTAGATCTCAGAGCGAGCAATGAAATCGCGCTAGTGTTAAAGGAGAAGAGGGGAAGCGTGACGCGGCCAGGCCGCGTCCTGCGAGTCGGACAGTTCTGCCCGCGGTGGACATTTCGCGAGAGGAGAATGACCGCGGAGCGTTTCCGCTTCCTCTAGGACTCTCGAAATCCACGGGAACCGATTGTCACTTTTCCGACGCGCGTATCTTGCGTCCGATCGCGCGTGTATGAAAGAGTCGAGTCTCGCATGTGTCTCGCGACGCGAAACCAGATCGAAAGCTCGATACGAGCTCAAGCTTCGAGAGCGCATAGTCCACGTTATTTAAACGCGACGAGATAATCCTTTCGCACGAACGAACGAACGTACGTACGAACGAACGTCCTGGATCTTTGTAATTTATTACGGTTTACTTATTAGCTATGACGCCGCTGGTACACTCGACTTGGCAAAAAAAGGCTCCTCCGCGCCGTTTCCACGAGAGCGAGACTCGAACTCCTCGTACGCGCGTAATCGCGAGATTCGTCGTGATCGCAAAGACACTCTCGCTACAGTTGTTGTGTGATCAAAAGTAAGGACGCAGAAGAGAAGGACTGAACGTGCGTGACGTCGTCCTCTTGTGCGAGATATCATTCGAGGACTCCAGCGGGAGCGAATAAAACGAATGACAATGAATCAGCGACGGAACGGACTGATGCGTCGCGAGTGTCGAACGGAAAGATCGCGAAAGGAAACGCCGTCTCGCGTTGTGACTGCCGCTCCCTAGAGCCGAGCCAAAAGGTCCGTGCTGCTGACTCTCTGAGCAATAACGCGCGCTTTGAGCCCGTAGGGAGCGGCTGACTAAATAACGAACGCGCACGCATCGTGCCGAATCGCGTGTGCGTGTCAACGTGTCGACTCGACGTCGTCTTTGTCGACGACGACTAATCGTGGGAGAAGCGTCAAGTCGCGTTATCGAGTTCCGAGCTCTCTCGTGCAGAGCTGCACGGCGCGTACGTGCGGTTTTCGCGACGCCGAGCGGCGTCGCGGAGCTTCGGACTCTCATGGAGGTGGACGTCGACAGGGTCCAAGTTCGGAAAGACGCACCGGATGTGTACTCTACGGACTTTAAGACCGCTTACGTTAAACTCGACAGACGGCTCGAGGCGACACCTCGCGAGCCCGCTTGCGGATTAGAAGTAGTAGAACTCGTCGTTCACGTTAGCATAGTCCCGTTAGTGGTCGCGTGCGAACACCATGACGTAACTCGCTTCCGTTAACAAACGCGAATTCTGAGCTGGGATCGGGAGAAATGCCGGCCACCAGCGTGATCATTACGCGGCGCGTACCGGCCGGTGGCCGGTAATCCGACGAGCTTTACGCTGACTCTGTAATGACGATGATACATCCCCCGGTATTTCAGTCAATTAATTACGTCGCGACGTAATCCGTAATTCCACCGTCGGAAAGCTCTCGGCGGATTTGGACGAGCGGCCGGGGAAACGATAATGTCGTATCGGCTCGCGGCGTGTAAAACGCGCACGCCCGGCCGCGCGTTGTTCCTCGGATCAGTATACGGTAAGTAGGTAATGGAAAGTCAGTGCGAGGTAGCTTTTAAAAGCATCCCGCTGCGTACGTCCGCTCCGTAATCGAGTTACCGATCTGGCCAAGTCGGCTGGAAATATCGGTTCTCTCTGAGAAAAGCGAAACACCGTCCAGTCCCTCTTCCCTTCCTCGATAACGTAGTGGAACCAGCGTTCCGTTAGTAACGAATGACGAATGAGTTAGCCCACGATCAGCGTGAAACGAATCATTTTCCCCGATGGAGATGCGAATTCAATAGCTCCATTTTCCGCGATTCTCCCCGACAATCGGCCATATTCGGTCAGCATACGCGGGGGAAATCCACGACGCGCATTGTCCTTCTCTTTCTCTTGATTCGCGCCGATCGCGCTTTAGTCGACTCGATTACGAAAAATTGCCACTCGCGCGCGCGTACGCGCGCGCGTCAGCGGAAGAGGAGCGATAGGAGAAGAGAGTAAAAAGCTGAGGGAAAGACGTCGCGGCGAAGGGAGGAGAGGAAGACAGCGGCGCAAGAGGGTGGATAGAATTCATAGTTAATGCAGATCCGTCCCGTCCGACTCGAGGAAAAGGTAACAGCCCGGGTCGACTGCGAAGATTTCCTCGGAGGTTCGCGCTGTCCGTGCGGCGGCATCTTCGCAGGGTGGAAACGGGGCCGAGCCGAGGGAGGAGGCGCGCGAGAGCTATCGAGATCGCGTCTTTTTTCCGTTTATTTCACTCGCCTCCCTCTCGCCGCTGTCGGAGGGCTCGCATTTCGCCGCGTTCTATCTTCACGTATAGCTATGCGCGCGAGGGGCGTGCCGACTTTGTATTTTGAAAAATGTTGGCCGACCCGGTTATCGGCACTCACGGAATCCAGTAATTCGCGGTGACGTAGGCGGCGAATATTTCCAAATCACACGTCACTTCCGACTCGACGTGGCGCGTTTCATATGGCGTATAACGCGTGACTACCTTTTATAATGCACATATATACAAATTCACGCACGCAAGCGAGCCGCAGATACACGCAGCGCGCGTAACTCGTCTCTCTTTTTTTTGTCTGTCTCTCTTTATCTCTCTCTCTCTCTCCCTCCCTCCCTCCCTCCCTGGTTTCCTCTCTTCTTCTTTGTTCTCGCGTTCTCTCTTCCGCTATCGTTCTCTCGGTCGCGCGGTATGTCAACGTCCCGCTTTTCTACGTCACGCTGCAAAATGGATTCTCCACGGCTCGACCTCAGCACGACAACCAAAAGCGAGCGAGGCGAACGGTAAATAGATTTTTCGACGCCATAAAGAGAACACCGAGCCGGTGGCTGGCTCGGGCACATCCAGAAAATAGTCCCTCGAATTTCCAAATGAAATCACTTACGTACAATCGTATCCCGGGCACGAACATCGAGCGACGCGAGTATCCCTGCCGCGAGACCTATCATCGTGATGACAGAAGTTTTGAGTTGCGACCCTAGTTTCGTCGGTATTTTTAATTCGACCAGTGCCGTACAATCTCTCGACAATTTCCCGCGGATATAAATGGTAAAGCAATCTCGTGTGCATCGGTTTCTATATCTATTCGCGCATCAAAAGAGCAGAGTTGTACGCTTAACACTGTGCACCATGAGGAAGAGGTTGTATATCACGAACGTAATCACCTATCATGCTCGAGTTATCGATCAGTCGAATCTCTCGGCTCTCTCGGCAAAAACGCACGTAAGAAATGATCTACGACGAGATCTCGTTCCTCCCCGACCGGACGCGATGGAAACGGTCGGCTACCCCGTCGTTGTTTCCCGAAAAATAACCCCGCCGGGTTTTATGAGACATTATGCACGCTGAACGATGGCGCGTGGGTATACGTACACCCACACTCCCGTATTGCCTGCCCTCCTCCACCAGTCCCCGTATCGCCCCGCGAACGTCGGTTGCCGTGATCATATTTCATCGGCATGTCAAGCGAAGAAAAACTCGTTTCTACCGTAATCATATCTCTCGGCGAATCTGGTTAGACCCGCCGCTATAATACACCGCCATTACGATTGAGATAACCGGAGGAATCGCGCGTCGGAGACCACGCGCGCGCACACGCAAGAGAGAGAGAGAGAGAGAGGGATACGATATGAAAACGGCCGATTTACAAAACTACACCTCCACAGTAAAAAGGGAAAGAGATTTCTCAAACGTCACAGGCCATTCAATAAAACGGAGGTTTGCAACATGCGTGGGGAAAAAAATTATACAGTATCACTTTTTGCACACGAAGCGCACTATATGTATATATATATATATATATATATATGTGTGTATGTATATATGTATATATGTATGTATGTATGTATGTATGTATGTATGTATGTATGTATGTATGTATGTATGTATGTATATATACATATATATATATATATATATATATATATATATATGCGTTCGACGGAGCTCTGCAGTTAGACGGATGACGCGGGCTGGTTGCTCCACGGGGATCATCGGCCTTTTTTCCGCCGTTTTAGTCCAGGCCAGGCGAAACGATGCCCCCACATTTTTGGGCTCGGCGAGGCCGCGCCGTTATTTATCGTCCGGCCAGACGTGATAATTTACATTCCAGCCACCCCCGTGGCCGTTTCGGTCCTAACCTGTCGCTCGTGCCGCGCGACCTGTCGCCGTTTTTATCAGTAATTGACAGAGTAGACGCGCGGCATCGGAACCTTTCAAAGAGCACCACCCCCCTCGCCCCTGCCTGCCTTCAGCCTCGACCCGCTGCCGCGCTACCACCCTCATAGCCAGCCAGGTATCGGCCGGTAAAGAACGACGGGGCAAAAACGCGGCCAAAAATCGAGTACGACGCGTAATGACGGGTGACAGCCGCTTGCGCGTGCCGTTAAATTGGTATATTTCGTTTCGCCAGTTTGGCCGGTTTTTTATTTCGTCCTTTTTTTCCGTATTCGCCGTTGAAGCGTTTCGCGCCTTTGTACATATGAAATAAACGCGATTCCTAGGGGAGCGAAGCCGCCCGGCTATCGCCGCCCTCATTCGCCGCTTTCCACACCAGCGAGCTCGTGGCGCCGGGCAATTTGGAAAACCGAAACCGACCGATTTCCGACGTGGCTTTTTACGGCTTTTTTTCCCAGCGACGACTCTCACACTCGGCGCACGGTTCGTCGCGAATCACGATTAAAATGGCTCGCGCGCGGGCCACGTAGTCGCATTTGTACTCGCTCCTTCTCCACCCTGTAACTTTCTCCTTACCGCAAATTGGTTCACATCCCCCGCCCAAATTGCCGGTACATGCGCTCCGTCCGGGTGTCCTTACGTCGCATAGCGTCCGGCCGCACGAAATCGCGAGAAAAAGCGCAGGCTCGGACACAAGCGGCCGAGGAGAGTCGCGCGCGAAACGTCGTCGGCCTGGAAACCGGGGAGTCTAGGTTACTTCGATCGCGTACGTATACACTCGCGTGCTCGCGTGCTCGACTTACGTGCATACCGCTTATACTTACCTACCTACCTACCTACCTACCTACCTACCTACCTACCTACCTACCTACCCACCCACCCACGTACGTCCGCAAGCACGTATGCAAGCACGTCGAAGTAGCTCGCGGAGAATGGCCGGGTGATAAAGTAAAAAAGTTACTCGAGCCATTTTATGGGAACTCTCGCCGGAGGTTCGGGCGCTGCATCCGACACCCTCCGCCTGCGCTCCCTTCGCAGTCCCTCGCGCGGCTCTCCCCTCTCCTCTCTCTCTCTCTTTCTCTTGCATCGCGCGCGCCACATCTTCCGCTTTTTCTTGCCGCGCTCGATATAGCGTGTCCTGCCGCAGCAAGCACCCTTCCTCCCTCCCTGCCCAGCCCTGCCCTACCCTGCCTCTCCTCAGCCCGCAGGCTTTTACGGTATCGAACGAATGTCGTCGGGATAAGTCCGCCACTCTGACCCGCCAGCCCCGGCCGCAAGGCATCGCGCGCGTAGAGGAAGGTAACGGCGCGTAGCTTTAGCCGCAACATTCTCGGGTTTACACCGGCGGCGTGAACTTACTAACGGATCTGGGATTAGTCGCCGCGGCCGACGGAGCTTCGTCTGCAGGTTAAACTGATTCTGACCCCGTATCGCCACGGCAAACTCGCGCGATCGAGAGCCAACTTTTACAGTTCACCACGGAGCTCCCCGCGTGCTTGCGCGCGCTTCCGGGTCTTTCACCGTCGGGATGAGCTTCCAAACACCGAGCCGAGAACAACGCGCGAGAACTAACGAATATCGAAGAATTACCTAGAGAGGTTGACCGGGTTCACAGGAGTTAGTTGTCACGCGACTCAGAGTTCAGTTCCTAAGAGTATTGTCTATTGTGGTTTTGTAGATATAAACTATCGTACCGTAGCTCGCTATTGCCGCAAAAACTGTTAAAAGTAGTGTTCCTGAATTTGACGTTATTTAAAATGTAACAACCAACATATGAAACAATCAATTCCGACATGGGGCTGATTCTCGCGTTTTTCATAAATTCTATGTAACTTCATATCTTCTTAAAATGACAATTAAACTTGGGCCTATCATGCAAAAGATAAAAAAAATAGAAATTTATGATAACCTGTAATTCCATTAAGAATACGATGAGTTGATAATGACAAAAATGTAAAAACTGTGACAACTATCTTCTCCATCTTGCAGGACATGAAAATTCCGCCAATGATACGGCGAACTACAACGCTCGTATTGAGCGCTAATTAATTGGACGAACTTTTCGTTCGCGCTGATGCATCGAGTTACGGCCGAGGAGAGTCGCGTTTAACGCGCCGCATTGAAACGACGGATGATAATCAGCCGCGCGTGATGTGAAAAAATTGCTCGTGTTAATTGCCGGACCGAGAGTTGCGACGACGTCGTGACGAGTTTCTCATTTCGTTGCGGAAAGCCGAGACAGACCGCTGTCGTGCGGATTAGGGGTGACGTCGGAGAGAGCGCCGCCGCAAAAGTTAGTTAATGTAATTAACCATTCTGTGTGAATTAAGCCGCGAGCCTTTAGCCTCAAGACTTTTTAGCCGCTTGCGCGACTCCACTGAAGAGACGCTTTTTAAATCATCATCCTTGCATTTTGCATCGCGCGTTCAAGCGCAATTTTCGCGCTGCAATTTTGTTAAAGCCGCATCATTAGCCAAGTCTCTTCTCGCCAATTGGACTTTTCGCGTCGAAAGACGATCTCCGACAAATTTCTGTGCTTTCTCTTCGACGTCGCGAGTACGCTATATTGATCTCCTTCCTCTTCTTTCCGAATATCTAGGTTTGCCGGCGCCCCGATTTATGAACAGCCAAAGTGGAATCCGATGTTTCGAGTGAGCTTGCATTTTCAACGCGGATATACCTGATGTGTATGTACATATATTTCGCCGCAGCTGTATAGACGTATGTCCGCGACAGCAAACCACTAGAATACACAAGGCGATTGTCGTTTAACCGAACATCACGACGCGCATCGCTGCTCACCGTCGCCATTCTTTTCCTGCAAAATCGAAAAAACGCCAGAAACTGGGTCTTAGATAGTCCCAGGAGTATGTTGCGATATGTTACTAGCTAGAAAGTTTTTTGCTAGTGTAGGATGTACCGTTCGGACAATAAGAACAATTTTCACTCATAAAATGATTGAAATCGAACGCACGGGCGAAGTAAAGTTCTATAATCAAGAGCCAGTGGTAAAGGAATCTGTAAGCTTTTTGCGCTATCGGGCAACTGTATTCAGTATCTGGACAAGATGGCCACGTTGGTGCATGTTTGTACAGTCAGTCAACAAACAATTGTTTGTCTGAGAGGCTCTAACTTCGAAATTCTGAAATATCTCTTCTCTAACTATCGTAATGTTATACCGTGGCGAAATTGTAGTTTAGTATCGAAAACTGTTTGGCGAAAGCGCCTCGTGATGCGAAACTCGTAAATCGGCCATCTCATTTTTATTAATTTGCACGGGAAAAGCCGCGAGTCACGATATCGCCTTTGCCTCACGAAATTTCCCGAAGGTCGAGGAATGTTTCCGTGAAATGGAGAACAAATGTACGCTCTCCCGTTTTTCTCCCCCTTTTTCTTCGTTTTTGTTTGCCGTAAAATTCCATAAAAACACGCCTTTTTATCCGCACTCGTATAAGGCAGCGTTACACGCAGTTAACATGGGACGTTCGCCAAATTTGCAGACGGACGCGAATTCGTTACAGTGAACGCGGATAAACGCCCGCGTCTCCATCCGTGCGTTTCACGTCGGATCACCGCGAAACGTTACAAAATACGGGCATCACCGCGGTAACGATCGCGAAAACATTTACGGGCGCGAGCCGCGCAACACTGTTTCGCGAACTGCACGGCTGTATTTCTGCGAATTACGAGAGATTGGTTCGCAGCGAGGCGTCTAATCAAAGGATAATAACGTTCGCGGAACGAATTTATAATCTACTTACGACGGCACTCGCGCGTCGGTCGGAAAACACGCGCGTAGCCTCACTCCCGAAATTACGGCTAATCTGCGCGCACGAATCTCCGAACAGTTCCTATCTTGACGTTTTGATTTATTAAATGCTCTCTATGCGATTATTCATCCGGTTTCGCAACGCTTTGCGCACCGCCGCTAACGCCGCTCTCGCGTTATACGCGATAGACGAGAGAAAGAGAGAGAGAGAGAGAGAGAGAGAAAGACAGAGAGAGACAAAAGAGGGTGAAATATCAAAGATACGATATATTTTGCCGAGCGCAAAATACAAAATATGAGCTACATAATCTCGCCATTTTTACACGCGGACGCGGTGCGCGAGCCCTTTATTATTCCTGCGTTTTTCCTCGCGTTTTTGCCGTTAACCGCGTATCCGCAAAAGCTATGTGACTTTCGGCTTCACTAACTGCATTTCCTAGTACATTATCGGACAGATTTATATCGCCGCCAGAAACGAATGGCCCCCAAAGCGCGCGCGCGAACGAACGAGCGAACGAGGGAACGCGCGAGCGGGCGAACAAGCGCGCGCGCGCGCGCGCGTGCGGAACATTCGTGAAATTTCGAATATTAAATTTATGATGGATCGCTGCCTTCCGCGAGGCACCGCCATTTTTCGAGAGTAAAGCCCGGGGAATGTTATCGCCGTGAAAGGAAGCGATGAAAGCGAGGAAATAAAAAAGGTCAGAGAAATCGCATCAGTGTTACGCGCGGGGCTCGTCGTCGTTTGCGCGAACGCAAACTCCCAGCCGGGGGTAATCGTCATTCGACGCGACCATTAATTGCGCAGGATCCGTCAGTACGTACAATCTAATCCGCGAATCACTTGATGTTCTTTCGTTTTGTTTTGTTGAAAGCAACGACATATCTGCAACGATCGTCCGATGGAATGATCGCGCGCACGTTCAGCCGAGATTGTCCGTTTTTTCGCGTAATGGCAAAATTGCTTTGTGCCATTATGCAATCGGTGATTGGCGCGAGCGATCCCCTAAAAATCCCGCACGTAATCGCATTTAACGAACGCGTCAAACGATTGCTTGATTGGATCGGGGTTATGTCGATGGAAAAGGGTCATTCATAAACAATATCAAACGATGGATATCGCGCGGCCGGGCGTGAAATATTTTTAGCGAGAGCCCCTCGCGCGCGCGCGCCGAACTACTATTGACGCGCGCACCATGCCGTTAGCGTTAGCGCAGCTAGCGAGCGCTCGCCGCCCGACATCTCGCTAATGCGAAGCCAGTGTACCCTTTTGAAAAACCAAGCACACCAGCGGCGTCCGAGAGCGATCGTCGACGGCGGGACAAAGGTGGCCGTTGAGTTCCCCATTAACGCGTGCGCGCACAGCCGGTCGCGTCGTTTCGCATTTTAAATCGGTCCATTAACCGCGCGTACGATTACGGCGGATTGCTTATCGATTAATGTTATAAGGCCAGTTATACGCCACCCCTGCTCGGTCCCTCTTCCCGTTTCCCTGTGACCGCCAGCGGAGCGCGCTACGATTGCGGCCAGGGTGTTACGTGTATCGGCGCCCATGGGCGGCGTGAGAGAGTGTCGACGTTCCACGTAGTGGCACCATAATTTGCAATAACTGCCGTAATAACCGTACCTCCTTACCGGCCGGAATAATATCACGGTAATTCCCTCGATAAAAATGCCACCGCGCTGCTCGCCTCTCTTCCTAATACGATCACTCGCGCACTATCTGATTTCCTTGGTGCATGCTCGCTCACCATGGTTTGCACACTTTTTGTCGAACGAAGCGCCTCAACTTGTCGCAATTGGGAGTCGCTGCTGATGCAGTGTAGGTGCAGTAATCGGTCGTGACAGGAGCCAAAATCACAATACAGAGGCTATGCCATTAGATTTGGGAAGAAGAATGCGTATATTTTAAAGAAGGAGAACATTATATATTTGTATATTTCAAATAACGCGCACACAACAATCAGAGCCGAACGCAAGATGTTCAATTGTGAAATTTATACATGTTAAGGATAGTGTTGACGCACGCGTCAAAAGTACCTTGGTCTAACGCGCATTTCGGTGCGATGTTATCAGAAAAAAAAGTCACTTGTGCCGTCGAACCACAAGTGATCGCTGCTAGTCACAAATATAATCGCGGATATGCACGAAGAACGCATTTTTTTAGCGAAGAGAAACAAAAGATAGGAAGAAAATAGACAACAACAGCAACAACAAAGTCAGCCGATTGACCGAGGGGCGTTGTGGGACCACTCTATTTGCCGCGAGCGCGATTACCGGCTCTTGAAACTCCGGTAATTAGCCGGAAGAGTCGCGTACGTTGCGAGGCTGCAATTGGATTCCCTCTTGTAGCGTGCAAAATGGCGATCGCGCTCTCTCGGTAGCGCGACTCTCGTCGATAAATATATTTACCAATCACGCCGATAATACTCTTTGTGGCGTCTTACTCCGACCGGTGCGTCGTTATCGCGCTCCCACGCGAACACGGGCGTAAAGTTTCGCGATACGGTATAGATAACCGGGGGGCGAGAGGTAGGAGCGAGACGCGCGCGATCGAGATTTCTCAGAGTGAGGAGGCGAACGCGGACCACGTCCGATCCACTTGGTGATCATCCACCTGCATCGATCGCGCAGCGTGCGTGCGCCCACGCACGTACACGCGCGCACACGTGTGTATATGTGCGAGCGCGATGCAACGCGTGCGCGAGATGGCTCTTGAAAAATCGACGGCTACACGTGGGGATTGCGTTTGCATAAAACGAAAGTCGCGATCGTTCTCCTTCGCAGCCACCGCGCCGCACCGCTCCGCACACCGCGTCCACCTACACCCACCCTTGCCATTCACCTTCTCATTTCCCACTTCCCTCCGGTTTTCCCATTCGAAACACCTTTGCCGCCGATAGCCTGCCGCACGACGGCGCCCTCGAGCGTGTGCTCTTCGAGCACTTTCAATTTTGCGTCAACTATTTTTCACGCCGCTCTCCGCCCCGACCAGTCCTGACTGCGTCTACACCCTCGGCTATACACCGTCGGCTTCTTTCTCAGATAGCTAACTTCGCGAATGGCTACAATCAACGCAGAACCTGTTTCGCGGCGCCGGATCACCTCGGGCAAATACTTCTTCTAGTCGTCGCGCGCGACATGGCTTTTCCTTGCCAACTTATATGGCGAGCAATATGCGGCTGGAATAGAATCGACGAGACGACGCGACGCGCGTGTGAAATTGCGCCGTGCTATTCGAAAACTTTGTCCACGGTATCGCGCATCGTGACTGCAAAATGCCCCTTCGTGCTCGCGTGAGAACAGCGTCGATCATGTCCCCTCGATGTCTCGGCAAACATTTACGTGGGGAGAAGTTGGACGAACAAACCGCCTCCTAAAACCTCAAAACCCCTAAAAAGCTTGAGATCATTTGGACTCGGTATTCTCATTTCTTTGTAAGAAAGTTAGCTAAAAATGAAGATAACCTGTGACGATTGTTTACAGACGGTATGCGACAATACTCTTCGAAGAAACACGCGTCGTTTTTCACGTTGCTTTGATACCGGGATCACCTTGAACTCAGTGTTTTTTATTTCGGAGAATCTTGCCGTAGTTTCCTAGACAATTCCGAAAGACCTCCCGAGCGCCTAAAATTTCACGATCGCTCGTCTCGCCTTTGATCGTCGCTTTATCCCTTCTTATTAGATTCCTATGTATCCGACTCCCAAAGGCCGTCTGCGCGCAATAAGAACGACTTTAATGTCTTGGCCGTGAGTACGGAATAATAAACTCGTATTAAAATTATACTTTGCGCTTTATGTACCTGGAGAGCGGACGGACGTTATTTGAACGCGATACACAGCGAGAATTCAGCACGAACGTGTTTCACTGCCACTGTCTCGGCCGTAAACGCGCGCACCTTAAGCTCTCGAGTAGGCGTTATTAAAAAAGACAGTTTTACGAATATTATTACGTTCTCGTATATCGAAATAACGTTCATGCGAACACGGATCGTGTTGAGGAAAAGCCGCGGTTCACCGAATTCTTTTTTTGCCGAGAACTGCAGACTTCGATAGATTTTGATTTGAAAAACGCGAGCGCGCGCGGATTGCGAGCGAACGCGTCGCCCCGTCGCTTTCGCAAAAATTAATTCATATCGCGTTTCGCGTCGCTTATCTTTTGGCTCCCCGACGTCCGTGCTTTGCACGACGGGCTGTGGCGGCTATTCGAGGATTCGTGTCGGAATCCAAATAAAGCAAGGTTCAGTGCATCCGTGTGCTTGTCCCGCGGGAAAATGCGCGGGAGACGCATAGCTGCGCTTAAAAGCGCATCCGTCAAGGGTGATCATTCGAAGAGAGAGAGAGAGAGAGAGAGAGAGAGAGAGAGAGAGAGAAAGAGAGCTCGGTTATCCGCGCTTCACGCCCCGCCGCTCGTGCGTTTGCCTTGTGCGCGTGTGAGATATTATTTTTACATCAATGCTCTCTAAAGAGTTTAGCGATCGCATCTGCTGCGCCTTTTTTCCCAGAAAGAGCATCCCTCCAAGTCTCGTCGTTATCGTTGCACGCTCGCTTGCATCCGCAAGCCGGCCTTGCGTCTTGTGATCGTCCGTCTCGCTCCTTCTGTGTTGAGCCACGCGAATCATCGCCGTCCGAATAGCGAGACGTTGCCTTTTACTGTTATATACAGGCCGCAGTTATATTTAATCGGAGATACGTCGATGGGGAGAGAAAGCACGGTCGAGTTATCCTAAGCCACGGCCTGGTTTCATGTTATCCCGGACGAGAGAGAACGAGAAGGAGAGAGAGCTTCGAGTTTCCTCCCCTGGAGCGTGTCCGAGAGGAGAGCTAAAGCGAAATCTTGTGAATCTCGTCGGCGAATCCGAGTTCACGTTGTCACGCGAGCTGCGCGCCACCGCCCCGGGGCTTATTGTATTCTCGAATTCTTCGGCAACTCGTCCGTAAAACTCTGGCTTATCGGCGACGAAAGAAATTCGCCTCGGAGAAAGTTACGATTCGTCTTGACTCGCGCGCACGGTCTGTTTCTACTTCGGTGTGACCCCGCGCGCGTTTCGGTATTTCCCCCTGCGCGATGGACCGACCCTTCTTCGTCTCTCTATCTTAACAACCGATCTACATCGTCTCAAGTCCATTCCACCCGTTTCCGTTCCACCCTGTCGAGGAGCTTTATCGCAACCCTCAACAATGCGTTATTTTTTCCTCCCACCGGCGATAAAAGAGCTCGAGCATGGCACTAGCGGCATTCTCTCTCTCTCTTTTCCTCGACTATCTCCTCGATATCTACCGCTGTCATTAATTGGGTCTACACCCGGTTGCTCGAACTGTCCATCGTTTCCCCTGACCGCGAATAGATAGAAACTGAACGTACTGTCCCATTTTATTTTAATGCAATTCATGCGAAATTTATTCGAAATCATTTCATTGTTCATTCATTAAAGAGATCCGAGTGGGTCGAAATATAGGGAAAACCAACTGAGTCTTAGATGTTGTTTACAGAGATATGGTGCTCATGCACTTTTTCTAGTATTTATCTTAAGAGGAACAGTGGAGACAAAATCACGAAATGATTCTTTTAGAACATACTTTTCCCCGAGTTTCATTAAACTTGGAACAATATTACAGTTAAATAATAGAGAAACTAGTAGTGGCAAAGTAAAAAGCCTTTCGAAATTTTGTATGAATATTCTCCATCGTGAGTGAATAAAGTTAAGCGACGTGTTACTTGCTGAAATGAAGTTTCTTGCAAGTGTACGATATACTGTTTCGCATAATGAAAGCAATTTTCATTCATAAAATGTTTGAAATCGAGCGTATGGGCGGACGAGGTAAAGTTGGCCTATTAAAGGCCAACGGAAAAGCTGAAAAGCTGTGGAGACCTCTCATGGAGACTCTGGAACTATTAATCAGGTTACATATTTTATGTGGCCTTTTTACGCTGCGCTACCGGAGCATCTGAACCCGGTACCTGGGCAAGATGGCGACATTGGTACATGTTTGTATTTTGGTTATTACAAAACAGAATATACAGGATCGTGGCGAGCATTAACGCATGGCAGAAGGCTATCTCTAGCATATTTGTACAGTCAGTCGCAACTGCTGGTTGTCTGTGACTGCGAAATTCTGAGATATGAGACGTCTAGCCCACATCTCCCCTACATCTGCGAATCTAGCACACGTTGGTGTGTGTACTTTGTGTAGAATTTATATATTAAAACAGAACGACATCTCTCTCACTTTCTCTCTCCCTCTCTCTCCTCCTGCCTTTGGAAAATCTTTCGTCCCAAGAATCACAAGATTCTTCCGTGGCACTTTGTCGTAGCTTGCTCCGACCGGCTCATCCCGTACGTGTCTTTTCCTCTTTTCCCAATCCTCCCACCTAGTCTCAGCTGCTGGAACTTTCGCAGGCTCGAAACTCGGCGAATTAAGTGCTAACTTAACTCGCCCGCGCAAAACTTGGTTCAGCGTTTCCGTGTGCGACGAAGACTGCGAGGCGCCGACGACGAGTCACGTACTGGAACTAATTGCAGTTTTGTAGGGAACCGTGAGATTTCGTCGCACCTCGCGGAATAAAGCTGGAAATTAATTCTCTAGGGGATCGTGCGGGAGTAAACAGAAACGCGCGCGAGGAAGGGGAAGGGGAGGGAGGGAGTGCTGTAGCGAGCTACAAGATAAACGAGTCTGCGACTCCGGTGATCGTTATCGCGTAAACGCGCGATGGTTTACGCGCCAGTATCGATAACGCACAGAAAATGAGATGTCGTCCTCATGACAACGTACCGCCCGTGTTCACCCTAACCCTCATCCCCAATCCTCTCGTGCGCGAATTGTCTCTCTCATAAGGTCAAAGATCGAGCGCGGACTACGATCCAGAGAGATGTGCCTCAACGGGATACACTCGAAGCCGCGATTCTCGTCTTCCAGTACTCGACTTTTCGAGCGTCACCCAAGACTAAATTAAACGGTTAAGAGTCCTTGCTTCGTAACTAAATTATCGTGAGAGCAATCCCAGGCGAGCCGCGCGAGCTTCGTACATATCTCGTACATGTCTCGTACACTCTCGGATTTTACTAAGCCCGCGGGGGGAGAGATGTCCTCGAGCGAAAACGAATCCTTTCCGTTTCGACGGATCCGCGCGCAACACGAGCACGGCGATTCGCCGAAAGCACACGGGGTGGGTGCCTGGTGGGTAGTATCGTGCATCTCACCGGAGACACATAATCGTAATGCTACTCAGATAACACCGAGTTCCGTTTAAGGCAGTAAATTGTGGTCTCTGTTTCCTTACGTGCGTCCGTGTGTAGACCGGCGTTACCGCAAGTACAAGGACGTGTGCGGAGCGTGCGGTTGACCCGAGTGTAACGCGCAAAGGCCGGCTGTGGGGCTCTTTGAGCTACCGCGAAGCTACCGACCGGGTGGAGGAGGTGGCGCTGGGAAAACGAGGGCAGGGGATAAGGTACTCTGCCGACTAGTACGGACAGTTATAATGTAAACTGCTTACACCGCCGCCGCCTACGTACATGCGTATTACTCATACTTCCCGTAAACTAATCTCTTCCCGGCTATTCAGCTCAGGGCGAAATCATGAAATTAAAGTTTAGGTGGAAATAACAAACGCGCTGCGCAAACAAAGTGAGCTGAAACATACCGTAATGTTGCCCTTACCGCAAATTGGTTCATACCTCTTGCCTAAATAAACAGTAGGGAAAACCGGTGCTAGATGTCTCACATTTCAGAATTTCGGAATTATGGCTTCTCAGACAACTGATTGTTAAGGCTGGTTGTACAAATATAATGCGTTTTTCTATGCGATGATCCCGTTAACCGTATATTTGGTTTGTAATAATCAAAATGTAAATATACACTAATGTCTTGCTCCGGTAACGAGTTACTCATGGTAACGCATGGTAAAGAAAGCTACATATCAAATATGTATCCTGATTAATAGCTCCGGAGTCTTCGCGAGAGGTCTCCACAGTTCTCCCGCTGGCCTTGAATTATAGGCCAACTTTACCTCGTCCGCTCATATACTCGATTTCAAACATTTTATGAATAAAAATTGCTTGTATTATTCGGAACTGTACATTATACACTTGCAAGAAACTTTTCTAGCTAGTGATACTTTTTGTCACTTGCGATGGAGAATGTTAATACGAAACGTGGAGAGATCTGAAAATTTATTTTGCCATTACAAAATCAGTTCTTTTTTCATTTTTTAATTGTAATATTACTCCGTTTCTAATGAGACTCAGGGAAAAGTATCTGTGAGAACTATGAAAAGAACCATTTCGCAATTTTGTATCCATTGTTACTCCGAAGATAAATATAAAAAAAAGGCAACATACCCCTGAGGCTATCTAGACTCTCCTACATCCTGGACTTCGTCCAGATATTCATATATCGATGGTCCACGTATTCTTATACCGATAATCGACTTCTGGGTCTACTCTTTCGGCGTTCGCTCGAATCGACAACCGACAACCGATGCTGTTTTGTACATCGGGGGAAGAGAAGCGGCAAACGAATGCTCGAGCGGCGGCTGTTGTGACGTATACATGGCATATCGATCGAATTCGTTGCGCTGGAGTTCGCCGCGGTTTGTATTCGTGATACGCTCGACCGAGGTCCATTGATCCAATTAAATCTAACGTCGCCTTTACGCGCGGATCGTGCTTCCGCCCTCGTTTCTTTATCCCGTAAGCTCTGTTCTCAACGATTCATTGTTAAACCTATAACGACCGGAGCCTGTCGTCTCTGTTGGAAGAGAAAGACAGACAGACAGAGAAAGAGAGAGAGGGAGAGAGAGAGAGAGAGAGTGAGAGAGAAGAATCCGGGACAAGCCACCAAGAACTTGTGTCGTTTTACCGAAGGGTGATGTAACCCCGCCGGTTTAATTGGCGAAACGTGACGACGGATAATGACGACGATCCGATCGATGACAAGGGTGAAGCGTGAGAGTAGCGCTCTACTCCTCCCAGAACATTATCGAGACACCTTTTGCCAATTACATCGGCAACTGCAACGCGTCCCCCACGATTTCATCTCCGTCGACCACCGACAATTAAAATTCTTCCCTCCTTTTTATTGCCGAAAATGTGAAACAACGAACGAACGGGCCCGAACGTCGAAATTAGCGCGATCCGTTTTGCGAGGAGAAACGAGATTAGCGCGGCAATTTCAGGCGAGAAGGTCGGCCGAACGAGAAAAAGGGATCCGTGTCGTTTGCAAGAATTATCATTTTTTGTATAAATCCTCAAAAATTCAGCGGATTTATTCATAGACTCGTCGCACGGCTCGTGTACGTGTATGCAGCCGGTGCGCGCAATAGTTTTTACACATTTCGTCCCTCGCGCGTCGCTTATCCCTGCGCGGTGTGACAAACGACCACTTTCAACCCTCCCGTTCTTTCCGTCTCTTCCTGCTGCTGCTTCTCCTCCTCTTCCCCTTCCTCCTCTTTCTCCTCCACCATCACCAATCTCGCGACGGGATTCTTTTGACGTGGGTCGCGAGGACGCTCTGGCGCAGATTAAAATATAGATTTTATTGTTTTCCGGGCGTGTCGCGCGCTCGCTCACCTACGATTTATACGGCCGTTACTCACCCCGGACTCGTCCCTCTCCCTGAATCACATATGTATAATAATTCATCCGCGATGCGCGTTTTATGAGATCTTCTATGAGATGCGCCGCGGCCCCAAGCCGGTAACAAATTCGACGGTCGGACCGTCGATTCGTCTGTGCGACGTCGAAGCCGAGTGCGAAATCCGAACGATAATGATGACAGGCAGCAGCGTCATAAATCCGCGGGGAAATATGCGCCGACGAAGCGTGAGATTTTTAAGAGATATTATTCTCGATCGGACGTTGCTGCCGTTGTTGTTAATACATTCTTATCCGATTTCCGATATCACCGTTGAACAAGCCTGGAAATGTCCGAGTTGTTTAGCTCGATGATCTTTCACACTCCACCGGAAACGCGCGAAGGAAACGTCGCTGCATAAGTTCGCTTTTCCATTCCGATATTTTCTACCGCGAGCTTTTTTTTTTCTCTCCGATATCACCTCTTTGATCGACAAATTTGCCCGTCTCTCGAGCGACACCCCCGGTGAACTGTCTCGCGGTATAAAAGATCGACAAGATACCGGTACGTGTAACAGAACCGGTAGCCAATTCAATTAATCGACCCCATTTAGAGCGTAGACACGCTCAGTGGTGGCGCCCGCGGCGATCGATAGAACGATGCGAGCGCGTTTCGCTATCGTAACAGCGGCATCGAAAGCATCTGACGTTACGTCCCGCACCTGCCAGGCTAGGGCGAGTCCAATTAACAAGTGCCACGAGAAGTGGGTCACCCGGCGTCAACGCGAGCTCTCGCAGCCACCCTCGATCTCGAGGCTGGCTCGCTCGCTCCGATCAGATTCGAATTCGCAAAGCTGCTAAACGCGAAATCGAACGATCGTGGCGCGAATGGCGAAAGGTCGTCGGCCGGCACTTCTTCCGCCGTCGATGCGCACCCGGAGCGCCAACGAGAGTGGTCGTTTTATAATCGACACCCCGCCGGACTACCGGCGCGGAAGCCCGGCGGCTTCTCCGTTCGATCTGCCGTGTACTACTCGGCGCCTCGGCTATCGCGCGCGCACAGGTACACACCTACACGGCGCGCTAGACGCGCGTGCAACGGGTCTGTTCGGTGTGTAACCAGCGGCGTACTAAGCTAACGGCGGGGGCGGCAAAGTTCCCCGTTGGCACGCCACTCGACGACGTACGGTGTACGGATCGCGTGCCGAAGGTTACATCGACCGACGACGACGACGAGCACCGCACTCCGAGCTCGACCAACTCTCCTTGCACCCCTGCGACCTCGTCGTTCCCCACAGCGGCTACCCGGGTCCCGTGTACACAGCTGGATAGTCCTTGCCTCTGTCTCCGTTGTTCTCGACATGATTCCCTCCTCCTCCACACACGCACACACACACACACACACACACACACACACACACACGCACGCACATGACCGCGAACGCGGTCTACCTTTCTCTTCGTCTTCGCTCTGGTAACCTGGCGCATACCCCGCGCGACCGGCAATCTAACTGGTGCTTTATGAGAAAACGCTGAAGAGCTCCTTCGCTGGCGGACGTGCCTCCCGGCTGTTATTACAACAGAAACCACGGCGTACGGCTATAGCGCTCGGCGCGATTAGAAAGGATGGAAGACCGGTCGGAACCGGCACGAGAAATTACACCAATTTATGCGCTCGTACAACCCTGAGGTAAATGGAGACGATTCCGCCTTCTCGTCTCGCGGTGTGTGTGGTAGACGCTTCGCTCTCCTTCGCTCCCTTTCTCTCTCCTCAGCATTTGCACCGTCGTCTCCGTCGATCTGTCTCCCAGGCATCGCTTCTTTCTTCGGTAATCTTCCGAAAGCATCTTTTATACGTCGCCGCGTCTTGCTTCGTTTGAAGTTTCCAGCCCAGAGTGGTCGATATGGCGTTACCGGGGCAGGCTACGAGGACGCCACATCCAATAGCGATGGCCAGGGCGCACCAAGAAAAGCGTGAGCTTTCGCGTGGCTAAAGTGGATTACTAGTTTCATGGCCGTGTGTTCGAATAGCCATACCCACGTAAGGCGCTGCCACCGCCGCTGCTGCCGTCGTCGCCGCACCACGTCTCCGCACGGGCTTCCCGACGTGGAATTGGAAACTTTTCGGCTCCTGCTCCCGGAACTAACCGCACACGCTCTCGAATCCAATTCGAAAAGCGCCGCGAGTCGTTCTTCCTAGCAATTAACCTAAGAGGATTATACGCGGGCATACATACACGGCCTGTCACGGTGTGTACTGCACCGGCGGTAGTCCGCACGATGGAATGAAACTATCACGGGCTCGGTTCCATGGCCGTTTCCATTTCTGTCACTTTTAAGCGGATTTTGGTGCTACCTGCGCACGGCTTAATAAGACGCCCCGTCGATTGCTGCGATTCAACCTTCGACGTGGTCGTGATAACTCGTGAAATTGCTTACTACGGATATCGACTACCGACGTCGGTAGATTCGCGATGACTCGTCGCGCGGTTACTGACTACATTTTGTGCTTTCAAAAATTACTTTCTTTCAAATCCCTGCCTTCAACTGAATTCCTCCCGTCGCTCCTTCTCGACCCGTTAATCGAACCATCATTGTTTCCATTAACTGAAAACGTCCCCTATTGTCGGCAAAATTACGGTTCTTATTGTAATTGATTATCGTCGCGCAACCGCTCCATATCTCCACTCGGATATCCCGCTTCAGTTTATACTTTTGCGCCGTCTCCACGGAGCCTTGGGACGTCTTATCGACTTTTAGGAGAATTAAACGTTGCATTGTCCCGTTGTGAATGCCACTCGGCGAGAAACTGTGCGCGCACCAACCCGAAGTAACAACGGCTAACGCAAAAGCCGAACAATCCTCCTCGGCAGGAGGACTATTATTAATTATTGTCTGCTTTGGGGGATTGGGACTAGCCTCGCGGCTCCCCATGGCGTCTGATAAACGCCAGAGCAGACAGTTGCGCAACTCTACGTTTCTCTAGAATCTCACGTCGAGCTATTAAGAGCCGATGCACAACGTGCACGATGATTTAAATTACTCGCGCGTTTGAAAAACACGTTTTAAGTAAGTAGAATAAACCAGTTTGAATAACAGATTCGTTGTCAGGTGTAAGCCGAATGTCGTCACATGGATCTAACGTAGTCCGTGAATCTTGGTTATTCCCAGATTTTGTTTTAGCTTAGACAAACGTGACTTTTTCTCGCGCGGTCGACGACGAAATCAATACGCGTGAGGGAAAACTGGTCCAACTACGTCCGACAATATAGTCGGGAAAATGGCGAGAAATAAAAATGTATAGTTTCCTTAAGGAGGAGAGGATCGTAGCAGCACGGCAATGAATGCGAGACGGTGATTCTTAGCCATTAGACGAGGCTCTAATTGCTGAGTATTTAAAAACAAGGCATCCCCTTCGAGCCGCTTCGGAGCGCTCACTTAGCCTGCGGGGAAGGGTTGTCCGCCGCGAGAACTCGCGGAGGTAAATGGTCACGGTTCTCACTAAGTGCGGGCTACATGCGCGCGAGTGCGCACGAGTTCCGCCGCACCTCGCAGCTGCAGTTACTCGAAACGAGAATGTAGGAGTATATCGCCGTTGTTGCCGGTAGCATTTGTAAACTAGCTTTTGATAGCGCTACGAAATGGCGTGGCGGGACTGCTGCAAGTTTCGTGCTATCCTCCTCTTTCTTTCTCTCCTTACTTTTTCGTCTTCTCCTTTTTCCACGACGCTACGCTCCTTTTCTTTCTTTTTCTCTCTCTCTCTTTCTCTCTCCACCCTCGGACTCTCCTAGTCGCTATTACACTCTCGACCCGCAGCTCCCCGTTTGCCTTTTTCTCCTTCTTTCACGAATCCAGCGGAATCCGCCCCTGAATCCGACCAACGAGGAAATAACTGACGCTCCGCAAGTCTCTTCCGGTATATCCGCCACCGCCGCCGCCGCTGGCGCTGGCGCTGCCACCATCGCCGCATTCCCCGCGCCTCAGCGAATAGGTTGTTCCCGCTTCTTTTTAGCTCAAGCTTCTTCAAAGCAATCGCCTCGTTCTTTTTCGCTAATGCGCCGTTCTATTTCGCTCTTTGCCGGTAGTCTGAAAACTTGCCTCAGTCACTTCTGTTACCTCTTTTTGCCTCCTTCCAGAGTCGTCGCGCACTCATTACACGCGCATACCGAAGCCGGCCGTAATAATTGAATGTAACTACGTCGGCCGTCGCAGCTACGTTCGCACGCTAAGTATCATTTCCTTTTTCCTCTTGCTGGACACAATTATCGAGTCGGAATTTTGCATCGCAGAAGCCATTTCGCTCGTCCACGCGTTTTCTCACACCCCGCATAAGAAAAAGGAACCGATTCGAGCTGACCCAGCTGTAAACGTCAAGGCACGAGCTCGCCATTTGGCGGCGGGGGATGAAAAACGTTCTGGAATCTGGCAGTCCTCCCTCGTATGTAAATCCACGGCGGGAGACGGATGTGTGTACCTATACCTATCTTGGCTGGATTCGCAGCGCGTCAGACACACCACCCTCCATGGCACTTCCATTCCTACTTACCTCGATCTCCGTTCATTCGCCGGTAAGTTTGCTTGCACGCAAACAGATTCCACGTCGTCGAAACTAAATCTATATATCGCGCGAAAAAGAAGAGTGCCTTACACCATTCGGCGATCGTCCAATCGGATAATTACGTAATAATCGTGAGTGCACCCGCAAACACTTAATAACGCGAGGACATATGCATTGATATGAATACTTGTTATCGATGAATGTTCTTAGTATTTTTTATTATTATCACAATGTACATCTGATAGAACATTTCTCGCAAAAAAGGCCACATATGTAATATAATTGCAAATTGTATACAAAACATATATGACTAAAAATAATACATATATCGATTTATATCTATATTTATATGTTATATCTGTGTATATATTATAATTATAGATTAATATATATTTATACATAGACACATGTGTAAAAATAAGTAGCAAGCATCCTCGTATCCTATTTTCCTAAGTAGTATGTTTTATTAATCCAAATTTACAATTTCAGAGATTTCGTTTTTCTACATGATGGATATCAGGAGAATATAACGTGCATAGAGATAGTAAGACTCTTGATGCCACTTCTTCGATTAATAATATATTCTCCTGATACAAATCTGCTATTTTGAAGATTTCAGCTTTCCGAAATTCGGCTTTTGGTATCAGGAGAACATGATATGCAAGGAGGTATCCAGAGTCTCGTGCCACTTTCTCGATTATTATATTCTCCTGATACAAATCTGCTATTTTGAAGATTTCAGCTTTCCGAAATTCGGCTTTTGGTATCAGGAGAACATGATATGCAAGGAGGTATCCAGAGTCTCGTGCCACTTTCTCGATTATTATATTCTCCTGATACAAATCTGCGATTTTGAAGATTCAGCTTTCCGAAATTCGGCTTTTGGTATCAGGAGAACATGATATGCAAGGAGGTATCCGGAGTTCTCGTGCCACTTTCTCGATTATTATATTCTCCTGATACAAATCTGCGATTTTAAAGATTCCAGCTTGCCGAAATTCGACTTTTGGTATCAGGAGAACATGATGTGCAAGGAGGTATCCGGAGTTCTCGTGCCACTTTCTCGATTACTATATTCTCCTGATACAAATCTGCGATTTTAAAGATTCCAGCTTTCCGAAATTCGACTTTTGGTATCAGGAGAACATGATGTGCAAGGAGGTATCCGGAGTTCTCGTGCCACTTTCTCGATTATTATATTCTCCTGATACAAATCTGCGATTTTGAAGATTCCAGCTTTCCGAAATTCGACTTTTGGTATCAGGAGAACATGATATGCAAGGAGGTATGCGGAGTTCTCGTGCCACTTCCTCGATTATTATATTCTCCTGATACAAATCTGCGATTTTGAAGATTCTAGCTTTCCGAAATTCGGCTTTTGGTATCAGGAGAACATGATATGCAAGGAGGTATCCGGAGTTCTCGTGCCACTTCCTCGATTATTATATTCTCCTGATACAAATCTGCGATTTTGAAGATTCCGGCTTTCCGAAATTCGGCTTTTGGTATCAGGAGAACATGATATGCAAGGAGGTATTCAGAGTTCTCGTGCCACCTTCTCGATTGTTATATTCTCCTGATACAAATCTGCAATTTCTATGATTTCTTTTTTCTGGATTTTGAACTTTGGTACCAGGAGAACATAATGTGCATAGAGGTAGTAGAATTTCTCGTGCTACCTTCTGGATTAGTATATTATCCTGATCTATTATACAGAAATTTTGCGATTTCTGAGATTTTATTTTTTTAGATTTTAGATGTTGGTACTTGGGGGACATAATGTGCAACGCATGTTTTAGTAATAATAAATAATGCGTAATATATAAAAATTGTTTATTATTGCTTAATATACATCAATAGTTTCATACATAATAACAATAGTTTAATATATAAATGTAATAAATACATAAAAATATAAAATGATGCTTAATGTATATAACAATCAATTAGCGGAGAGGATACGTCATCTTGCCGGCGAGCGCTAACCTAAAAATCGCGTACATTATTCTTTAAGGTCGAACGGAATGTTCTTATCTCTAATTTCCGGTTGGGAAAATTGATTTATCCACGGACAAGAGGGTAGGATTACCCGGGATGAATGAAGACGCGATCGGAAATAAAATTGTTCGGTCATCGATATGAATGGTGTCATCTGGTGAAACTTCTCTTCCGTAGATGTGTCTGTGCTCTCTCAGGCCTCGCTTGCTGACGCCTTGACGCGAATCCCTCGTGGAAAGACAAGCGTCCGTTCAGACCGTTCAATTTCGGGAGGGGACTTGTTTACTGGTTTCTGGTAGTGCCCAACTCGCCACGCTGTCGAAGTCGCGATGCACTTTGCTGGACTTTGGCCGTAAAAGGGGCTCTCGCGCGCGCTGTTTGCTCAGGCGAAGTCCGCAGTACGAGCGACGTCGGAATTTGCCGGTGGTTTCGCAGCAAGAGGACGTTGCTACTTGGTAACCACGTCTGACACTCGGGAATACCTTGGGGATACTATTCGTTCCACGGCAATTGCACGCAGCAATTCAGTAATTTCTGATGACCTATAAATTTGAAAGAAAGATATTATTTGTGTGCGACCTCGATTTTGAACTATTTCTTTCTACTCACTGTTGTGTGCCCACCTTCTACATCAAACCTTCCGGAAATAATATTCGCATTGATTTTCAGCTATTCTTTCATAAAGCGTTTGAATTTTTCGAAACAATTTCTAATCTTACCTTATATTATAAGATTGAAAAGCTTCTTGCAGTTTTCTGGGCTAACTGAAAGGGATGCTCCACACGCAGTAGAGAATTCGGCATTACCAATCACTTCCGAGTAAGCCAGCGCGTTCTCGAAATCGACTCGATAACGAAAAAGCGACGTTCTCGAGAGATTGGTTGGTCGACATTATTCTCGATCGTATCCCGACGCTCGGTCTACCGGCGACGGCGGCGATCCAGCCGGGTGTGCTATTAAATTTGATCATGGCCGGGGCGCGTCATAAAATTTATATCCGTTCGAACTGACGTCGATCGCCCGGTGGATGACGCCGCGAAATCCTGGGACGATAACGGGCGTAAAAACCTATTCCCCGACAAAACGATCTTCCTTCTCGCGCTCGCCGCCTTGGGAATGAGTAAAAGGAAGTACGTTTTGCCAGTTGGTATGCTAATATCCGTCGCCTTAATCCCTGATACCCGACGTCGTTAGAGATCGCGTCGTCCCGTGAGCGTAAAGGGTTCACGCCGAGCGATCGAGTCGAAGAAACTCATTCGCCCATGTGTAATGGAGTTCGACGATCCCCTTCCAAGACATGTATTCCCAACGTACATGCACTGCAGGCTACCTATGCCTGCTAAAGAATGAGAGAAGGAGATATGTAGAATCGCGGAACAGAGATAGGACACAAGCGTGCGGTTGGGGAGGATGAGAGAGAAAGAGGAGAAGCCGAAATGACTTTCCATCGTTCTTCCTTAACTTCGTCCGCCTCATCGATGCGCTCGATCGAAACGGGGCTATAAACCTCGTCGTAAGTATAAGCATAATGGCGATTCTCGACGAAGGAAATGAGAGCGGCAACGCGAGGGTGGCGTGGAGGTAGAATATGAACGCGAAGGAGAGGCTCTTCTACCTTCTTGCCACTATCTTCAGTATCCATTCTTCGGACACCGCGATCAGACGAGATAATTACGCTTTCGATCTATCGATGGTATCATATGATTGCGATCTGCATGCGCCGTGTGCGTCGATTCCGAACGAAGATTAATGTTGACGAAAGGGCAGTTTTCCAGAAAGGGAGGAAAAGTCTGATGATTTACACAAATTACCAGTTTGCAGCTCTCTCTTCTCTCTCTCTCTCTCTCTCACACACACACACACACACACACACATTTTTACTTTCTCTTCCTCTCTCGCCGGAGTCATTGCGCGGATAATTTTGGTGCCGTGGTTCGTCCTTGCGAACCCGTATAATTGCGGAAAAACGGAAGCCCGAATTAATCCGGGAACCCGAGCGGCGGGTATATCTGCGCGCACGAACTGGTCCACTACATGACCGAGTTGAACTTGCGAGCGGAAGCGGCGTCACATATCCGGCTTCTGCGAACTAAGTTCGTCTCCCATCCACCGCGAACCGGGTTGCTCCGTCCTCCAACAAGTCCTCCCTGTACGATACCTCGACCCTATCCATCCATCTATCCATCCAGCCATCCATTTATCCATCCATCCGTCCGTGCGCCCTCCCGCCCGTCCGTCCGTCCATCCGACCGACCGTTCAGCCAGCCGCGTGTTGGTCGGTGCGGTGAAATCTCACGAACGCAATTATCAACCGCGGAAACAAGCGACTCGCCGGTGATAGAGGATCCCGATTACTTCCGTTAATTAATATCGTTGCTGGGACGTTTTACGTTTATTCTCGAATCGATCCCGTCGCCTTGTATTTCCCCGTTCTACACGTATACATGGTCCCTTTCGTTCGTATTCCGTTTAGCGTGATTTCCGCGCCTGGAAATTCACCTTCCTCTTCCCTCTCTCCCTCCCCCCCTCTCTCTTTCTCTGTGTGCGTGTTTGAAGAGTGTTCCTATATCCCTTAATACATTATTATATCGCGAGAATCTCTGTCGCGCTGTTACACGATATAATCGCCAAGTTCAAAGTTGAATCTAAACTGAAACTGAACAACGTAAACGTCCATGTAGCGTGCATACATTTTTTTTTCTATGAATTAAAAAAAATGGAAAAATTTAAAGAACGTGCACTGGTCCAGTTGAATCTGTCGGGAATTCTGCACGATCAATTTTCATTTCATTTTTTATTTGGCCAAAGTGCACCGTAATAAATTCCAATCAGCCGGACGTACGTTTTTATTATCCAGAACGCGCGATGTAAATGCTGCTAGAATTTCAATAATTGTTCGTACTTGCTGTGTACGCGCATTCACGGGACATTTGCTCCGCGAACGTTTTTTTTATCTTATATGTATACATTTAATCCGCGCGCGCTGAAAATTACGCAAGACAAGGTGGATTTTGATAATACGGCGCTTCATCAAAGTTTCCGGCGTATAAGCGCTGCTTATTCCAGATCTAATTTTCGTCCATCTAAATACAGAGAGAGAAAGCGGAATCTTTTGCGTGCGGGTAGAATTACACGTAAAATTTATTAATTCCGCCGACTTCACTGCCGCCGCCGCCGCCGCCGAATATCACGTGGCGTGCAGACGCGCGAGGCGCTATTTATGGGGGAAGATTTTCAAGAAAAAGCCCCTCGTGATGTAAGCATTTCCAAGGGCTCTTTGTTTTTATTTTGGTAATTAAAATCCTCTCGTTCCTCCTCAAAGAGACAACCGGTCTCGTCCCCCCCCCCCCCC
>NW_022639480.1:1569840-1572408 GCF_010583005.1 Odontomachus brunneus
ATACACGCCCCTTGAACCCACTCCTTTACTCACGGGACATATTTGTATTCATGAAACGATAAATATGTATTCGTATACGTAGATGTACGTCAGCACGACGGCGGATACCGCATCTAACGAACTGACGGGGGGAAGTGGAGGGGCAAGGGAGGAGGAGGTTACGTTCGTGCGATATCGGTGCTATGGCTTGTTTCCCCGGCGTGGAGCGACATTGGCCCAAACCATATTGCGTCCTTTACGCAAATCGCGTAACCTAATGCGCTCCCGCAACTGTAACGAGCGCGTGCCCGTTAACTCTCCTTCTCTCTCTCTCTCTCTTTCTCTCTCTGACCGTGATTTAGCGGTGCGGTCGTAATCCCAAAAATATACACACGGTTGTTCCAGACGCGCATCGTTGAAGGATAACGCGTCGTAAACTTTTGATTTCTGAGAGCCGCTGCATCCTATTGTGCAGAATTACCGTAATGACATAACAATTCATAATATGATTACAATAATAGTAGCGCCAGCGCGAGATAATATATTTAATCGTTTGTAAATGCACCTGCGCAAGAGACCGTGTTGCATTCCGCGCAAAATGCGATATTATTCCACGCAAATCAGCCTGTACGCGCGGCCGAAAGGCGCCCGTTAAACGCCAAAGCATGCGCGCGCGATCCGTCGATGGGTGAGAGTGTGGTAAGCTGGCTGCTTTTGTGACGCGGAATATTAGTCCATTAATGTCGGCCATTGTGCTCGCCGGTCGAGAGCTGGCCGACAATACGTCAACGGTTTGACTCGGTCACAATGCGGCAATAATCGGACCTTCCTCTCCTTCTCTTCGTCTTTGCGGGCTCTCGAATGGTACGCGTGCACATGAGGAGCGCGCTTCTGTTCCGCGAATGCGCACGTGTACGTCCGCACGGGAAGCTCGTTCGATGAAAGATGGACGCGTACGCGCACACAGCCCCGCGGAGAACGGTCCAACAAGTACGATCCAGAGACGCGAACAACACGTCCGAACGTTCCCTCGTTCTCTGCCGCCGTCTCGACCGGCCGGGAGAAGCCGCGCCACCCTTTCGCACCGTCCTCTTCACTTTGCCAGCGCCCCTACACACACCCGCAAATGTCTTGTCCGCTTTCTTGAGCGAGGTTAAAGTCCGATTATGCGCCGCGGACAATAGCTCCGCCGTCTGGTTTGCATTTGCCAACCAGACGGCCGTTCGCGCTGGTGTGCTCCGCGAGGCGCACGGGGGATGGAAAGCACGTCGCGAGGGTGAAACAGACAGGCGAGCACCGGGTCGGATGCGGCGATCGAGGAATTCGTTTCTTGATTCCCGCCGTGATTCTCATGGCAACTTTGCGCGTTCGGGTATAACCGTTCACGCGATCTCCCGTTCTGTTGTTCTTGTCGCCGCCAGAAACATGGAATCACCGCGAGAATAACACTCGAGAGCTATTCTACGCTCGGCCTTTTGCCCAGCACGATCGGGCTCTCTCTCTCTCTCTCTCTCTCTCTCTCTCTCTCTCTCTCTCTCTCTCTCTCTCTATAACGAGCAGAATAGCCGCACGACCAATTGCTGGGTAAGAAGGCGAGTTGGTAGTGGTCAGCGACGTATTTTCAAGCTGCAAACCGGTTGTACGCTTACACGCGTGCACCCCGCTGTTTTCATTAAGCCATCGAAAATGTTTGCTTGGCCCGACGTCAAAGCGCCTTTGGGATTCGCGGCCTGCGCCCTCCCTCCCACCCGTCTTCGCTCCTTCGTTACCCTCTCCTGCCTGCCTGCGCCCCCTCGCTCGTTCTCGTTATGTACGTTCCGCACGCACACGAGTGCTTACTCTGTAAACACGGAAAGCGCCGGGTCTATCTTTCCGCATTGTTGACCTCGACTTAAAGGCGCTTGGAGAAAAAGGGATTTACCTAGTAATATTTCTCAAGCACCCCCGCGATACCGCGGACCATTTCTCATAACGATACGGCGCGAAATGCTCACGATCTCTCGGCGTTGTTGTTGCCGAAAGTCAAGCCGGATCGGCACTCGCACACGCATTTATTTCGCGCTTTTGAAACCCGCTCTCCCCGCGCGCTCGTCTCTGCGAAACGCAATTCGTCCGCCTGAGAAGGAAACACCTGTCCCCAATTAAGAGCAAGACGGAATTATCCATAATATGCGGAGGGAGTAAAACGTGTGCCGGGTGTCTCTTTCAGACGTAAGTTTGCGGACGTTTTTCCGCGAGACGCGCACATAGATTCAACGCGCGCAAACGCTACTGCAGGGAACGCGCACCCCAAGCTTTATACCCTGCGAAATACAGCGTAAATAAATCTCTTTCGAGCTCGTCCCGCTCAGCTTGACCGGGATTTGCAGTGTAGACTGAGGAGCGCGTAATTATATGGCGATATAATGAAGCGTAGCCAAGTGTATGTCGTGTGTGTGTATGTGTGTGTGCACGGTCAGACGATTCACGCCGCGGTGATAGGATAAGACCTTTCGTACTTGGACTTAAAACTCATGAGAACTACCCTCATCCAATTAAAGTATCATTCTGCCTTCAGGTGCGGACGATTTCACGGCGCGGCGGTCGTAC
>NW_022639480.1:1572667-1574057 GCF_010583005.1 Odontomachus brunneus
GGGGGGGGGGGGGGGGGATCGAGTGGGCGCTGAAAGGCACCTAGGCGCGTCTTGAGAGATCCCACACAATAACGAGCTCCTGCAAATCTACGTTATGTATTTAAGTCGCGAGAATACCTTATCCAATCGCGCGCACGTCCACACACACAGTTTCGAGCTTTTACCTACCGACGAACAGTTTAAAATAATTCCGTCGCGAGCGTGCGCAGAAATGCGAGAGGGTTTCCTCTCGCGAGGTAACTTTCGTCCCGACGCGATCGCGTGCTCCCACGAAATAATTTATCCGCTATTTTTATTGCCAAGACGCGCTCTCTCACACTCACTCACTCACTCACTCACCACACACACACACACACACACACACTTGCGCGCGAGTTTGGAGACCTCGAGCGAGCTTGCCCCGAGAGAACGGTTACAACATTCGAACACGCCTTTTGAAACGATCTCCGGATGATTGATGGCGCGAGCAGAAGGATTTTTAACGGCGAATAATGAAAACGCCGTTCGGCAACTTTGAGGAAATGTAGTCTTCATTCCGCGGAGATTGAGCGATTCTCGTCGTGTCGATGAGATCGATCGCGACTGACGTTGCCCAGATCGAAGTTTCAGCTCTGCTTTTGATCCGAGCTTTCTAACATCCGTACGTTCTAAGAGGATCAGTCCATAAACTTGGACATAAACGGAAACTAAAGTCCTCCTTGACGCCTTTAAATGGCAGAAAGTGCACGACACTCCTCTTGTAAGTTCTAAAGAGGATCTCTTAATAAAATTAGTAAGTTAAATATAATCAAGAGGAACTGATACTCTGAGGACTCAGAATATCAAATTAAGCATTAAATGAAATATCGAGGTCAAAAGTAGAATCAAAATTTCGACTCGAGCGTCCATCGCACAACACGCGAGACAAAGAGCTCGCTCGTTCGACACTCGCGTTGAAATTGCGGCTGCTGCCTGCCGCGTGTTGCGCAAGCATTACTTATCGTTAGAGCAACTGCGCCGGATTATGCCCGAGCTACACAAATATCTGCGAGGTATATAATTAGCGAGTTATACGCGTCGTTGGCAGCGTGGAGCGCCCGGAACGATTAAATTCTGCAAGGGGGTGTGAAAAGCTCGCCCCTAACGAAAGTCTAACTTAATATAAAGCGTTGTCTGGGCGGCCAGCTCTCTTCCTCGGCATTCTCTCGAAGCACTGCCACGAGATCGCCCGACTCCGCCTTATCTCCTTAATATTTTAGAACTCGAATTAATTCTCATTCTCTTATCGTATTTATTTTTCTGGTGCGCGCGCCCGCGATTTTCCATCGTGTGCCAGGGAATTCTCCGAGGAGAGAGGGCATGGAGATCGCGAGGAGAAGCAGAAGGAGGAGGAGGAGGAGGAGGAGGAGGA
>NW_022639480.1:1576197-1579018 GCF_010583005.1 Odontomachus brunneus
AGGAGGAGGAGGAGGAGGAGGAGGAGGAGGAGGAAGAGGGAAGGCAACTGCTGCGCCAAGTAGGAGTCGATAGCAAGAAGGTCGATGGTGGCGGCAGCGACGATGTAGAGGAGAGGAAGCCGGGGCGCGAGCAACCAGGAGAACCACCCTCATAAATATTCACGATGAAATCTACCCCTCGATAATAACGGACCCCGAAATATACGCGCGAAGCGCGGTATCTGATAGGGGTAGCGCGCCACCCGGCGACCGCGCCCCGCTTAAACCTCCAGGGTGTATTAAGTACCAACGTAGGACGTTCCGGTTTCACTTAGGTCGCCGTGTTCACCGCGGCGTCGTGTTCGCCGCCCGTTGTTTCCGATATCGCTGATTCGCCGAGTTTTCGATCCGGCCGCGTCGTCGATCGTGACTCGCGCGACAGATGCGCGTCGCACGTCCCTGACAATTTGCTCGGACAAGATTTACGAGATCTACCCTGCTCGCGTTCCTCCCATGGCGAGAATCCCACGTATAAGCGTCCAGTGATCGTACGAGAGGAAAATTGATAAAAATGTTCGAGGATTATTCGCGGACTAGCGGATACAAGCGCCATTCTTTTACCTGTCGCGGATCTCCCCAGGCACGTCTTTCTCTCTCCCTCTCTTTCCTTCCCCCATCTTTAGCTAAAATGTCTCGGCTCCCCCTCCTTTCGGAAGGAGCGTACCTTTCTTCTCCCTTGCTCGCTCCTTACGCTCGCACCGACGGACTTACCCCTATTTTTCTCCCCCTCGATTTTTATACCCCCTCGCTGTTTTCTTCTCGACAATCTTCGTTCCTTTTGGCGAAGTATATATCGTAGTGCGAGACCGTGTACCCGACCAGGAAATCGCCTTGGTTTCGTCAAAGTTGAGTGCCGTAGAAAATCGAAGTAGCCCTTATGAAAAAAAGAGAGAGAAAAAGCCCAGGGCGCTCCTAGAGGGCTCGCTTTCCTCCCGTCGTCTTTGTACTTGTCATCCTGATTCGATTCCTGCGTTCTTTCCTAGGAAACGGACCGCAGATAAAAATCCCCTTTGACGAGATATTGCTGGAAACGCTGCATCGCGCAGCATTGAACCAAGTCTGGGCGGTAACCTACGTCTACCGATGGTCTACTACTCCGCGTAACTACAAGCTCGTAATGTTCTCATAAATTTCATTACAATGGGAACATTGCTTTACGATAGAATGACGTTGTTCTTGATCGATCATCTCGTGTATAACCGCGCTGCTTGGTAATTCCATATTTCTCGCGGATGGAATTCCGCAACTGTTACACGGTTGTTTCAATTCGCTCCCTCGTCGGTCGCTGTCTTAGACGCACGAGCAACTAAAATTTACATGCGATTCGAGCAACTTTGGACTCGCCTTTCGCGATGTTCGCGCCCGTCTTTGCAGCGCCGCGCGCGCGCGCTTCGTGTCGCATCTTTCCGCCGTCGCGATCACTGCGGTTCTTGCCGGAAATCCAGACTCGTTCGCTCCACTTCTGTCTGCTCACTGCGTCCAAATGAGATTTCCCATCGGTGGACGCTCCTTCCGCACTACTTGCTCGGCGGCGAAGAGATGCTGCGCCGTGACGCAAGGACGGGCGTCCTAAAGAATGACGAGGTTTGTTCGATATCGCGGAAGAATACGCAAGTCCCGTAATAGGAAGCGACCGCTCGGGACTGCATTGCCGTTTCGCACTCTTTTTCATCTCACGTTACATCTTCACAATCGTGTCATCTGTTCTCTCTGTCTATCGTTCTCTTTGAACAATCGAAAGCGCAAGTACCCGTTTCGTTCAACCCTTTGGAGCACACTTTGGTTTCATCGTGAATAAAAAATCATGGCTTCAGGCGTAGTGATCTCGCAATGAAACCGCTCAGCCTGTGCGTAGCGATGGAAGTATTTGCACGATAGTCGCGCGATAAAAATAGGAAAATAGAAAAAATTAATTTCAAAAGAAACGATTTTACGTCGTTCTACACGTGCGACATGAATATTTTATTAGAATTCTAACGGTCCTGTGCTTCAAAGAATTAAAAATGACCGTCCGCGAACAATAAGTCCGGAGCGCGTTTCCGAAAGAATTTCAGTTCGCTCTTTAACAAAGTTCAACTCGAATGACGTGTAAACGGAAATGAAGAATGTGCTCGCGTGTCTTAATTAGCGCGAGCCAAGTTGCGCCGGAGAAAAAAGTGGAACTCGTGGTAGTACCAACGGCGCATATGATTGTACAAGTTTAACGCTTCTCTTCCAGCGGTTCTCTCTTCCTCCCTGCTGTTTTCCGCTCGCTCCTAATTTCTGCACTTGCAGTATCCTTCATTCTTCACTTCGTTACACGCGGACCTTTATCTTCTAAAAATGGCTTTCACCCGCGGTCTCTCTTTCTCTCGCGTTTCGCGCTTTTCTCACGGCGCATTCACCCTCGGCCGACGTCGAGCTTTTTAAAAATTACACGCTACGATCGACATGCTCATTTCACCTCGTGAATATTGATAATGTTACGTACAATATACATTAGGCATTCGTATTTATACGGGCGGATTAACGAATAATAATATAATATGCCTATTGATCCTAGTAATTGTTCGGTATAATTTTCAATTAATATCCGGCGAGATTACTGGCGTATTTCATATGGCCCCGGATTTCATCATCAAAGAGGGAAACGATATTCGGAGCATTCCAAAACCAAATATAGAGGAGCTAAATGTGAAATGTATTTTCGCACCGTTAATTTGTGAAACCGTCGCCGAGATCTACGTGTCGATGTTATCGACCTTTCATCGATTACGCCGTCCCTCCTAACCCCCCCCCCCCC
>NW_022639480.1:1579093-1582847 GCF_010583005.1 Odontomachus brunneus
CCCCCTCGTCCGTTACACGTCTCATTTATGAAACAACGTTCGTTGTCGAAAAATGTTCGTTGACATTTCAGAACAGTCCGCGAAAGTGCGCGTTAATTGGCCCGATTCCGTTGTCATATGGATAGAAGTGTGTAACATTCGCAGGGCGTGTAGGCGGCAGCCTAGTAACTTACTCCGCGCGGAAGTTTTAAATTTACACAACTTGGCGAACTTCTAAACCTTCCGAAAGTTCGGAGGGGGGCAACTTCGCGAACATAAAATGCCAGTCGGGAAGTTGCTCGGCTAAAAGAATATTTCGCAATATCTTAAGGAATTCCACGTATCGCGTGCCACGCGACATCCCCCCTCGCGTCTTTCCGCGTCCACCGCAAGTTTATGTCGGATCTCTTTTCCTTCTTACTTTTTTTTCTCTTTTTAACGAGCCGCGCCTGTTGTCTCGGATATCGCGGTGACACGGTCGAACGCTGCGACGGCTTCGAAGGACAAGAGAGTATCCCGATGTGGAATCTACGCGTGCGATAATGCAAAAAGCAACAGTCCGTTCGTTGCCACGGAGATCGACAAAACGCGAAACAGAAGACGGAGACGAATGCGAGAGAGCGAGGACGGGAGCGAGGACGCCGCAGGTAGGACCTAAAGCCGACGTCTTCTTGCCGCACCTCCTCTCGCGGCGGTCGCATTACTGGCGACCGGCAAAACCACAGTCTGTCACAGTAAATACTCACCGTATGCATACCACGGCATCTTGCCCTCCCTCCCCATCCCCTCGCTGCCAACTGCTCGCGCGAGTTCCCGGCGCCCGGGCGAATTACTGTCCATTCCACGAGCTTGGAATTTTCAATCGCCGAATTCAATCTAATCGTCTTGCAGCGGCACAGCCGGGGGTCGAAGGATATTTCATGGTTATTTTGCCTTTCCTTGCGGAACACGTAGTTTCCCGGAGAAAATTATCCTTGAAATTGCGCTGCCACGTTGTTAACCAATCCGAGAAATACCAGGGAAATGTATTTCTCCTTTTATTCGGCAACTAATGTTTTTGTTTCTTTATCTCCTTGCCCCCCCCCTCTTTCTCTCTCTCTCTCTCTCTCTCTCTCTCTATCTATCTATCTATCTATCTATCTCTCTTTCTCGGGATCGACTATAGATAAAATACGTGATACAACAATCTTCCATAAATGGCAAGTAAATAGAAACTAACGCAAGAGATAACGAATCCTCGACATGTTTAAGTTAATAAAACGTTATGAATGCGAGGAGATGGCAAAGGGGGGAAAGTAGAAGAGAGGCAAAGGAGAGAAAGAAGACAAAAGATAGCATTTAAACTTTATCGCGACGGGATTTTCTGACTACCCGGAACTATCGACGGTTCTCAATTTTGCGGGGCGGAGCAGCGACAAGCACGATCCGGTCTTCGCGAAGAATCAGAAAAGTCGCACCACCTCGAAGAACTTCCGGTAAAACTTCGCGAAAATTACCTAGAGATCGAGCGTGTTCATGGTAGCGGAAAAGGGAACGCGCCGTGGTGATCTTTTTTCCCCGTAGAACTTTTCTTCCATTGATTACGGCGTGCCGATGTCGCAGGCGCTGTAACTTCGTCGCTCTCCCTTGTTAAAAAGGTCTTCAAATATTTTATTGCGAACGGAGGTTCTTGCCTCTCCTCCTCCTCTCCGCAGAAATGGCTAACTCATTCGCGGAATTACTCAAATTTCATTCATCGTGCTCGATAGCAATTATCGCTTTTCGCGTGTTCGGTAAAGCGCGAAATCCCCGAAATAACATCGGCTACTATGCATCATTCAAGGACCTATATTTGTGCACCGCGAAAATTTTCTAACGTTATTATCATTCCTAACGAAAGAAAATAAGATAATTCTTAACGAATAAAACATCTTCTTCCCCATATATCCAATAATACTCACTATATCTCTTCTGGAGTGAGAGAAAAGTGTAGTGAGCGTTCTATCAAACTGAAAATGGATCCAAGTAAGACGCTCGCGAGTTGCATCGGTCCTTTGTGTGCTTGCGACGGCAGGAGCACCTCGGGAATACCTCTGAAATTTCTCAATTGCCTGAACGAAAAGCCAATGAGCCAGTGTTAGCTAATCAAAATGCTGTTAATCCAGAAGAGGATCAACACAACTGTCAGTGTCACACCGAATGACCCCGTTTGGCCATGGACGACGGCAACGACACGTCAAAAGTCGACTCGCAATTGATATCGCGGGATAAATTCACTATGCATCAGAGGTGCGCGCGTCAGTAAAAAGCCTCGATCCGGCGAAATCCGTAAGCACGATCCGGCCGTCACCTCTAACCGAGCTCGACTCCGGTCTACCTTCTACGTGCCGGTTTACTAACGGCTCGCTCACAACCTCGGTTACCTCACTCTCAGTTTACCTCCCCGTTCCACCCTCTATACACCCTTCCGTAGCCGCAACTCCGGCAATCGGCGGCGAAAGTCCCCGCAGAGTGGCGCATACGAGAGCGAGCAACGTTCGTAACAGCACGATCTTATCATCAAGACGTATCATAAACAGGGGGTAACGATGCATTCGTTCGTGTCGACACGTTACATACACATTGCAGGCGCGCGCGCGCGCAGCAGTGAATAATCAAATGGAGATAAAGTGTTCTTCCTGTGTAATACGTCGTTTTTCTTCTCCTGATGTATCATTCATATAAATCTGCAGGCGTGTCGTGCCTGCAGCGTGCTTGAAACTTTAATCGTTCATTTTTCAAACACTGACGGCAAATCGATACAAATACGTTCTGCCGCTTCCGTCTACGTTGCCTTTTCAATTATTACGGCAGGCGTTTTCGTCTACTTATTGCTTTAAATGTCTCGACCGGGATAAAATAAGATCTGCACATATATCGCGATAAAGTCTGATAACATAGTGTGCGTGTGTGTGTGTGTGTATATATATATATATACACACACGAGAGATATGAGAGACACAATATAGTTTAATAGAGATACGGATAATCGAAACGTCCAATAGGTCGGGTTCTCGATTTACGGGCGAGTAAGTTTCTACAAAATATCACGCCCGCACATTTCTTCCCGGCGCTTCAACTCCCTTTCTTTGCTGTTCTCCCTTGCCGCGCTTCGTCCCATAATATTCGAGATCTCATTCCCTTATCCGCGCTCCCTGGGATAAACCACTCCGCCGGATGGCTTTCCCGATTCCGGCTTACGGTGGTGTTGTCGGCGCAAAAAACACAACGCGGCGCGGCGCGGTGCAGCAACGAAACTTGGGGCTCGTGTATTGTGCATGCGGATACGTAGTAACTGCGGAACTTTTAAACAACGGTAACGGCGAGCGCGCGCAAAATTGCAGATACGGAACCGCGACTGTGTACACGTCGTTTATATTCCGCAAACGCGAACTTTTGCACAGTTATAATATCGTCGATCGACGAACAAGTCAAACGTTCATCGCGGCATTATTACGTTGAACACTCGGCGAGTTACATCGCCGCACGTTTATTTACTCCCGAACTGCCAACAAAGCGGGCTTGCGAAGCGGAAAGAGGCGCGGCGAACTCTGTTCCCTGAGCCGGGGGTTTCGCGCGCGTCAATAAAGCCACACTTGCGCGAGCTTACGCAAATAAAGCTCGAATGCACCGTTTAAACGGAGAATTGCCGGAGACAGGGGCGATCCCTCTTCTTCCGTTTCTCCCGTTCGATTTCGAGAAGTCACTCGCGGCGACGTCCTCCGTGTAGAAGAAGCCACCCTCCCCCCCCCCCCCC
>NW_022639480.1:1582870-1586562 GCF_010583005.1 Odontomachus brunneus
CCCCCCCATTCCTCGCGCACATCCGTAGGATCCGCAGAGTTTTATCGCGCCGTAAGACGGAATTACTTGTCGGCGACGTGATAAAATCGCGATGAAATCGCGAGAAGAGAGCCGTAAAGAAAAATCGATGGCACGTACGCGGATGCTACTCTCCATCGCCCTCTCGATCGTCGCCACCGGCGCTTCGCGGAGATTCGATACCGTGTTGCGCGATTTGCGGTTAATCAAGATCGCAGATCCGCCACGATGTTAATCACAACACAGCGACAACTAATTTCGACCCACCCATTCTTCGAGAACACTCGGGAGAGCGGCGTCGCGTGTGCGACGTATTTCCGCCCGGTCTGGGAAATCGTTTTCGGCTATCTGTCCCTGAGGCGAGCAGGTATATTACCGGGCTCGAGGAGGCATACACACCCGCGGCACATTCGTCGTCGTCGTCGTCGTCGCCGCCGTTACGCGGAGTGAACGAACGCCGCAACGGCTGGATCGGAGCGAGCGCGGGGACCGATGTTCATTTCATGGGCCGTCACGTCGTATCAGTCCAATGGCGCGGGGTGTGATTTTTCCCAGAGAATTTCGGTCTGTTTAATAGAGATCCTATATCCGATCTCGCCGGCGGTCCGGGCTTCCGCCGACGGCCACGCTCCGCTCTCGCACCTCCGCGCAATTCTCACGCTAGTCACTCTCTCTCTCTCTCCCTCTCTCTCTCTCTCTCTCTGTCTCTCTGCTCGTTCCTGCGATCTCTTCCGACTTGCTTCCTATCTCGCTTCCTGTCATTCCCTTCCGTACCCTGTCCGTCCTTGTCCCGCGTTACGAACGGCTCTATTTCGCTCGGTTTTGTCTTCGTTCAGCCACCCCCTTCGACCGTTTTCCCCCTCGCGGCGTCTCGACGTTCCGCAAGGAATACGATTGTCTTTCAGCTCCATTGGGTTCTGGCGCTAATAGATATTGCGTTCTGTCCGTCATGCCCTTTTATTGCGCGCCCGACTCGGACACCAAGTAACCGAAGACATCCAACGTCTGCTCACGCGGAGATATCGATCTACTCGCAGCAAGATTCCTTGTACCACGACGAGTCTCGTCGTGGAAGTCGCTCATCGATTCACGTTCACGTGAGGATTCAATCGAGCCATTGGGTACATTCGTAAGCCGCGCAATGTAACGACGGAAACGATTTAGATACGTTCCTCACTGACGTTCGTTCGTTTTCAAAGTTCAGTTTTCGCGTGGTATCCGGGATCGGCGGAGGTAAGACGCTGGCGTGTGCAAGTCGCTCTGGCATTAGCGCGTCCTGAAATTCGTTAAATGTAGAAGGCACTCCGCGGGAAACTACTCTACGATTTAGACGTCAGGAAGGGGGCGGAAGGCTCGCTGCGCTCGCCGTCGGGAGAAGTCAAGACCACTTTCCGGCCACGAAACGTAGCCCATTTCTACTGTTATTTTTCTTGCTCCGCTTTTATCTATGGACGTTTCGCCGCGAGTGTACAATCGCCTTGAAGATAAATGACTTTTGTATTGCCGTGTCATCGCTTTGAACCGCGGAGACTCTAGCTGAGCGGACGAAGATCAATGGAAATTGATTAATTCGTACGCGCTCATGATGTCGCATCAAGAACGCGAGAGTGTGCCGTATGAAAGACAAAAGTACTCAAAAGTATCAACCTGATTCTACACATTCTTACTGTTTTCCTTATATATATTATATATTTATTATTTTCCTTATACATATTATATATTTATTTCTTATATATATTATATATAATTTGTGTATAAATATTTTATATTTTATATTATTTGTATTCAAAGACTGAAGCAAATAAGAATATCCAGGTTTAGGAATTGTTACTTTTACCTTTACTCTCTCTCAGTAATTATGACGACAATTGAATTCTAGAATTCGTACTCTTTCACGTCGGTCTGTGCGAATGAAAGGGCTGTCAGTTTGAAATATACATTTTCAGGGACGGTGTTGCCGATGAGCTTAATGACTACCTTCCTTTCAACACTCTCCGCGCGATTATGTCTCAATTATATCGTGTCCGGCGCTTCGCGGATATTCGAGGGCATTGTCGCGCAACGCTTGACAGCAGCACAAAGCTATTGTTTTCATGACGACCACGCGATACCGCTATAATTAACTGGCTCATCGTCAATCGAGTGGCGCAGGCGCCAAGCGCTTCGCATATTTAGGTCTATTTCATGGTGCAATTTGGCAACCCTCGACGCTGCGCTCCTCGTCGTAGTCACGTAATAGCCATAATCTCCTCGCGCGCGGGCGATTGAATGGCCGAATTTCTTGCCGAATTATCGCAGGCGCGCGTTGCCGCAATTAAACGGCCGAGTGGATCCTCAACGGTGCGGCAGAGACTTCTCGTCTCGAAATAATATTGCGATGCCGAGCGAAATAATGACGCGCGCGACTGCGCCAGCCCTGGAAAGCGCGGGATATTTCGGAGCGACGTTGAAAAGTCTAAACCGAACGAACAAGAGCAGCGCGAAAAGCTCGAACTAAACGAACGGCTGAACTCGCGGAAACTTTCACCGTGAAAACAACAATCGTTTAACGCGCAGGAGAAAAAAAGCGCTGAACTCGCGAGGGGAAATGAAAAAAAAAGGGGCTGCCGACCTGCGCGCGCGCGCGCCGTAACTCTCCGCGAGGGATGATGAGCTTTTCAGACCAAGTGGCCGCGGTTGTTTCGACTTCTCTCTCTCTCTCTCTCGTCCCGTAGGGTAAAGAAATCGCACGTAGTTCGTAAAGTCGGTAAACCGGCGATAACGATTCGCGGAAGGGAGTCGCGGGTGTCGAAGAGAGCCTGCCGTTCGAGCGCCGTAAAGAACGAAACGGCACCTATGCGTTCTCTGAGTTACCGCGAACGAACGATTTCCGAAATTGGCGTTGTAACGCACGCGAACGGATCAACTAGATCTATCTGTCTTTCCGTATATCTCGGTAACCGAACCGCACAAATTGCGATGCGTTTTTGCCACGAGAGGCATCCGCCGCACCTCTCTTTGCAATCCGCTTCGTCGGTGCAACCTGCTCTTCCCTGAGAGAGAGACGATGCGGTTAAGGAGACGCCAACGGGGTTCGGTACGACACGGTTCCGGTGAAGTTTTCAGTGTGCTAGCACCCTCAGAGCGGGCGCCGCCATCTCTCCTCGACCCGGACGCGGAAAGTACCGAGGCGGCGCAGGCGGCAGTAGCTCGCTCCATCAAGTATTAAAACTTCTCAAATCGACGCCGCGGTGAAAAAGGGAAGAAGAATCGCCGACACCTGCGAGATTCTATGCCATTACGCCCGCGCTTCCTCACCCGTCTTTCGTGCGCGAAACTCAACCCCCAAACGATTCTCGTACAACCACCTTGCGCGCTCCAATCGTTCCCTCGCTCATATATACGTATATATCATGCGGCGAACTTATATTACACAATCGAACCTAAGAGGCGTCGCTTTCCGTGATCACGAGAACCTTTCGTAGAAACGACGTGACTTTGGCCGCACGCTATTTCTTATACCATGACGGCTACCCATTTAACGGCGCAACGTATGCCTCTTGCACTCTCGCGGAATTACTTCGTCACGCCGTCCAGCTAATTTCTTTGCATTCTGCCAGCTGCAGGTGTGTGTGTGTGTGTGTGTATGTGTGTGTGTGTGTGTGTGTGTGTGTGTGTGTGTGTGTGTGTGTGTG
>NW_022639480.1:1586830-1592792 GCF_010583005.1 Odontomachus brunneus
TGTGTGTGTGTGTGTGTGTGTGTGTGTGTGTGTGTGTGTGTGTGTGTGTGTGCGCGCGCGTGCGTGCGTGCGTGCGCGCACGCCCTTACGCACGAGGAAACACCTCTTCTTGTCGGCCGAGAATCCGCCGCCATTTAATCGTCGCGTGAAGAAAGCTCTGTCGCGACTTTCGTCGACTCTTCTATCGACGTCAAGCGCGCCACGTATTTTCGCGAACAAAAACGATTTGATTTCTCAACTTGAATCCCTGTTTGAACGACCAGATGCTACGCGGGTCAGAGTCGCGCGCGTTGGGCAACGCGAAATCACGCCATTTATCTGTTGGTAAATCGTGTCGCGTACGAGCGACTCGGTTCGTCGCGGTGATTTTATGATGCATAACAAAGTGGAGTCGAGGTTTCGTCGACTCTTTAATTCGGTATACGCCGTAGAGCGCTAGTTAGACCTGAATTCCGATAGCTTACCGCCGGCTGGCCGATCTTTCACGGCTGGTCCGCCGGAAGAGCATGAGAAACTGTGGACGCAGAGAACGAAGAAGAAGAGGAAAAAAAGGAAAAGAAAGGGAAGGAAAGGAGAGGAAAGGAAAGGGAAAGCTTCCGTAACCACGAGACACCCGGCGGAATGCCGAGAGACGATGTCGCCCAGCGGAGTCGCATTACAATAATTGAATTGCATAGGACACGCGGGTCTTCCCGCCTTCAAAGAACGCAAGAAAATAGCTAGAAAGCTTCTCTCGCGGGGAACGAGATGGCTTCCGGAGAAAGAGGTGGGTCTGCGTCACGAGAGCTCGAAAGGGGTGGTTGCGTCGTCGTTTGCGAGCTTGGTAGCGGACAAGGGACGAGAGAGAGAGCGCAGGGGGCGCCGTTGGAAAATCAATAGAAGCGTTCGTACGTCGCGTGCAGTTAAGTGACTAAGAAATTAATATCTTGATGAGGTCAGACCTGGGGTGCTCGTCGGCTGAGTGCTTAAAAAGGTGGAGGTATAATGGGGCAATAATAACGACGGCGTTCGCCCTCTCTTTTTCTCGGGAAGCGGCCCTTCGTCGTGTTCGTGAGCTCTCTCAAGGCCAATCCTCGTGTGCTTGGTGGTCGTACGTTTCTTTCGGTTCCGTCTCTCTTGCAAAAGTGGGACGTGAGACGACGAAAACGACGCCAGCCGTAAGACGCCGAGCCGAGACGCTGTCGCGCGCCCGCGGAAAAACCGACAGAGTCGACAGTGTGTGGCTTGCGCGCGCAAACTATTTCTCAAGGTATTTATCCAGGGTCCGTTGGCGCGACTTCTATCTCGAGCTTTTGGAACGCATGTTTGAACATTTGTTTGCGAAAGACGAAAGAAAAGAGAAAAGGAACGAAACTCCGTCGTCCGCAGCCGTATATTTTACAGGCGAGTCGATGCAGACGCCAGAGAATCTTGCATCCTGCTTCCTCCGAACGCGGAATATGTTTGCGTTTGACGCGCAAACTCGAATGTCTCCCCATCAAACGATATTGTCCGATCCAAAGAGGACAGACTCCGTGACTCCACCTTCCACGTTGGTCGACTCTTGCTGGAATACCACGAACAAATAAAAGGGCGATCGACAGCCAGACTCTCGGAAGTCGTAGTAACGTCCAGTCGGCAAGACCGTACTAGACTGAGGTCGCGAGATTCGATCTACGGGACGGAGCATGGGACTCGAATAGCGATTGAAAAATGGAGGCGGTCACCGGGAGCGAGAGAACAAGAGCGACGAGGAGTGTTCGGAGAACACCGAAACTACCTCGTGGAAATTGTCTCGGGACGAGGTCGTCTGGTCGGCGAGCGAGGAGAGGAAGCCGGATGAAAATAGGAAGGAACGTCTCGCCCTCGGTTCTTCGGTCACCCCCGAACCGGCGCGGTGATTGTCTCGACGACCGTCCCTGTGCGATGTGCAACGTGCATGGTGGAGGAAGGAAGCAAGGACAGAGAGAGAGAGAGAGAGAGAGAGAGAGAGAGGGGAAGAGAGGGAACAAAAAGCTGGACTTGGCCGGGTCGAAGCGCTGTAACGTGCGACACCCGCAATTTAGTGGCAATCAGCGGCGTGAGTGTTTTGTGGCCGTCCAGGGAGACGAGCCGGATGCACCGTTTATTCCTCGTTGTCATAGAAGAATTATAAGTCCTCGGACACCGGCTCGGGCAGCCGATTCAGCCCCGCGCAGCGCCGCTCGCACCCCCGCGGCAGCGAGCCCGGAGAAGTCCCGCTCCCACGTGTGGCATCTACGTGGCGCGCGTGATAAACACAAGCTCGGATTACGATTCCGAAAAATCGCCCCGCGACGCCCACGCGCCACGCTCGTTTGCGCGCCGACGATTTATGACCGGCGCGAGAGTTTAAAGAACGAGCGCGCGGTTCAATGGCGGCTTTGTATGATGATTAAAAAGAGTTGTTTACCGATGCGCGCGCGCGCGCACGCCAGTTTAACCGGCGCGTTGCTGCGAAGCTCGCGACAATTTAATCGACGCGCCTCGCTGATTCCCGGCCGAACCGTGCGATGTTTCAGAGAGAGAGAGAGTGAGAGAGAGAAAACGTGAGCGACCCGGAACCATGATGCCACCGTGGCCGTTATACACCACGTCGGTGTAATAATCGCTGTTATGTAATCGGTGGAAGTGTACGCTGCGACGTGTGATGTGCTCGTCGAATAAACGAGATAGCCGGTGGAGCGCGAACGCAACATTTAGGAAATTACAGAGGGCGGTTTTGTCCCGCGCGTTTAAAAAACAACCGGTCGATTATTTTTAATATCTCATGAGGAGCGAACGTTACTTCGAATTCAATTCATTTCACACGTTAATATGCAAACTTGCTCAGCGGTGCACTCTTGCTCCTCGCCGCGCTTCGACGTGTCCATCGGGATATCGCGTGGCTCGCGCGCTGTGTGTCGCGATATAAAATGACGAACTACGCGTAACACGCGACTGTGGAATGGCCACAGGGACGTGTCAAACGTCTCGCGATGCCTCGAGGGCGGGTCGCCCTTTCGGTAAATATCGATCCGCGATCTCCCGATCGCAACAAGCGACGTCTGTGACGTCGGCAAGTATTCGTCGGGTGAAAAACAGGGACGCGAAAAGGACGCGCAAAGAAGGAGGAAGGAAGGGAAAAGGAAGGGTCGCGAAAGTGATTGGCGTATTGTCGCGGAACTTTTAATATCCTTCACCTTGTTTCCGATACGTCGCGCGCGTCCGCTGAGAGTGACTGACTCCTATATATCCCGCTCCTTCGGCGGTATATATATCGGCCACTTCTTCCTTCTCGGCGTCTCCGGTGTCACGCGGCTTCACACACACCTTCGCGTCCCATATTTTCCCGAATCCCGTCGCGCGGCCGCCACCCGAGGGACACCCGAGTATCTCTCGTATAGTCGCGTTCACCCGTCCTTCCATATACCGCCCGTCGAGCAAACTCACCATGATGAAAAGTGCATCCCTGATATTTATGCATTGGGATTTATGTGACGCGGCTACCTTGCGCGGATCGTATTGACGCCATTCAGACAGGATCGACATCTTCGCGCTGACATGGTGACCAAAGGCATTGTCCACAATCGATGCCGCGGAATCACGTTTATCTGTTAGAGCGAGTGATAATAATAGCCGGCGCCGTATTACCGCGCGAGCAGTATGATTAATTAAATAGCGAACCGTGTAAACTGTCACGTTCTCTGCATCCAACGACTGTCGCGTCATTCGATAATTCTCTAGCTATGAATAGTCATGTTACTGAGCTCATTTTATACGGCCATTATCGTAGCCCTCGCGACTACGTACATTTTCTAATTAATCCCAATTTGGTACTTTGATGTCCTACACGGAAAAAAAGGTTTGGTTGAATCAACCAAGTATCTGGTCGAATATGAACGATCCAGAAATTCCACGATTGAAATGCTCCGAATTCTGTTTAAGTCAACGAAAAATCTTGTTATCTTAAACAGAATTCGGGTTACTTCAATTGGGATTATTTAGTTAATTCAACCAAACCTTTTTTTCCGTGTACCATCTGACAATTACGGTCGCGTCAACTCTGTCCGACCTCTCTTTTTGCCCCAATGAATTCTCTTTTCGCGCACGTAATCGCTATACTTATCGCCGTGTCGCTCCAAAATATCCCAACACGAGACGATTCCGAGACGAGCATCAATCATGCGATGAAGGACACACCAATCGACGACTCTCTCCGAGTGGCTTCGCGCCGCCCGCTACATCTCTCGCTTCTTTCACTTCACCACTACTATCAGCGCTACTACGCTACGCCGGCGTCTGCCATATAAATGGCAGCATTATGCCCCGTCCACGGCACTCCCACCACCGCTATTGATAGTCGTCAAGGGGTACGGTGAGTTGCGCTTCAGCTTTCAATATTTCAAACACTTATCGTCCGCGGCTGTGCGCGGCTCGAGGGTGCTGGCTGATGGGTGCGGAGGATGAGGAACGCGCGCGCGGTGGTGGCGGCGGCGGCGGCGGCGGCGGCGGCGGCGGCGGCTCCTGTCTTCCCGGTTGGCTCGCGGATTCGAGCTTGGCTGTGCCACCTTCCCACCTTCATCCGGTATAATAGTCGCATTTATATCATCTCTGCCCGACGGTTTTGACTTTATAATTTAATGCGGAAGCCCTCGACCGCCCCCTCGTTCCCACCCACCCGCCGCCGTCGCCCGGACTTGGAAAGGGTTGCGCGGCGCGCTAGTACCAAGTATCTCGCCCCCAGCTACTAGCGCGGTGAATTATGTGAAACGTATCTGATTTTCTGCCAGGGTGTCGGACTCTGCGCGCGCGCGCACGACCGGAATGATACACTTCCTTCGGCCGATAGTCCAGCGATTTTGCTGTACCATCGCCCGGAATATATCATCCGTATCCGCGAGAGGTAGATGAGATCGGAATAAGTTTCGACCCTGTACGTCGGCCAGAATTGATTCCGAGTGTGTCGGATCGTGTGGGGCCTTCCAACGCGATAGAGTTAACCGGGGAAGCGTCTCTCACTCCCGCGCACACGGCGCGCACTGCGTTATTACTCCCGTGCGTGTTTGGAAAATTGCCGGAGGAAATGGAGAAGCGAATAAACGATAGTCCCGACAGAGCGAGACACGAAACTATTAGCCACGGAAGGTATCGGTAAAACACAGCGCTTATAAAAGGAGTTCGTGGCATGCGACTGCACGATTCTTTTCTTCCTTCGCGGATACAAGAGAGATAGCGAAGCCGAGCAATTAACCATACGAGAGAGATGCGTTTATTTAAGTCTGACGGAAAAATTGTGTATTTACGCTCAAATATTAATCGAGCACCGTTCTCGTTTAACATATGCCGCGAATTACTCTCGCCGTGTACGCGCGGCCTTTGAGGTCGTAAGTATCTTCCGTCGCAAAATGACTCTTCTCGATCCAGTTTGCGTCGTCTCGCGAGAAACGCTACTTCATTATTAGCCTATTATCGTACGTCGAAGATGGCTCGAGTGAGAACCGATACCGAATGGGTCCTCACGGTTGCGTAGCACAGGCCGACCGTACAGATAGAGTGAGAGAGAGATGCGGTGTATTAAACGGCTAGGTGCAATAGGTGAACATTATAGCGTAACGTTAAAATGGAATATTGCCTGTACGACCTAACGCTGCTACGAGTAGCCGAGTCGGCTGCGCTTCTGCTCGGCACAATGGCCTCATGAAGCTTGGATAGAGAAAGAGAAAGAGGCAGACAGAGACAGAGAGAGAGAGAGAGGAGCGGAAAATATATATCCGCATCGATCCGAGGCGCCGCACTACGGTATGTGCCTTAAATCTTGCTGTATGCAGGAAAATATATCTGGGATGTAGTGATTGATCTCTTGGAAGAAGTCATTCGTGGGCCTCTCGACCGTGTTTCTCCTTCAGTCTTTCTCTGTCTACCTGTTTGTCTCTCTCTCTCTCTCTCTCTCTCTCTCTCTCTCTCTCTCTCTCTCTCTCTCTCT
>NW_022639480.1:1594599-1611648 GCF_010583005.1 Odontomachus brunneus
TCTCTCTCTCTCTCTCTCTCTCTCTCTCTCTCTCTCTCTCTCTCTCTCTCTCTCTCCCACTGTCTTGAGCTATTCGGCCCTCCGAAGGAGTAAGGAGTCGCTCCTGGCTCTCTCTTTTATTATGCGCCGCGGTACTCTCACGCCATATGTCACGCTCCCGTTGTAAATGCGTATATATCCTAGAAAATGTACGTGGCAAACGCGCGATATTGTACATCCGCAAGAATTCTATTCGCGCGGTCGCAGCGTTCCGGCGCGTCTTTTTTGATTCTCTCGCCTTTCCTCTCCCTGACACCCGGAGGCAAGAAAATATCCTGCGGAATATCACACGCCCGTGTGTAACGGGAGCCGTCTGGAGTGCTCGTCACGCGAACGCTACTCGCTCGTCTTACGTCAGTGCCGGTTTTCAAAAACGTCGATCGGGTACGTCGGAGACGCGACACCCCGACGTGGTAGAGCTGCAGCGAGGGAACCGGAGTTTATGACAACGAATTCCTTGGTGACTCGATCGCTCGGTGATGGAACTCGATCGGGATTTGTCGGCAAGACGACTTTTCGTCAAACTGCATCTCTCACGTACCCCTGCTCTATCTCTCTCCGTCCGAAAGTAAAAGGATCAAATGGATTACTCTCGTCACAGGGTGCAGCTGTTACATTTATTTATCTAATGTTATACCGAATGAACGCCTGCGTCCGATTTATATATAATTTTGTCGCGATAAACATATAACACCATAAAATAAGGATGGCTGAGAACGTATAGAGAATGTGTATACACATTTGTATTTACTATATTAATCACAAGTATGCCCCCTAATTAGCGAGCACTGCAAAATCTCAAACCTATAAAAAGACCAGAATTCCGCAACGCGATCTAAAACACCCTAAATGTCGAACAACTATTTTCTAAAAGTTTTCCAAAGTAAAGTAACAATAAGCCTGGGACTCACATTTCCAGAAAAAATATAACAACTAGAACGAGTCTCTACATCCAGACAGGAAATCTTTATATGTATCAAGCAAAATCAGTATTAGAATTATCCTTTCTTTTTGAAAATATGTTTTCTTGATCTTTTTTTTTTTTTCCTAAAATGTCTTCTTTTGTATCGTAAAATGCTTTTTCTTTTTTTGTAACAATGTTCTTAGAAAGTTGACTAGAGTGACAATAAATACATCTGTCCATCTTTTTCGCGTATAAGTCCACTCATAGAATGTGGACAGCATAAATCGCATTAAATTCGCGCGAAACATATTAATTGGAATTTACATTTAGAATTGAGTTTAAATTATATACGGAATATGCGTATTAATTTTTAGGTGAATTCCGAAGGATGATAAATAAGCGACGTAATAGGCAATAACGCGAATATCCGATAACGAATATATAATTCGTTCATTCGTAATGAATGCGTTTCTCATATAAAAATTACGCTCCCACATAGATCGTATGTATATCTCGTAATTTTGCAACCTCAATTAAATTTGAAGCACGCAATGAAAAAATTAAGTTGTCTGCAAATAAAGCGAATTATGGTGGATTATGTTATTTCCTCGATACGAAAATCATCACACCGCGATTTCATATAATGCGATAATTTTATTAAATTACACAACTTTAAAGAGAATTTCATTCTCGACGTAAGCGAACCAAGTCGCTCGCGCGCGGAGGTGAACTTTTGAGTAGAATGAAACATCCAAATGTTGACATCCACCTAGTCATTGATACTCTAGAAGGAACCTGATTTCTCTTACGACAACCATTGCAGTTAAACCAAAACTGCGAACAACCGTGGCTGGTCATAAGAAAAATCAGGTCTCTCTAAAGTGTCGATGACTCTATAAGAAGAATCAATAATTGGATGTTTTACCTTTTATTCGCGAGGACGGTGCGGCTCGTTGCATAAAGTCCAACGAACGTGATACGAGGGAGAATGTGGTCGAACTTAAATCTTGGAACGTTCAGATGTGCGATCCTAATAAATGTCCAGCAGGGACTAAGTGCCGCCATTATACGGTGGGTCACCGGGGAACCACAAATGTGTCACATCGCTTGTCTCTCGGCATCGCGATGTCCCGCTAAACCGGCAACCCTCGGCCGCGCACAAGTTCAGTCCCCTTTGTGTCTCCTCCTCCTCCTCCTCCTCCTCCCTCCACCTTCCACGCTTATCGCCAGAGTACTCGACATAACACTTTCTACAAACGACGGGCAAACATCCGCGTCGTATTGAACATGAGACTGTAGGCGCGCTCGCACATGCGGTTAATAGCCACGCTTCTCGTGTTTGAATAGTTAATGGCCGCTAATGTGTGCTATTAACCACCTCCTCATACCGACATTTGCATGTTTATTGTCTCATCAAAGACACGTTTCAGGAGAGGCGTCTCGGACGTCGCGGTCGGTTTCACCCAGTCGTTTAGAAAGCGCTTGATCGACCGACCGAATCATATCAACGTGTCGTTTGTACTAAATGGCTTCACCCCCGTAGCGTATTATAAAGCAACGATGAAGCTTCAAAGTTGGAAAAAGAACATAGCTTTGCGCATTCGCGCGAGTAATAATTTACCCAAGAACTGAAAAGGATAAGAAAACACGAGGGACGCGCATTGGCCATTTACCGTAGACTACGTGGGATATATTCGCATGCGTGCGTTTATACCAGGAATCCGCCGAACCGACATCCGATTCGCGCGCGAATAGCGAGAGAACAAGGACGGGGAATCCTTCGGTCAATCTTCGTATCCCTTGTACTAACGGAAAGCGAGCAGAGAGGGAGAGAGAGAGAGAGAGAGAGAGAGAGAGAGAGAGAGAGAGAGAGAGAGCATGCGCGTGTATTCGAAACACGTAGACTACATTTACACGCGCGGATACATGTGTCCGCGGATAGGATACGTAGGTAGGATACTTGGCGGATACACGGCTTCGGGGCCCGGAGTATGCGTACGCGGTCCCAGAAGACCACATCACAGTGCATTACCGAGAGCGCGATGCGGAGGCAGTTTGGTTTGTGTCCGGCGTGTAACGCCTCGTTCTACTGGCGGCCGGCGTGGCGCCGCTTTGTACCACCACTTCACGGTGATGCCGGTGGCGCACAGCCTCCGAGCTTTGCCGCCACTATAGTGACGCTGCTATCCCCTGTAGCCGGCTCTTTGCACACAGATACCGGCCGCGAGTGCAATAAACGCCCAGTTCGATCCGTTCTATTAAACCTGTACGCGGACGGGCGGCCGAGCGCGCGCGTGGCTAACCGGGCGAACGAGCTTGTAGGGGTGTTCTCGTGTTAAAGCGCGAGCAAGGAGAAAGCATCGCGCACCACATCGACTACATCGTGCAGTCTCACCCTCGCCCTCTCTCTCTCTTTCTTTCTCTCTGTCTCCCGATCGCAGGTATGGAAGAACTTGCAATGGTCTAACGACGACCCCGTAAACGTAAATGAGAATGTCGCGCGTAACGATCGAGCCCAATTACTCGGTACTAGATATCCGGCGCTATTGCACCCCGCGTATGCTGCCATGAAGACACTCTATCGATCGCGGCCTCTCCAAGAAGCTTGTTATTTACCTTTTGCCTCTCTGCTCGCGGGTCATGAGACGTTTCGCTGTTTGACCCTTTGTTCTCGCTCGGCGATGGAAGACACGGCGGACTTTGCTGTAATTTGTAGATGCGAACGAAAGCGTGTACAAATGCCGCGAATAAAAGGGACTTTACGCACCGTATCCTTACGGATTTATAGTACTTGCATGCCGGAACGACTCGCGAAAGGATGTCTCCTCTTTGTCCTCACTCTAAATTTCCTCGGCCACGGCACTCTCCGACTTTACCGTCGAAAGGTCACGACATAAGTCTTGATTGTTAAAGTCAATGTACCGGCATTAAATATAGTTTAAGAGTCCGCCCAGAGTCCCCGAAAACATTCGTATCACTTAACGCTTGAGCTTCCCGCGCGCGCCTTCGAACCGTAGGAAACGGCTGGCGAAGCTCGCCATCGTCATCACCTCCTACATAGTATCTCTCTCGCGAACGTAGAAGAGAGAAAGAGAGAGAGAGAGAGAGAGAGAGAGAGAGAAAGAGAGAGAGAAAGAGAGAGAGAGAGAGAAATCTCAAGCGTCCACTCGGATCGCCAAAGAGTTAATTCACATTTATATCTGTGAGATCGATCGACCAGAGAGACCTATCGAGGCGGGGCAACGGCGTCTTCATACCATCCGGCCCGGTAATGGAAGCCGGATGGTCGCGACAAAATAGCGCCGTCGCCTTCTCGAAGATCTAAACAAACGGCAGACTTGGTACGATCTTCCTCGTAAAGCACACCTACCGTGCACGCGGATCTTAACACCAATGAACGAATGGTCTCTCTCTCCCTTTGCCTCATAACTATCTCGAGGGCGAGCTTGGCCCATGGCCAGCCTGGCTGCGCCTCCGCGGGGACTGTTCTAGATCTTCGCGGCCGTAGGGGACGTCGGAGAGAACCGTAACACCGACTCTCTGGTATTTACGGTCATTTTTACGGCCAACTCTGCCCCGCCATATAATTGCCGCGGTCTACCGGTGTTTTAAGAGCTCCACGCTCTCGAACAGAGCGCCGGTCCAGGCAGGTTGGGTTACCGCGGGGTTGCGCGGCGCGGCAGATGGGATAGCCTGGCCGATGCCGAGAGACCCTTCCAGCCGTGACTATATACGAGGGACCAGGAAAGCGGCAACTCAGAGTTTACGTGACGACGACAGCCGAACGTTATCCAGGTCGGTTCCTCGAAGACGCGAAACTAACCAGGTTGCACATGGCGATTTCGCAGCGGCGGTCGTAAAACAAACGCCTGGTAAACGCCTATGCTTTCTGTTTTCCGCGCGGATAAGCGTCGTGGAGAAAGGCACGACTATTGCCGTCGAGAAACCGCCGGTTATCTCGTTCCCACTTTGCCAACGCGCAATTGCAATTCGCCGAAACGTTTGCCGTGAGAAGGTGGCTTCAAAAATAGCTAGGGTTTCCGTACGTAATCTTTTTCTCTGCAGTGCTTCGCGTTGCAGCTGTTGTACGTCCGAGAGGTTTCGAACGTACACGTAATTTTACTTGGATCGTGTGTCACGTACGGAATAGGTCTGTCGATCGTGCGAATTACGAGCAAAGTACGCGTAATCCGCGCTGAACGGAAAAGACTCGTTGCGTGCAAGTTCGCTTTATACGAACTCATAACCGGCAAGATGAAGCATCTCCTCGGTAGGAAGACGACCCACTAAAAAGTGCCGCTTAAGGATCCGACCCTTATTCGGTCGAGCGAAATGTCGCGGAAGCTCGAAAGGAGAAAAGGGGGAGAGGCAAAGACAGAGAGAGAGAGATTCTCCAGAGTTGGAGAATCAGGGCAAGAACAGCAACGAAAATAGGGATTCTGTGTCGGAGTTTGTCGCTGGGCTGAGCGGACGAGAGTTTACGACATTGTATCCTTCGCGAGGACTCCTCCTGTACCTTCTGTTTTCTCGGATCTAGCGAGCTTTCGCTCGCCAACGAAGAGACATTGGCCGCGTGCACCGACCGATCTTTCTCCCCCTCCACACGGTGTCGCATTATACCCGCTCCCATAAATTCGTCCTAATACGCGTGTAATTGTTGGCCGCGTGTAAATCGTGACATTGCGTAAAACAACCGCTGCCTCCGCCGCGACTGTTCGTTTTATTTATCTTCCAATTACCATTGTTTAGCGTTCTTCGTCGCACATCTGCACAACTTTTGATCCTACAAAAGTATGTTTGCGCGTGTACGCGAGCGCGCGCGAGTCACGTGATGTAAGTAATTTGTCATACTTCCAGCGTGTCCTTCCCCATCTTTTACTTCTTCGACTAATTCGCCCCTGGGCGAAGTCCTGTTTTCTAACCAATTTCATTAAGCACCATCGAGGGGGCACCTCTATTATATAATGTGACTTCATTGGCAAGGGTAGCAATCTTACTAATGGCTACACCCAACGGGCGCGCGCGCGCGCGCACACACACACAGGCACACCACAGTCGGTACGTACACAGAGTCGCGCGAATAACCCCGGCGCGAATTGAGGTGAGGGGGAAAACGAACACGGGATTGTCACCCGCGACGTATATCCGACCAGCGCGCGCTGCCGCTCTACTCGCGCGGAGTAATCCTTCACACAGAGGAAACTGTCAAAATAGCCCGCCCCGGCGAACAGTCGGACTGGGTGATCCGCACCTTGTAGATTTTGACCTACCTATACGCTTATCGTTGTCGCGCAGAAGTTCCCGATATGCCGCGCGCGCGCTTACGTTGATTAATAGTGCCCTGAACGTTACGCCGAGCGAAATTACGCCGCGCCCGCGACTTTCGCGCAGCCCGCGCGAACGCGAGCGAGCGAGCTTATCGATCGCGGCTTTAAATTAAACGGCTCGGAGAGCCGGCTCCCAAATTTAACTCGAGATTTCGCTGCAAATTTAATTCCCCGTAAATTCGATGGAAGAAACGCGCGCGTACACGCCGAACTCCACGCTCTCAGACTTACTCTGACCCTCCACCGTAGACCCTCCCGCCTCGGCGCAGCGAACGAGAGATCGATGGCCTGATTATTTTTTCACGTAGCGCCAATTTTAAACGCGACGTCTCCAAGAGTCGTCGGACTCTTCGTCCTACATTTTCGCATCCTCTTCTTTTTCTTCTTTTTTTCTCTCTTTCCCACTCATCGTGGACCGTATTGCAGCGAACAAAGCCTCCGGGGAATAATATTTTCCCGTCCAATTACGACGTTATTACGAGGCGTGGAACGGCGCGCACACAGCATTGGTAACATTAATAACGAATTTAATAGTTTTCGGGATGACGGCTGGAACGCGGAATTGCTATATATAAGTGTGAGAGGTGGTGGGGGCCGGGGACGAAGAGGTAACAGAGGTGAAAGATGGAGAAGGTGCGAGACCGTTCGGTGCCGGCAACCCTTGAAACAATCGTCGTATTGTAAGCGTCGCAATCCGGAGTTTCGCAGGACAATGGCGGCGCCCTAGCACATATCTCGACTTGCTAGACTACTGCGCGCTCTCTCCCTCTCTCTCTCTCTCTCTCTCTCTCTCTCTCTCTCGTCCTTCTTGCTCTTTCTGGCTTCGCGCACCGGTATATCTTGCCATCAGCCGGATGAACAATGAGAGGCAAAGAGAACGTCGCGTTCTCCTCTCTTCGGCTGGATTCGCCCCCGTTGTTGCATAATTCGGAGTTTTCAATACTCAAGTCCCCTTCCCCGTAAACGGCGTGAATTTTGCCGAGCTTGTTGCGCAGCCCGTGGAGAGAGCTTCGCGGAACGAGCTTTCCCTCACGTCGTTCACCGCATGCGTACAATGCGCCACCGTCGAGCGATGCGCCATTTCGTTACAACCCCGAAATCCCGTAACGAGCTATCAGGCAACACGCTGCGCGCCGTCAGGCGCGATTTCTTTCGCACTCTTAATCCCGGAATTACGAGTCATCAACACGTTACCGTGTCGGATATTCGAGTCGAGATTTCAACGAGAGAATCGTTCTATTCGCGCAGATCGTTTCGCAGACTCGTTACGGGAAAATGTAAAGTGAGCGTCTGAAAAGTTAATCAAACGGAAATATTAACGAAGCAGCGGCGGGCATTACATGAGCGAGCGAGCGAGCAAGCTCCCGTCAAAAAAGCACGTTTTAATTGCGCGAATAAAGACGCGACGATCAGATTATTTCCCGATAACGTTGAATAAAAGATCCCTAATCATGGATTTAACTTGCCCCCGGATACTTTTGCACGAAATTGAAACGCTATGGCCTACTTTGGTACTTTCGTCGTCGCCGTCGTTCGTGTAGCTCATCAATTATTACGCAAGCAAGATACAGACCGTCGATCGTTCATTGCTACCAGTTTCTTATATATCTCCGCATATATATATATACACACATGCGCTATATAGGGTCTTCATTTTTATTGCCGTCCGCAGTACAAAACGGTTATCAGCTTCCGTCCGACGTCTACGATCGACGTCAGGCCAATGACGCGTGCGTACCTCTCGATATAGACAGCGCGGACGTAGGGAAAGATAAGGGCCGCGAGTGGACGAAAGTTTTTACGGCGATGGAGTTTTAAACGAAAGCCCCGTACGTGGGATGGAGACAATATGAGAGCCAGATCCGCGCGCGTTTACGATGAGCTCGATCGCCGGCGATATCCAATATCGCATCGAGAGCACCGGCGCGATTTTTCAAAAACTTTTCCGGCTAAGAGCGGTGTTTCGGGAGAAGTTGCTCCGGGTAAAACGAAGGTTGACAGCCGACAGTGGAAAGGCCGCGGCCGGGGAGGAGATTCGATGCCCAGTGCAGGCAGGCCGGAAGGGAATATACAGGGTGTACAGAAAAAGTTGGGAAACACCTCGAAAAATATACAAGTTTTATAAAAAATAAAAGGGTCTCTAAAGAGATCTATGTACTGACTTTATCGGTACTTTAATCTTGGCTGACGCCGCTAACGTCGGGGCAAGGTCAATGTTTTTTAATAGGACCCCTTATTTTTTATCGTACATTCCTCTAGCCCTCTATGAAAACTTTTCAAAACATTACATTATTTTACCCCCGTTGTAATTTTACTTTTTAAACCTCATAACTTTTGCCTGAAGCATTTTTCGTAAAATTTGCGACTTGTTCCTTTTTCAGACACCCTATGTATCGGCAATACGGCCAAACATAAATCGTAGCTCGTCGATTCGATTAGACGAACATAATTTACACGCGCGTCGCGAAAGTGTGCAGTCGACTCCGTCGACTTTTTTTTCCGGTATCAGCCGCGCTCCGTGAAAACAATTGCCTACCGGGCATAAATCTGACCCGCCTACCTCTCCCTATGCCGACTGATAGTATATGTGTGTACACATGTACAATACGGACCCTTACATTCCCGAGCTGCAATAGCGCTGAGAGAGGGTGGATCCTTTATTTCTTCGTCGTCGGCGGCGGTCTGTATTTTCTTCCGTTTCTCTCGCGGCCGTCGCGTCTTGTTCTCTAATTTCTTTTCTCGCCCTCGAAGGTCGGACGTCGTTGGTGAGACACGGCGGCATCCGTTGCCAGCCGGGGTCGTTTAATTGGCCGAGGACGGCGACAGCTCGACGAAAGGACGACTTCCTTAAATACGGTACGAAGGACGCCGTCTGACCGGCGCGAAGGGACTTCTTGAAATATTCGAGCGCTCAGCACACCTCTATGTGCGATAAAAGTTGGACGCCAATCTCGCCCGTGAAAATCCAAGCGGAAAGTTTGGCGGGACTCCGGCGTCGCCCGACACACAATAGCTTGTTACGGGACAATGGTCGGAGTGGGGTAAATTCGGCCGAATTTAATTATGAGACGCCTTGGGGAAGCGGCGAGCGATGTACCCGGAGAGAGGGATGGTACCCACCCAAGTCTATCCCGACGCGCGACGAGAGAGAGAGAGAGAGAGAGAGAGAGAGGGTCGCTCACACCCTCGGGAGAAATTGAATGCGGGACTAATTTTACTCGCGATACAGCCACTGATTCTCCTCCTCTCCCCTCGCATTCTTTTTCCTGCGCTCTTTCGTTTCGTACGGACAAACGAACGGCCCTTTCTCCTGCCGTTTCCGCTAATCGCGGAATCGGAAGCCCGAGCGACGGTTATTCCGTTTCTCTCGCGCGTTTGTCTTTTTCCTCCGCCTGCCCGCCCACCATCTCGTCCGTCGCCCTTCTCGCAGTCTCTCTGCCTCTCCTTTATTTCCTCCGCCGGCGCTTCTTCTTTTCTCTCCTTCGCGTCTTCTCCGTGCTCTTTTTCTCTTATTGGCACCGCTTTCATAAATATTCAATGGCCGGCGACGTCCCTCGCGACTGCAAAACTTCCGGACGATTTCGCTTGTGCCGAGGACTTTGCGCCTTTGAACTGGATATGGCTAAAGTCGATGTTTCATTAGCTCGCTCCCCGGAGTATCCGTGAGCAGGAAACATTGCAGTTTAATCTCCAGTAGTGCACACTATGGCTCTCTCCGGCGGAAAGAAAGCGCAGCTCGACCGGTGTGTGTCGCAGGAATCTCGAGGAGGAATGTTTTCGCGTCGAATCGATATTTTTCGCCAAACGATCGCGCTTCCGCACGAGATGTCGTGCGCATTGTCGTACAATTATCCCGGATTGCGAGGCGCAATCTCTTCGAGAACGACGTATTCCCTTGTCCAAGAGCGCGCTTGTTCGCGAGGAGTAAGCTCTCGACGACTTCGCTATTGCGACAAAACGCGGTCTTTTGCCGCCCGTCCAGCCGTTAGTAAGAAATTACCGGGCTGTCCAGATGGAAGGACAACGACGGGGGAAAGAGGAACAACGACGCGCGCGGTAGCTCCGAGAGCGCTAAGAAGCGAGGGCGAGCTCAGCAAACTCGACTGCGAGTCGCTCTATTATAGTTGCCAAGTCTGCAGTAATCATGTTAGATATTTTAATAAGAGGGAACAGCAGGGAGAAACCGGATACCTCATCCCGCCGCCGCCACCGTCGCCACTGTCGTCGTTGTCGTCGTCCTGCTCCTTCTTCTCCTCGCCTACCCTCCTCGTCTACCCAGCCACCAGAACCCCTCTGGCGAACCTCGTATTCCTCCGACGACGGTCCTCTCTCCCTGACGTTTCTCCTTACCATTTACATTTATATCGCGACTCCACGGTGATCCTGTTACGGTGTCTATTCGCGCACCTTCGCGTACCAACGTCGAGGATCCCCGTCCGGCAGGTATAAATGGAAATTCAGATTTCTCCGAAGCCTCGCCTATATTGGCGCGCGAATCGACCGTGCAGATTTATCGGAAGAATTTATACGTACGTCGGATATGCTCTCTTCTCCCTTCTGCTCTTCTCCCCGTCTTCGCGAATTCTTTCCGCGAGAAGACGGAGGAGCGCTCCGCTAAATGAATCTGTCCAATCTCGACGCTCAAAGCCACGCGCGCTGAAACTCACTCCAGCGAGACGCGTCGCCTCACTCACGGATCGAGAATTTCGAGAGTCGAAAATGCGATTCCCCGAGTCTGTCGGGAACGACGTTCCCTACGATCGCATCGTCGTCTTAATCGAGACAATCCTGGCGAGCGATCGGAACACACGTCCGTCTCAGGGATAATCGCGTTATTTCGATCTAAGCCGCGCGCGCGCGCGATACCGCTCGCTCGTTCGCTGTGTGTGTTTCGCGCAATTCCTCTTCGATCCCCTCCGTGCATTCTCTTCGATTTCGCGTATTTTCTCTCCGCTGAAGCCATCGCGAGTCCTTTTTTCCACGTCGGAAACAATTTCGCGCTGTCGAGTCGATCGATCGGATTTCCAAGTTGCGCGAGCGAAGCCGAGCGCGCGATTCCGCCGCGAACGTTACGCTCTTACGTCTCGTTGCTTTTACCGAGCATTTTATTCCACGTGCTCCTCCTCCACGGCTCCGGCCTCTTCATCGTTCTTTTATACTCTTCTCGCCGCGAGGGGGAGAGATCCGATGAGTCGGGCAGATCGCGAGACGATCCTCTAAACCGGGTTCAGCCATTCATCCCGCATCACGCGGGATTAGAGACGCGAAGAGTTTTCCATTCGTAAGAAAATACGTTTTCGGAATCTCCTACGGGAGCCGACCGCGTCGTTCTCAGCTCTCTCTGTCTCTCTCCTCATTGTGAACGGAAAAACGGGGACGCGCGCGGGGCTCAAGCCCTCGTTCGTTGCTAACGCAAATTTATCATCCTGAGTTATGACGTCGATGTTGAGAATTCAGAATGAGTAACGTTAATATCAGGGACGCTTCGCCGCCGCTCGTAAATTAAAGCGGACTGCGGAAAAAGAGAGAAAGAGACAGATAGAGATACAGAGTAGAGAGGGGAAGAGAATAGGCAAATTTTAATAATTCCGATATTTTCGCGAGGACTGAGACAGCGGAGAGTCCCTTTTCTTCGTTTCGATCTCGCCGTCACGGAACGATGGGCGGAAGAGATGGGCCGCGCGGACAATCTCGCAACTTATCGCCAGCGACGAACAGCGAAATGTCTCGATAACGCGCGAGTATCGAAGCGATCGTCGACTTTGTTTCGGGATTATCCGCGGGTGCCCCGCGTCGCTGTGCGACGTGCGCAATTTAAAGTCCAAGCGCAGAGTTACGATATAGCCTGTGTGGCAAGTCCGCCTGCACAATCCGCGCGATACAAACAGGTCGCTGAACAAACGCGATAACGAGATATACGATAACAGCGGGCGCCCAGGGTAATCACCGCTCAAAACACGTACGAACACGAAGAGATATTAAATATGAATACTCCGCATAGAATCGCCGCATAGAATCGCGGGCTATACTCTGGCATTAACGGCCGATGCGGGGCAGAAGAGGAGAATGCGTGCGCAAAAATGTTATTTCTGTCGCGCGGAGGACGGAGGAGGGTAGGGAAGTTTCCGTTTCTTCGCGAAGCGAAGGGATCTCGCTTCTTGTCGCAAGCGAGCGACGTCTTGGTCGATCGGCGACGAGACAATAACGGACCCGGCAATTTACAAGTTAATTAATGGTCCGCTGTTGGTTCACGGATCAGAAGTTTCGTCGATTACCAATCAGGACCCTCCCCGCCCACTGACTAATGACGGAGTGAGATCTTCGCTGCCTCTTCTTTGCAGCACGCGTGATTAATGAGAGCTAATGATACCGATGTCAGACACAGAAACGGCTTTTAAGTTGCGCGCGCGGCCGTGCAAAAAATTGAGTAGGTAATCCGCCCCGCGCGTGACTGTTTAATGGCGACGATGCCACCCTGTCGGGTAGATTTGCAGGCGACGCGCAGGCCGATCGTCGAAGTCGCAATTTCATTGCACGCGCGATATCGAGAGACGTCGAATTAAAATTGGATTGTGTGTCAAAGGGTTAATCGACTCGACGGGGCGCACGCAAATACAATCTCGCGGTGTTGTCGCACACGGGAATCTCCTTTGACGGAGACGCAAGCGCAAATTGTCGCAACCGGGCTCGAATTTCGAAGATCCAACTACGACAGCGCGCGATCCTTTGACCTCGACGCGAGGTCCTCGAAATCAACTAATTAACGCTTCCTCTAACTGTGCCAAACAACTCGGATCGCCAACATTCCGCGGGAGAAATCGAGATACAGGTGCGGCAGCGCACACATACTGTTACTACTACACCCAGACGAATTGCCAACAAACTCCGCCATGTTCGACGAAATAATGTATGAAATGGCGCAGAGCGCGAACCAAGGACTCGGGCCACGTGATACTTTAGCGAGAAAGGCCTTATCGCTGGATGCTGCTACTTGGTTCACTACGGCATGATTAATAGCTTTCCTCCATCACGAAACTGTCAGTGAGGAGATCGGTAAATACAGACGCCGCGCGACTTGGTTCCGCTAAGTTGTTGCCGTCGTCGCCGCCGCCGCCGCCGCGTTAATCGACATTTTGTTAACTATAATTGATCCCCGCCCCTCCGTCGTCGGTTCGCGGGATAAAAATCCGCGCGACTAATCGGCGGCGAGATTAAGTTTTGCGCGATTAAATGCGTTATGATCGTCGAGGCGTAACGACTCGGTCGAGTAACGTGTAATTGGGTTAATGTTTCCCGGCGAATGCTCGGAATCGCGTAATCAAGAATCTGTTCGAGTAATGCTCAGCTTACGCTCGTTCCCGAGGCGAAACTTCACCTGCAAACGTGTATACACATTAGCACGTCGCCGTCGTCGACTACGCACACTCTTTTCCCTCGTCGCGCCAACTCGCCGACGAGGCTCGGACTGATTTCGCTGCGCCAACGTCTCGCTCGTTTCGGCATTTCGGCCGATCCCCGTAGACGCGACAGGCACAAACCGAATCGATTCGCAAGGAACGCCGACGAGACGCGATAGTGGTGGCTACGTCTACGGTGACGCGCGGCCCGGCGAATCCGTAAGGCCGGTCGAGGGGTGAGAGAAGACGGCGGAATTGGAAGGGTAACTAATGGACGTTTTACGGCGTCAATTATACACCGTCATAAAATATGAATAATTGCTCGAGATTATAGGCATGCGAAATTCGAGCCTTCTTCTCCGACCGACCGACCAACCGCGCACTCGTAAAATACATCGCGCGGGGGAGTAAAAGTACGAAATAGCCCATGCGGTTTGCACGACGAAACTCGGCTAAACAGATTGTACGATTAGGCCAGTTATAATTGGCGTTTTCTTCTATGTGGCTTAACGGACAGACGCGTTCTCAAGTGACACCGTATGGCACAATCTCGTGTATCAAATCCAGTCTATATATATAAAGAAACGTTAAGAGCCGGAAATCCGGAATAAATATTCAAGGAGCGGAAAGAGAGCCACCTTTAGACGTCCGTAATCGTTTGAGTTATCTCTCATAAATCACAGTCTTGATCAGAGGAGCGACTTGATTCAACGCTGTCGGTTCAGGTGAAAAGGGGACCATTTATCTATTACGTAATGCAATCAGAAAACTGAAATGATTATATCGGAGTCTGTGCCTCCGATCATAGCGTGGCGCAGATTTGCCAGTCGTATTCTCGCGCGCGCGCGCGCGCACTATGGCAGAATTATTGATACTGTCAACATTGGCCTAATCAAGTCTATCAATAAACAATTTTGCTACGTATAATTTATGATTTGTTGATTCATCAGTCCTGCATTGTCCTCTTAATCGCATTAGAGGATTTGCACGCGCGACACCAACAATAATGTAATCGAATCGTTGCAACGTAAGCAAATAAATAACCAGTAAATAAAGCGAGGCTCACAATCATTCGAGCGCACACAACCGACCGCAAGTCAATCCGTCGCAACGATTTCGCCCACCAGAGTCGATTTCGTGAGACGAAACGTCTCGCGGGAACGGCCAACGAATTAGCCACGTCGAATCTCAAGCCGTCAGTGCGACACGTGGAATATTCCGAATTCCGGAATACGTGATAGAGAATTAAGGCAACTGCCGTGGATACACCGGAATACTGGATGACAAGCCGAGCGAAGGTAGGACACGTGGCAACGCGCGACGACGCGGCTCGGCTTAATCGGTCGCGCTCGAGCGTAGTTTCCTTTGTAGGATAGCTTATCCTCGCGATGCTTGCGACCTCGATCACCCTCGACACCGTGCCCTGTTTGCAAATTAATTCGTCTAGTTCCGAAATACCGAACTGTCGCGACTCCTGAACTCTGTCGCTCTTGCGAGCAGTTTGGAAATTTGGATTTAAGATCGTCAGCACACAAATGGAGCACCAGCTCTCCATGAAAGAGACTACACCCGAAAAAAATGTAATCTCATCCTTAGAGCAGAGTCCTCTTGTGCGCTGGCCTCAAGAGGAATTCCTCTGAAACCAAAGGGAGAATATGCCAAGCGGAATATTCTGAAAATTAAAAGAATTCCGTCTTTTATCTACAGTACGAGTCTTGCCTATCACACGTAAGAGAGCGTTTTGCCTCAAGTAAATATATTCTTCATAATTCACAAAGGGAAACATTAGAATAATAAATTAATAATCTAATAAATTTCCTTTTAATCTTTTCAGCTCTAAGGCAAAATTTCTTAAAGTATTAAATTTTCCTAAACTTTAGAGAGATATCACTAAGGTACAGAAACATTTTTTTGGAATTTTATATATTTTATATTTTTTATATTGTGTAGTGCAGCCAATCATAGAAAAAGAGTTAGTTGATTCACGAACAGCTCACCGCATTTCAACTGAAGCAACCAGAATGTTTGATTATGACAACTGACCTTAGTTGTCTAACCAACTGAATTCACTTGTTGTAACCAAACATTTTGATTGCTTCAGCTGAAATGCGGTTGGCTGTTTGTGAGTTAACCAATTTTTTTCCGTGTGATATTGTTAGATAAAAGATACTGAGATCAAATTTTCTACGCATTGATCAGTAGTCCGGTATGCTGGACATATGATTTTACACGTTTCAAATATAAGAAGAAATCAGGTTTCTAGAAAAAAAGATGAAAAAAATGTTCAGTCAACTAAATACCAGAACTCACTTGAGTCTATTTCCTTAGAAAAGAAATAGAGTTATTTCTTTATATTTTTGGTTTTTGGAAATACGTTTGGTTTTAGAAGAACCCTCTTGAGGCTAATGTAGAGAATTCCACCAAGGATGAGATTGTGTTCCTTTGGAAGTATAAATTACTTTTCTTTCTTTCTTTTTACTTCTACTTTACAGACTGTTGCAAGAGATACGATTTTATGATAAAACGTTAATACGCACAAATGTTCTCAAATCGAAGATATCGAGAGCAATATCCGTTTGTACTTTGAGTTTTATAATCGAATTTGCGTTCGTGAGGGGACAATAGGAACAATATGTCGTCGCCCGGCCGTCCTGCATAAGCTCGGTTACGGCATTTAAACGCATTCGCCGATTTTAACAGCCGGTTGCCCCTGATTTCGCGCAATTCCCATTCACTGGGCGCACCTCGACGTTCCACGGTCCGCCGGTCACATGTGCAGCGCGAATACGTATTCCTTGGTCTTTCCTCTTCTCGTCCTACGTTGGCGTCGTTCCGCCCTTACGTACACATGGAGAGCTTCGATCGACTCGAATCGGGCTTTAAAACGCTCCCCTTACGATCCTCCCGCCGAGTTCTCGTCGAGCCGTTCTACGAGTGCATACGTGACCGATACCAGGAGAAAGTGTCAAAACTACAAACTCGAGACTCGACAAATAATTGATGACATCAAGGCGTTTGAGATTTGTCGTTCTCGAAATCTTTATATCTCGTCGGCGTGAAACTTCCAACACATAATTCCACAAACACCATGAGACGCAGCAGTTTCTCCATTCTCGAAATATCGAGATATATCATCGCGCTTGCAATGAGCAGTTTCCTTGACCATGTGGTATCTGATTCTATTTTTTTTTCATTCAACCCCTGAATCGCGGTCACTATGTCGTTTTTCTGCATAGATACGCGTCAGCCAAAAAGAAAAAGAGAAAGAACGGCGACTCGTTGCCGCAAACGAGATATTAACTTGAGTGTGTAATTTCGCGCGACGGAAAATGAGGAGAGCCTCGCGAGTACGAGAGAGAGAGAGAGAGAGAGAGAGGGGGGG
>NW_022639480.1:1611863-1622155 GCF_010583005.1 Odontomachus brunneus
GGGGGGGGGGGGGGGGGGGGAATAGAGAGGAGGAAGAGCGAGCGTGGTGTAAAATCCGCGTATAAAGCCGGAAACGACGTTCTCTGCGAGCGGTAGTAGAATACGGAGTCTTGTACATCCTCCGGTCGCGTTCGACGTGTACAAAGTCCAAACGCTGTTTTGCCGCGCCACCGTGTCTGAGCTTGATTGCATTTTGCTTTACGACGTCGCGCGACCGTCCTCCACCTCCGTGCCTTCCGACGTCCTCATGAGCCTGACTTTACCGTTTCCCCACTAGCATATTCTATCGTAGATTCTATCTTTCCCCTCGTATATAGCGGCGTCGCCCGCCATACGCACCGTCGTGTGCAATAATATCGCAGTTATGTCGCTCACGGAGTAGCGCGCGAACGCCAATGCGCGGACTTGCGGATTATGGCGAGAAAGCAGCGGCGACGCAGCGGTGGAAGCAGCGACAGCAGCACGCTCGTTTTATCTATCCACCTACCCATCTACCTATCTACCTAGCCACCTACCTACCTACCTATCTACCTACGACGCGCATTAAGTTTAATTGCGAATTTAGTTAATGAGCGGCGACACTGGATGCGCTTAAGTAACTGGAGAGGCGTCCGACGTCGAAACGCCTCTCCTCGGCGCATTGACTCTCGCGGCGCGTAACATAATCCACAGCTTCTATATAGTTACACATTCTATATTTACCGCGATAAAGTGTCTTTAGTATTATTAATACCGGCTGCGCGCGAAGGCGTTAGCGGGATAAGCTTCGGCAGTATGTAGTAAAGCGTGGGATCACGCGGAACTGCATCTCCCCGTATCTTTCTCCTTCCCTCTCTCTCTCTCTCTCTCTCTCTCTCTCTCTCTCTCTCTCTCTCTCTCTCTCTCTTCTTCCTCGTTTCCGCTCTCATAGAACCTCCACCTTTAGCGCGCTACCTTTTCCCGTCCGTTTGCGCCCTTCGCGAGCTAAAGTCAGCCGTTATACGAGACCGCCGTAAACCGATCTTACGATCGGCCGTTAATCGCGCGAGGATCATCCTCTCGAGCTTTCTTTTTTAACGTCGTGTCCGTCGAGACTACAGCGACGCTTGTAATGCGAACATAAACGATGAGAGCGAAAGCGGGAATGTCTTGGGATATCGGAATTGTGCGCTTGGGTAAAAAGCTTGAGATGTGTTTACGACATATAGGGAAGATACGCGTTTCAATGAAAAACAACTGTGTGCACTCTCAATCTCATAAATCTTATTCCTTAGCATAGTGACATTCGAAATTTTTTACTAAGTACATCATGACTGTAGCACGGAAAAAAGTTTAAATGAATTAAATAATTTTCGAAGAGGGGGGGGGGGAGGTAAATATGGACGATCCAGAAATTCTGATGGTAGTTAGCAGAATTCCGTCTGAGTTGACCACAGAAATCTCAATAATTTAGATTAAATACTGATAACTTCAACCGGAATTTCCGGACCGCTCATAATTTTACCAGAAACTGGTTAATCCGACCAAACCTTCTTTCCCGCGAGATTATTCGAGAAATCGGAAATTCCTAGAATAATCAACAGTTATGACGCACGAATATTTTATATAGGATGCATCTGATCGACAATTTCGTGTCGTTGTGCTGGGGAATGAGGCTGCATTTGCGGATGCATCAAAGCTATGAGGTTTGAATATACCCTTTCAAAATCAAGGCTCTGAAATATTCGTCAGTGAGAAATGACTCGACGAAAGACTGTGTTGCAGAAACTGCGTGAATCGTCATAAAATGATGGATTACAGATAAATTCACGTCGAGCTAAAGCAACCGTCTAATTTCGAGCTTGAGATCGAAGGATTTTACGGAGATCGCGTTAACGTTCGCGTTCGCGCGAGGGTGGCAGACGCGCGCTGCTTAACTTCGTACGTGCTTCTGTCATGCACCAAACTTCCATAGTTCGGCCTCCATGGGAAATATAACTTTGTAGCTTAAATAGGAACAAACCCCGCATCCTAGGCGCGGTTTTGTTATCGCCCGCGAATAAACTCCCGCCGCGCGGAATAAACTTCGCCGAACTTGATAATCGTACGGCGGCGAATTCGGCCTGGCAAATTCTAATTACCGGCGGCGAGACACGGCCGAGCTCTCGCCGCCGCGCGATCCTTGAGAAACTTCCTACAGTTATGGTTGCTATATTCGGGCCTTTCGCCCCCTTTCTCGTCGATGGCGGCGCCATCGTTCGCGAAAGCTTCCTCCGCTTTCTTTGTTTTGGCGACGTTACTCACGCAAACGAGCGGCCTACTTGCGACCAAGCCAAAACGAAATATCATCGAATGCTCGTTAAACGGTCATCAGCGTACATTCTCGCGCGCAGTTCGCCGGAACTTTCGCTCGCCAAGTAATCGCGGTCTCGCGACTCTCCTCTCCTCTCTCTCTCTCTCTCTCTCTCTCTCTCTCTCTCTCACCCTTTCTCGTTTGGCCGTTCCTGCTCTCGGCGCGCGGAACCGTCCGGGACCTCCTCTCCCTCGAGTATTTCTTCGCGACAAACAAACGCAAACTCGCGCAATCTCGCGCGAGAAATACCAGGAGGAAGCACGTCCTCTCTCACATCGGCGTCCCGTCGCGTCCCCGTCGCGAAGCTTTTTATTTCACTCCCACAGTCAGGGAGTTTTGTGCGGCGCGCTGCGCCGAGCCGCCAGGCCGGGTCCCGGGCGTCGCGAAGCTTTACGACCTTTTAATGGACGTCGGATTTAACAGCGCCGCGCGAAAGCTTCGCGGCAATAAGGCGGCAGCCGTAATCGCCGTGAAGAATCTCGGTCGCTGTTTTGCACTTGTGGTACGGCCCCCTCTCGTGCTGCCATTGTGATCGCACCCTAAGCAACCGACCCTACACCACCGACCGACCGACGAGCCTCGTAGCGCATTCAGAAACGCGACGAGACCGGTAATCACCGTCTACCTCGATAAATCATGATTTTTTTTTCCCCCTAACGATCGCTGTCCGCCGCCTCTTTATATTCCGTCCGAGCTTTGTTTAAATTTAGTCCTTCGACTTGACCCGAGACACGTATCCCGCCGATGCGGAATCCTTTCGCCTCCTTTCGCCGTCCGTTTGAAAAATTGGAAACGCGCGCTGATTACACCTGCGGCCGCGGCGTGTTATACCGCCGTGTCGCCCTCTCCGACGACTTCATCTCGCTAACTGATTTATAGTTATCGCCCCGCGCCAAATACAGGAGGCCGCGAAGATTAACATCTTTATTAACGGCGCGCAGCTCGTTTCGCTCCCGCCGAAATCTCATTGGAGTGCGCTCGAGGGGCTCGTTCCGGCCCGCACAATCATGCCAGCCCGACAAATCGCGGTTTTATTTTAACGATCGACCGCAGCCCGCAACAGAGCGATCGGCGGTTTCGTCGTTATACGGTGCTGCGCCGTCATTGAACTGGGATTACGTCAATCTGCGCTCACAAAGTTCGTCAAGGGGAAGCTCGTTCGACGCGGGATGGAGGCGAAAACGATCGCCCGTGTGGTAGTGGCAGCTCGTTCAAATTGGGAATTAAATTGCGACAACAAGGCGCGAAAAGTGCATTTTTTTTTTTTTTTTTTCCTATTAAATCGCACGCAAACGTCATTCGCCGCGGTGGCCAGGAATCAAAGACATGTGCTCATCCGTCGTGCTTTTCCGCCGCTCATTCAACGGAGATCTTTTTACGACTATTGTATTTTTACGCAATCGTCCCGTCTGTACATAAATGTAATGATAATATTCGCATATTATGTACACACAATATATATGGATATATCTGTACACCAATGTACGGATAAAATTGTCAAGCTGTCTGTCGCGAAGTCTTGTTAGATTAAATTTCCAGTCAATTTGTTATCGTCATTTACTCCCGTTTCGACCGTTCAGTTCGAGCAACCGCAACCAAGTTTTTATTAGCCTCAGGTATCGTCGAATAAAACATTTTCCACGCTGGACACGCGCTCAAATGTGATTCTTTCCAAATAAATTATCGAAATCGCTTTTCGGAATATCTGTCGCGAAAATAAACGCGCAGTCTAGCCCGCTCACACGTACACGTTACAGGTGCACGTGTTGCCCGACATTCCGCATCGATTATCATTATCCTCCATGACGCAATATCATTTATTCAACGCTCTCCCCGTTCCGTCGTGTCAGCCGCGCGCGGTGCAAGTCTTGTCCGACGATGACGAACTACTTCCTCATAATGAGCGTAGACGAAATCTTTTCGCGCGCACTATATACCGGACGGTAAAGGTAAAACAACCACTTGTTTCGTCAGGTGCAATCTGTCTCTGTCACTATGCAATAATTTTCCGCGCTCGCCAGAGTGGGGCGTGACTTCCCCTTCCGCCTTGGTCGCTTCGACCATGGCTCGACGAATCCTCGCGTTCGCGCGCGCACGTTTTCGCGGATCGAACCATTTCAATTCTTGGACTTGTATCACCGCGAAAATGACCGATTCTATTAGTTTCGCCCTCCGGCAGAGCCGATACAATAAAACCTCCCAGCGGAAGCGTTCGTACGTTCTCACCCCTTACGTCGTTCGCGCGAGAGATTCGATTGGATTCGAATCGATCCGCCGGTACTCGAGCGTGGTTAATCTATTACCGCGGTGTAAACATCGCTAGAGAGAGAGGGAGATACACACAGATGTATTTGCAATTAAATTCGATCACGACTGCGCGCCATCTCCTCGGAAGGCGAACGCGCGCGGCGGTCGATTAATGATCCGGAAAAACGATAGCACGTCTCGAATCTGCACTCGGAGATACGCGAGAGCCCCTCCTCCTCTCTTTCCGTCGACAAATATACGGCCAGACGCTTACGCTCGTGCACGATCCGCCGTCGCCGCCGCCGCCGCCGCCTGACGGATTCGCGATGGAGGCGTTAGGATTAATTCGTGTCACGACGTGAAAGCGGGGAGTGCGGAACCGCAAGCCGCAGACACGAACGTGTAACTTCATTTCGAGGCCCCAAATTTCCCGTCTATTTGCATCGGACGGTACGAATCGTACCTAATTAATTTTTTTCTCAATCATCCGCGGAGCCGACGTCCGCTTCTCTCGGCGGTTTCGATCTCGCGCCGCGTCTGACCAATGGCGCGTTGCTCCACTGCCGCCGCTGCCATAACCGGCGTACAATCTTCGTCTGTCTCGATTCGATACACAATCACTGAACTGTCAAGGATTCGCGGCTTTCGCGATATTTGCACGGAGATTCAAATACACTCGAATAATTAGTATCGCAGCCTGATATCGCCGTGCCTTTTTATTTCGATGCCAAGCTTGAATCGAGCCAAAAGATCATAAAAGCCGTCCGCAAAGGGGATGTGTAAGAATCTATTAAGATGTCAATATCATTTGCGAAACTGTCTTAGACGAGGTGACAGTTTCAAACGTTTCTCGTCGCACCGAATCGTCCCACAAGTTCGTAACTGAGCATTTGGCATCGCTCCAATGTGTTTTTTATGTAAGAATCTGCCAAGATATCGACATCACTTGCTAAACTTTTTGACGAGATGTTTCGATATTTTTTGTCACATCTCGCATATGGACCGTTCGGATCTGTTAAGATATCAACGTCACTTGCGCGTATATTTTATTAAGGATTCCCTTACGTAATCGCGCGCGACATCCTGTCGTCGAGTTGTTCCTTTATCTCATCCGCACAAAAGCGTTATCCGGTCGATACTTCTTCGCTCCTTCTTTTTGCCGGCGCCCGATGCTCACGTTCGCGGTGCCGCGGAAATATCTACGTGCTGGCAATACATGTGTGCGATAACTCGACGAACGGTGGACATTACCGCGACGGGCGGTCTACACCAGTGCGGGGACACAAAATTACAGCCGGTTGCATTTACGTGACTTCCGTTGCACTCTCCCACACACACATACACACACACACACACACACACACACACATTCGCGCACTCGCGCGCGCGCACACACACATAGTCGCGGTCGTGCAGCACCGCGGCTAAGGCATTTCCTACGACGATTATCGTTCGCCCCGAATTGATCGTAATACAAAGATAACCGTTAATAACTCAATTCCCGGTGCGAGGCGTGCTAATGGTACATCTGCCCGCGCTGTCTCACCCGGTATCGCGCGGCATCGTACATATTAACGAGAACGCCGCTCTTCTCGGGCGCGTTTGTTCCGAGCGAATTAATTTTAAGACGCGGCGGGGAACGTCCGATCGATCGTCTGTTCGATTTACGTCTCATTTATATCATCCGTCCGATATTCGCCGAGTATCACGTCCTTTGAAAATTTAGCCTTTTATTTAATTATACTTTTCAAATAATGATCGTGTCTCTATGACCATTTTACAAATATCAGGGTAATGATTTAGGATTATTTTCATTAATGTCTAGTTCCTATAGGTCGTGTTACTAATTATGTTGTTAATTAAAAGTTCAGTTTCGACGATCCGATTCGTCGTGGGAAATCGCGCATCCCTCGAACAACTATGTTACTCTCTGCTGTCTAGAGATTACGGCTGAGTGTGATCCGTATTTTTCCTGACCGCGATCGGTCCGACCATCCCGGCTACTACAACACCTCGCCGAAACGCGCATCTGCGTGCGACCGCGTATTCAGAGGATGCATGCGAGACGCGCGTGTTTCCGGTCGTTGTTCCGCTGGACAATTCTTTCCCCGATGGCGTTGGTAGGAGTCCAAAAACGAAGGGGTGAGAGGAATTATACGTCGAAGGGAGCGGCGAGAGAAGGCGGACGAAAGGGGGAGACACAGAGCGAGGAAATCGCCCGCGCAGCAGCGTCCAATTTGTCGGGGGCTTTTTGGGACCGGTGGCCAGGAAACCCCGTATCTAAATCCGGACACGAGCGTAAGAGATGCACACAGGGCGGATGGCCCGACGTACATTCGTTGGCGGCAAGAGGATGGGTGGAGGAGGACGCGCGAGCATATGGTTAAACCGTAATGGTAGGGGTGATATATTTAAACCCGGCAAAGTTTGGTGCTTGGCTGTAACGCGGGGGCGCGCCGGGCGTGCCTCGCATAAGTTTACATTATCTTACCATCTGATAGCAACTGTAGCGGCCCAGGCTCTCGCGCACGGAGCAAGCCAAGAGGTCGGTAGAAATTTGGCCCTCGAGAAATCGCCTTGGAATTATCGATGGCGCCCTTTGCGCGCGCGCTGAGACAAAAATTCTACCACCACCCCCTTCCCCGCGGACGTTGGCTCGGCCGAGAAATAGAATATCGAGCGTAACACGATACGACTCGTCGGAGATTATTTTTGCGTTGCGCGCCCGGTCTTTAAATATAACGTATATCTTGCGCTCATTATACAATCGAGGACGGATATTCAGTTTCGATTTCACGAATAGAGGAAGACGCGACTGAGCGTGGTCCATGAACGCGATTGATCTCTCTCATTCTACTCTACTTTTCTCTCCCCTCCTTCTCCCCCGCTCGGCGTGAATATTTATAAGCCGTAAGAGTGTCGCAGCCTTGTTTTACGACTACGCGACATGACCGTGTTTCTTCCCGCGAAAATAACGCGTGTTTCTTGGAACGGGATCGTTACCCTCGCCGATGTAAGAGATATAAGCCGTCGTGCGCTGTTTCGATCACACTTCACGCACACACACACACACACATACGCGCGCGCGCACGAGTATCACGCCAAGTATTACGCTATCTTCCCGATCTAATTACTGTGCCGCGGATAATTTAATACAACAGAGTACATTTCGTCTGGCGGGTTCCCTCCGCCTCGGGGAGGATTTACTCCTCGCTCACACTCGCTTTTTCCTACCACCCCGATCGTTTGTCCGCGAAAACGGACGGTGTAGGCGGCGTCCCCAGGCGAGGACTGAAATTTAAGAATACTTCGAGTCTCTCCACCGCCGCTCCAAGCCCGGCTCGGCCAAACGAGGCGTGATTACTCGGAGAATCAACTCGGAAGTCCCTTCGGCTAAGAACCGTAGAAGTTGGTGGTAAGCCAAACACTATCGCGCAACCCTCGGACTATGTTCCTCCCTCCTCTTTACACACACTCTCTCCTCACCTCCCCCTCCGCCCGTTCTCTTCGTCTCTATTCCACTTTGTTCCTCTCTTTGACGGGCTCGCTCCCCTTCATTATAAAACAACCAATTAATCCGAACTTGGTAAGAGGATCAGCAGATAATGAATGCAATAAAAATATACGCGCCAATAACAATAGCGAACTTGAGCGAAATATGCTAAGAGGCTTAGCGAACCCTCGTCTGCTACATTTTCCCGCCGCCTCTCGATATCATTCTCTCCCTCCCTTTCTCGTCTCTCCTCTCTCTCTCTCTCTCTCTCTTTCTCTCTCGATTAGTTTAAGATTTATGAGCAAGAGCAACTAAACGGGGAAATTGTTGATACAATATAATTCGCCGAAGGCGCTGCCTTTGTCAGCGCCATTGAACTGAAAATTAGCAGATTTATAACTTCAAATCGCAGGGGAGCTTCATCGGTCATGCTTTTGAAAATCGACACAATTTGGGAATTTGTTTCGATCGCAATTGGTCAATACTACTCTTCCGAATAGCCGACGAAACCGCGAATGCGCTCAAGTCGCCACTTTGAGACGCGACGCGCGATTATATCCCGCGCAATTCACGGAGTGTCTCCGGCATGTAACGTATCTACACACGTGGTCGCGCTCAGTCATTAGCTGGCATCGATTTTATAGCGACAAACATTAACAAAGGCGACTAAACAGTCGCCGGGTGACGCACGTAATGTTCACGCGGTCGAATAACGCCGCAGAAGGGTATACTTCGCGAGCACGCCACTGCGTAATTACGTGTTTCAACTCATTAGGAATATTACTTTCCCCGTAAACCCTTAATCGCGGTAGTCGCTGTTTATCGACGGGGCCGACAAATTGAGGTGGACCGATAAAGAGTTGTCGTGCTGGAATCGTGAAGAACATCCGTAATCGTTGGAGGCTCTCGGAGTATCAGTAATCTTGGGAGGAAAAGTCGAAAGTTTTATGTTTACAAGCGCGCAATAAAATATGCCCTCACCTCAAAGTATACTTTCTCCACTTTTCCTCCTTTAATTTCGATATTCGAAATTCCCGCAGTTCCCGATAGCGTAAGCGACTACAACTTTGAAAGATGATGATACTTCTTAAATGTGTACAATGACCGGGAAACTCGTCGGAATAATTTTTTTATCGTTCTACAAAGTTCCCTCGAATCTGATCGATTCGAGTTCGCACCCTCGACATTTTCCGCAAGGTCACTCTTCGCTCATCGTCGATAAATGATTACACAATGTCATCGGATTTACCGACGAAAGTGGCCACGCTTTTCGCGCCAAGAAATGGACCAAGGAAGACGTTATGATGCCGGTTCCGAATTTACGGGAACAGCAGCGACGAATTGCAGGGAACATCGTTACTTCGCGCACGACTTCGCCGCAGGTGCGCCGCCGTACGATATATTCGACCCCTCTAAATCGTCGTGCACGACCTCTCGAGATATTACCGTGGTGCGGCGGCGGTGGCGGCGGCGGCGGCGGCGGCGGCAACCGAGGGACGAAGGGAAGCCAGCAGGGGTGTGTATGTATGTGTACGGGAGCCAGGATAGGAGAAGAGGGGCTCGGCCGGTATAAATTGCATCGTGCGGTCGACGAAGCGCGGTCGAAATTGGGGAAATTAAGTTCACCGTGTATAGGGGCAGTCCCGGGCTATACACCGTTGTAGATACTACACAAAGAGACCACCGCGTCATGTGGTAACCCCCGCGGTCCATGTAACCTCGATGTCGATGTCGAGGTCAGCGAAAGAGACGCGCGCGCGGGAGCAGGATATCCGAGCCGAAGGGAATCTTTCACGGCTCGGCGCGAGATCATGCGTTCTAGCAATTAAATATAGTAATATCTATATTTGTATGCTATAGTACTATTGACTAGTACTGTCAGTTACGATTATACAAGTACTGAGAGAGCAAGTACCTTGCCGGTACCCGCGGATGTGGAAATAGCCAAGTTATATCGACAGCACTACTACTAATACTGACAACTGTACATTACAAGTATGAAGCCATCAGCGCGCAAAGGGCAAGACTAAAGCGTAAGCTTCTATCTAACCCTGGATTCAGAGAATTATATATGCAATCCGTTGACATTACAAAACACATACAAAAAAAGATTGGTGCATTAACGCGCACAACTGTAAACTTCTTTAATTAAATAACTAAACATGTACGTGATCATTTGGAAAACGATAGAGAGAGAGAGAGAGAGAGAGAGAGAGAGAGAGAGAGAGAGAGAGAGAGAGA